>NC_068357.1:31707506-32045006 GCF_020536995.1 Dreissena polymorpha
AGCAAAGGTATCCACTGATCCGTCCTAAGATTGTCCATCGCAGTTAAATTTCATTTTTAAATTCATCAAGCGACTGTGTATTTGACTAAAAGTTTTCCCCTTTTCAGGCGTTTTTGTTGGTGTGGATTTTCCGCCATTTTTCTGCACATAGAATGAAAAATTCTCACTCATAAAAATGGCAGTCTCGTTGAGGCTATATACCACCAATAGTGTTATTCGGAACTCTCCGGTCTGGGTTTTTCCGATATTTGAGCACGCGCGGTAGGTACAAACAAAGGCTGGCGCGAAAATTTAAACCGATACTTACATTTGAGAAGTTCGCTATATTTTCCATTGAAAACGTCGTAATGCCAACAAAAAGATGCAGTTGGGGAACGTGCAATAGTGACAGCCGTTATTGCCACAAACCGCATATGATGGTGGTGTACCGTTTTTACCCTTTCAAAAGCCAAATGTGGACATGGAAAGATGTTTACACTGGATAAAACTAAGTGCGCGTCATCACTCGACCTTATCAGCGGAAAAGATTGGGAAACACCATTATATTTGTTCAAAAGTTTGTAATCTTTTTAAAATCATGTGCATTCATTTTTTATTTGTATAAAATTCATACTGATCGCATTTTACTTGTATGAAAACGGTGTGTAACACGATAAGACTGCATGAACATGTAATAATATTGACTCCATTTGCTTGCACTTGCACTTATTTAGCCTATATTACAATGAACAAACCATTTTGTTGGATTCTCAATGCAACGCTTGTTTACATGGCACAAATAACCCTACCGTGTTATTTTGAAGTGCATCAGTCTTTGCAAAATTCTTAATGTGACAGTTATGCATTTTGAATCGTATCTCGTCGTTGATCGGTGGGTATTAAAGCAAAATATTGGGATATGGAGGAAATGAAGATTGCATGCCAGCCAATTTGAATAATCGCGGCAGACACACATTTTCAAGGGGGGTATGTCTAAACGATATTACAGTACTGTACGATTAAATACAGTTTACTACCAGTACAAATAAGCGGAAACCACATTAATGGTATTTACTAATTTTATTATTTTGGATGTTGAATGCTGAAACAGTGGTCGGAGTCTTGGTCGCCAAGAAACTACACACCATATCCCTTTTAAGGGGTCATTTTTTTATGTAGATTTGAACCTTCTCTTTTTTTTAATTCTTCGGACAATGTGTACGTCAGCTGCGTACCATGACAACAGGCAACCTACGAGCCTGAAAGTTAAACGTTATTCTAACCACCCTCGAAACGAATAAAGAACAGATTCCAGTTCCATTGGACGCGTAAGTTGATTAATGAACGATATCATAAACAGCTGTCAAACGGTCGTAAAATTATTGTTGCATCATGATGAAAATATTGCATATTCAAGCTTTCGTCAAAGATATTTTATCAAATCATTATAATAAATTTATCATCGATGATAGTATTTGAAAACAAATGTCTATTATATATTTCTATAACAAGGTATTATTTATAGAGTTGTAATAGATGAATGTTATGGGTAGGGTCCGTTTCTCAAAAATTAGGAATTGACCTGCGTTTTTAACTTCGAAGACATCGCCCCTAAAATGCATTTCAGACGCATTTAGGTAATGTGCAGATTGGGAAGGGCCGTTCGCGCTGTAAGCGAGTACATGTGTACATTACATTACAATAACAATCAATGCATTTACTAGTGTTTACCGTTATGAAGAAGATGATTTTTGTAAGTTCCTACTATATACATTTTAGAAAAACACAAGTTTTATCAGTATTGGTCCAGAGGTTTAAGAGGATTTATTGTTGAAGTAAAAATGTTCGCACACGCGCACAACAGTTGACGATAGACGACAAATATTGTTTGTTTTTTTGCAAATTAGCAAGCTGGTACCATCTATATTCCAAACACCCAAACCAAGCTGATAAATCAGGCATTTTCAATTCGTCTTTGAAAAAACATTAATACAACCAATGAACTCAGTTTTGAGTGATAAATATTTTTAACAGCTAACTGTGATTGTAAAAGCAACTTTGCACACCCCACCTCTTATCTGCACATGAACATGTACTTTTAATAGCGAGCTCGCTGAGCCGCCGTAGGCGGCTCGACAGCTCGCATTACGTTAACACGTGTATAGGCCTGTAGATCTACACAGGTTGTTGTTTTGAAAAGTTTGGTATCTTCGCGCGCAACCGAACCTGATATCCGAAACCGGAACTGGAAATTTTGGAAGTAAATAACCAGCGTCTCCTGATTGATCATAATGATAAAATAGAAAAAAAGATCAAATTTACGGCTTTTAAATATTTTAAAATTCTTCTCTCTATTTATTATTATTGTTACTATATTTCGAATAAAGCATCAGCATTCTTCGTGTAAAACATTTGTCTTCATTCAGGGACTTCCCCGTTCGATGACGTCATCACAAAATGTATCCAAGTAACGAATGACGTCACCGTTTTGTGTGTACATAGCAAGTGTCAACACCGACCGCTACTCGCACTTTTTATTAAAAATGATGACAAAACAAGTAAGTGCTATTATTTATTGGACGATTGCCATTGAGGAACAAACACGCGATTGGTTCGGCATGTACTCAGGTACCAAACTTTTTCAAACAACAATCTGCACAGTCAAATACTCGATTTCATAATCATTTCACATAGTGTTTTTCTTTCACTGTCTAAGCCATGCATTACATTTAAATTTAAAGGTGGTAAATCACATTTGAGTATCATTTCAACATGACCAAACTTTATTATCTGATATTGTAGATATCCAAGGTGCCTGAACCACGTGACTTTTTCGGCTATGTGTGGGACAATCGGATGTAAACAAAACGTCGCTTCAGGTAACCTTTTTGATAATTTCATCATTATTTCAAAACCATTTTCAAAAAAACAAAGACGAGTGCCCGGTCATTGTCAAAAGACACAACTTTGGTAAGTTTGCGCTAAATTAATTAAGTAATTTTTCAAAAAAGTGCAACCGCGTGCTTGAAAACACACGAAGTGAAATGCTATGTTTGGTATATTTTTTATTCGATCAACAAAAACGTAGATTACAATATTGTCGAGGGTTTAAAAAATAGGGCGGACATTGTAATTCTTCATAGAGAAGCTACATACATTGTATATTTGCGCAAATGCATCTGATTCGGAGTGTGTGTATGAAAATGTAATGATGCTATGTGTGGGACAAATTTTTTAAATGCTATGTGTGGTATACAAACTAAACTAGATATTCGAAAGATTGACATTAACGTCAATTACAGTTAAAGTCTGTCTGAATAACAAAAGTTGGTCAATAAACATTGTTGTTAGTGTTTTGCGCGCCTTAACTATGATAATCCTACGTTCATGTAACTATAAATTATCATGATTGTCGATAACTTATATTCATATTTTGTTTACTTTTAGAATGCCTTTGTTTGCGAACAGTGTGGCAGAGAGGTCAAAAAAACGGTCGGGGATCTCCTAACACAAAGCCACCCACGCACGGACAGGAAAAAAGTTCCGTTGGGCAAACTTTTTCTTGTTTGTTTCTATAAAATTTATTGTTACAAAATGTTGAATTTTCAGTGAATTGTTACTGCCGACTAATGCACTTGTTTAATACACAAAATCGTAAGGATTGTTTGTGCAAGATGTCATGTGAATATTATTGCAACAAAACTACAATAAGTGTTAGTTGTGTGTTTTTTAGCAGGAATGTGTAGGCATTTTTGACTGTAACGAATTTAATAAATAAGCATAAAGAGATCATAAGCATTTTTAAACAAATAGACACTAGGATCAATGACATTTTTTTCTGGAAAATCATGTATTTGTATGTAAATCCTATTGAGCTATCTGATATATCACACATGCTATTTTTTAAGTTTAACAGTTTATATCAGTTGTATTTTGTTTTTTTTCAGGGAGATTAAAGTATTTTTGGAAGCACCTTCAAGAGACGTACTGATATCTTGATCAATGAAAAGTTGTCATATACAAACATGTATAGTAAATGTTCCAAAGTTTAAATGACTGTTTGATTTATTACCAGATGGTGCAAGTATTGCAGGGAAAGAAAACAATCAAAGTAAACATTACATAAAAATTTGACATTTCAACAAATTGAACAACATTATATGATTTAATGTTAATTACTTGGTGCAGTGGTAACAAGATCTTGCAGCGCCCTTTCATGACCGGGGCGAATGAGTATTTTCATTAAACATCTCAAACTATTGTCAGTTATTCAGCTTTCATTTGAATTTGAGTAAATTAAGTATTGATGCAATTCAATATGTTTGTTGGCATAATGACCCCCACAAGTCAAGACGTTTTGGCGATGATCATTTGTTATGACTTAATTGAAGCATTCATATGTTTGAATAGCAAGATTTGCAAATTCATAAATTGACTGATTACAATTTCTTTGTGAATACTAATGTACTTCTTTATGTATTTGGCGCTTTAATTTCTATTGTTACATGTGCATGCTAGTTATAAAGTAATGGTATTATTAATGACGTGTTTATTTTGATATACTGAAGATATTCATGGAGATTATATTGGAATAGACCACAAACAAGCATTATTGGATTCGAAGATGTTCAAATGGAGATGATATTGGAATAGACCACAAACACGCATCATTGGATTTAAATTATTTGTTATGAAACACCTGTTTTATTAACACACATTATCAGATTTTATATTCATCTAATCAATTTTAGTAATAACATAGATACAAAACCGATAAATATACACACATATCAATACACACACTTTGTTTTGCTTATGCAAAAATACATGTTAAATGGTATGTTTGCGTAGTTAGTTGAAATAGCTTTCCATAAACATCACAGAATGAAGCGGGGGTCCCTGTCTCTGTCACCGTGGTTTTGATTTTTAACTTGCCACATATCACCTTCCGTGTGGTTTGATGGTGTTCATGTAGTTCTTACACAGCTTCGAACCTTAAAAGCGTTACAGATCTGTCGACTAATCCTTTTCAAGTCTGAAAAACAAAGAAGTAAAACCCATTTTAAAGCATGTGCTCTTATTTATTTTCTTTGTCATTCATTAAAAAATGGACCAAATTCAATAATCAGGCAGAAATATCAATCATTATATTTATTTAAAGACAATAAATAAAACAAAGAAATATTATATTTCAACATAACATGTATGCTTTAATAAGAATTAAGTTCAGTTAAACATAAATTGGTTAATCATTACACGATTACTTCAGTATTCAATAATGTAACATTTGGTTAATTTGATATATTTTCAGGACAGACTAAAGTTTATGTTCTAGATTCTTACAAAACTGTGTTCAGATTAAATGCAGAATTCTTGTATACCACACATAGCATTTAAAAAATGTATCCAACACATAGCAGTATAACATTTATATACACACACTCCGAATAAGATGTATTTGCGCAAACATACAATGTAAGTAGCTTCTCTATGAAGAATTACAATGTCCGCCCTATTTTTAAACCCTCGACAATATTATAATCAATGTTTTTGTTGATTGAACAAAAAATATACCACACATAGCATTTCACATCATGTGTTTTCAAACACGCGGTTGCACTTTTTGGAAAAAAATACTTAATTAATTTTGCGCAAACTTAACAAAGTTGTGCCTTTTTACAATGACCGGGCACTCGTCTTTGTTTTGTTTTTTAAATGGTTTTGAAATAATGAAGAAATTATCAAAAAGGTTACCTGAAGCGACGTTTTGTTTACATCCGATTGTCCCACACATAGCCGAAAAAGTCACGTGGTTCAGGCACCGTGATATCTATTCTCTTCTATTGCAAAAAATACAAGAATTTAGCTTACTTGTTATGCCTCACAAAATGGCATGATTCAAACAAATATTGCTACCTTTGACAATATCTCATAGTGAGGGAGATAGTGCTCTTATTGACATCTGGGCTAATCTTTCTGGTAAAGAACATTCTAAATTAATTATTTGATAATTACTACAAATACTAATAGTGCAATGTTTATAGATACTATAAAATGTGATTGATTCAAGCAATCAAAAGATGTGATCAAATGTGATTAACCATATTTAAAACATAAATTCAAATAAGATATAAATAACTTTGAGGTGGGTGACATGACAGTCGCTACCTTTAGTACAGTGGCTGACTTGACATTCTATACCTTGAGTACGGTGGGTGACGTGATAGTCGCTACCTTGAGTACGGTGGGTGACGTGACAGTCGCTAACTAAAATGACTTTTAAACAGTAGTTAGGAATATACAAATTAATTTAATCCTAGTATTTTGGTACTTAAAAAATATATACTTACAAGTGTAAAATTATCAAAGTGTTATATCAATGGTATTAAATAATATGTTTTGGTGGGTGACATAATTATCGCTGACCTACCTTGCATTTATTCCTCAATTATGGTAATTTGAAATTACTTTGACTTTAAATGCTCACAAAGGAAAATAAAACAAAAATGCTGCCTGGCCCTTGTGAAATCTAAGTACAGTATGCAACATGGAGAAATCATTGCTGATGCCAGTGAAAATTATAATTGAGAAGGTAGCAGCAGTTGGCTGTTCTAAATTTTTACATTGTAGGTTCTAGTTGATTGTTTAGTGTTTTAAGGAGGAAATGCCAAGGACATACATAATAGATTATTATATAGCTCCTTGGTATATACCAATCTTTGTTTGCTGCACAATTTGTTTATCACGGTTTTTCAATAAATAGGAACACCAGGGGTGTACAATTGATTTTTTTTTAAATATTTACGCATGCGTTTTTGATATGTTTATTGAGGAGCCATATCCATCACACACGTACATGCGAAGTTTTACATGCATATCTATTATACTTATTTTATATATGATGGTTTGTTTGTGCCCATGTATATTATTCAACAGAGCCTACTCTAAATGTCTGTTACTTTGTTTTATTGTCAAATATGCAGAATATAAACGACTGTATAATGTACAGAGGATTTTACAATAAAAGTACCTCATTCTGAAGATGCCTATCTGTTTGTAGAGACCGTCAGTGAAGTGTTTCTTTTTTATCTCACGAAAATTTCAATGATCAAATGAAGAAAGAAAAATTGTGTTGTCTCATTTTTTTAAATATGTACTGAACACAAGTTTTGTATTTTGTATAAAACGTGTTGTGTTGATTTCGATATACAGTCCAACCTGCCCGAGCGACCGCCTGTTAATAGCGACCAACAGTCAATAACGACCACACCGATTTCCTCCCGAACGATTTCACTATATATTGAACCTGCGAATAAAGCCCACCTGTGAACAAAGACCAAAGACCACCCTTTTACATTCCCAAATCTCCATTTTGATAGCTTACAACGACCACTGCAATCATAAAAATCAACGATTTCGCAACTTTCAAATAACAAAATGGCCGCCAGGACTCTGCGTAGTCACGTGATACACATCTTACCAGTGGACTCGTCGGTCGCTATGGAGATATTGGCAAGTGACAGTTTATTGCACTCGATAGCAGTTGTTTGTTTATTTAACATGCATTGCTAATTGGTAGTCGCCTGCTTCTTTTATGCATTTGACAGTTTGTCAAAAGTGTAAAAATTTGCCTTTGTATTTAAGTGACTCGCGATTAATCTACTAATTGCCGAAAATATCAAAGACAAATTTGGGGCTTTCATAAACTCATTAAGGAAATTAACGGTTTCATATCATTTACGATGCCTATTAAAGACAAACATTTTGATAGTCATTCTTTTCTTAAATTTCTCCGTACTAAGACGTTCATAGATTATAGAAAAGTAAATTGTCATTTCAAGTTAACCAGCATGGCTTCCAAGCGTAAGTTCTTGACGTTGGAAGAACGCGTTAAGGTCATTAGTTTGTTAGGTAAAGGACACAGTTGTAGACGAGTGGCTAGTGATCTTTGTGTAGGAAAAACTCAAATTCAGAGCATTTTAAAGCGTAAACATGAGATAATGAACGAATTCGAGGAGAACGTAAACTGTGAAAGTAAACGCCCTAAGCGTGAGTCGGAATTCGCGTATATAAATATCAGATGTCATTTATTGTCCATTACTGTCAACTTTACTGGTTGTGTAGTAGTGATTCATGTATTTCATGTATAAATGTTTGCTATGTTATGTGTATTTTGTACTTTGTTCTTTGTAGAATTACATGTACATGTACGTATACATGTATATCAAATGTTATTTATACAGAATATGATAAATTAAATAAATAATAAAAACATAAGGGAATAGAAATACAACATGTAATAAATATACAAATGTAAAACAAAACTGTGTTTCAATCCTTTATTTCATTATACATGCATAAGTATTCAAACATTTAAACAATAGAGCACATACATAGATAAGGTACCTGTTAAAAAAACTACTAGCATATTTTGCAAACTTTCGATCGACCCTGCGAATAAAGACCACCTGTGAACAAAGACCACAACGACCAAATCCCTTGAGTGGTCTTTATTGACAGGTTGGACTGTAATGTTAATTACAAAATAATCATATTTATGACTTAGGTCAACCACTAATTACATATGTTTATTCGTTCTGTTTCCTATATAAGTGCACTTCAATAAATTTAAACGACACTATAGAGTAACGGAAATTTAATAAACATTGAAAAATGTATTGTGTGAAGCAAACATTAAACAATAGCCGATACAGAGCTTTCGCGCTAAACATGCAGAAATGGATGATAATGGCATTATCTATACATAATATTTCTTAAGTGTGACATATATTACTTGTGAAAAATAGTGTTAACTGAGCATTTAGACCACACAAACTGTTCCTTTGCAGATTTACAATATTAACATAATATAATTTAGGCACACACATAAGTGCTAGCATTCTTTATAAACCATTGCAATGAAATAAACACAATGGAAGTATAAATCCCAATCTCCCAACATGCCTGAAACGTTAAATATGTTACAAGTCACGGATATTTTATCGTCACGGACATTTCTGCGATCGCATATACCAGAGGGGGTAATCACGTGATAGTCAAGATGACGACGTCCATACCGAGACAATTATTTTTCGCCGTTTTATACCCTTTATTACCTCTGTTTATTTTTTAAATGACGCTCACTTTCCAGCCATATCAGTAAAAGGTGATTAGCGTATATTTCGTATTTAAATTCGCTAAATATCTCGACTTGACTCCCCGCAAATTTTCTTAATGGAGCCCTAATTAGGTCATCCCGCTAAGAAATTTCGCACCGAGTAAAGTCGAAATGTAGAGCGAATATTACTATGAAATAGTAGCCAGTAACTTTCTTCCTAATATGGCTGGAAAATGAGCGGCATAAAAAAAATACAAGTAATAAAGGGTATAAAACGACGAAAAATACCTGCCTCGGCATGGACGTCGCCATCTTGTTTGTCACGTGATTACCCCCTCTGATATACTATTCAACTTCTTTGACTTTAGCCCATTATTGTGTGGGTATATTCATTTATACCAGTAAACCGAAAGTTTAATTTATTATAAGCACTATTGCTAAATCTAATACTGTTCATAAAGGTTCTGAATATTCACGCGAGTGTTGTTTCCAATTGAAACATTCTGTTTGACTTCCCCGTAGCAATTGGTGCTGCAATAGTTTACATTTACATATTTACATATTTGTTTTCGAAGAAAATGCATTGTTTAAAACCAACAGTATCACAGAGGTTACTTATATGTGGATGGTATAATGTAATTAATATGAGAAGGCGACAGTAACGAACATTTAAATTAGATGTTTTGTTAAATCACTTTTGCTAACTATTTGATCTGAAATGCCAAACTACGATTAATTTTTATTTTATATGAATGGGTTTATAATGTATAACAAGGATAGCCCGTGTTTTATATCGTCAATGTGTCGTTATTACCTGGCGACAGGCATTGTTCCTATTTATTGAAAAACCGTGTATAGTTTCATGTGTTACGCAATATTCACCTTCGATATATCTTCTCTTCAGGTATACATAATTATCGAAGTATAGGTCACTTTATGGTTTAGATAATTACTTATTAAAATATTAGAGTTATTAAGTTACAAGGAATGTTCTGTTGCTCTTATCCGCAGTTGGTATTCAAACCATATATATTTTACCAGATTTGTGCAAAATAAGGTGATTTTATCTCAACTATACACAGTCGGCAAATTAATTAGCATCATTTTTACAAACAGAAGCTTTTGTGGGCTTTTCAAACATTAACTCATTTGAGCTTTTGAACTGACAATATACTGTTCTAAATCATAACAAAATATAAATTAAATGTAATTCTTTGTAAAATTTTCTTAAGCAAGGTATCATGCTATTATACAACATTGCAGTTTACCTATATATTTTTTAAAAGGTCAGATAGCTTAATTGGAAGAGGAACCCAGGCCAATATCATATGATCAATATCATCAGATTGCTCATGGATGGATTCGGGTTCGAATGCCGATTTACGAAATCGTAATCCTGTCGTAGCGAATTATTTTTTTCCTATCGAAGTTAACACTTATGAATGACAAACACACAATCCGAAATAGATCTACGTTTATGATTCGTTCGATGCTTTAAAATATTTAAAAAAAACAGGGTTAAAACCACCGCGTCAAAATTGTTGTCCCTAAAATACTGAGAGAAACTAGATCTATCTATCTAGATAGTATGTTTTATCTGAGAAATGACGTCACACTAGATACGTCATACATTGCGTAATCAAGTAAATGAAAATTATAAATACGGAAAGCTGGTTCGGTAATATATTTTAAAGAAGACAAAAAGGATGATATATAATATAACGATAACATTCATGATGCGTCCCAATAAATTTCAAAGGTCAAATATTAGAACATGTTAATCGGCGCGTAGGAATACATACTTACGGTTAGATCACGGTCACGTGATGTACTGCAGGATATCAACTAGTTTATCCGACCCTGCTTTATTTGGTCAATGTTTGCAACAGAGGCAGGAAAAATACATATTCTGGGTTATAAACTAACATTCATAACCAATTGGCACAACTTTGTCCCTTCTATCTTTCGTATAGTAGATATAGGAGTTTCGCTGAACATCTTTGAGCCCGGTACAAATTTTAGGGACCATGTCTACTTGGCTTGTGCTAATATATTTTATTTAGAACTTGCGCTCTGTTGGTTTTTCCGCTTTCTGAGCGCCTGCGGGACGTGTAAAAACATTGTAATGTAGACATTAATATTACCGGGATCTGATTAACGTTCACATTAATTTTCAGACATTAAGTATTTCAAAACACACCTTTAAGTTAGGTCAAAGACAAGGGTTGTACACTATGCAGGGAAGTTGAAGACGGTAGTCAGTTGCTCTGGTGAACTACTTTTTGTCACTTAACAATTTTCAAAAGACGTGTATCTGTTTATACATGTTCCTTATTTTGCTTTGTTTTTGGTAGATTTTTTTTATTATTGCTTGTTGTAAATTTTGAATGTTCAGATGTGTTACCTACTTTTTAACCAAGTTTTGAACTACTATTTTTTATGTAACCACTGTTAATATTTTATGCACTTATATGTATATGTAGTTGTATCGTTTTGGATGTTACAGTTTTGATTTGAATAAAACCCTCAAAACAGACAAAAAAATAAAATAAAACATTTTCAAAAGGATTGGACAGAACTTATTATTTTTCCATGATCCTGTCACTGGTATTTAATATGAAATGGAGTCTTACAATACAAATAATGAGGAGGAAATCACAGACCAACCGACAATAAACAAGAAGGCCAAAATGGACATATGTCGCTCACCTGTTGAACATCGCTCTTTTTGGCATCTATATTCAGATTCGATTTCCATTGTGTCTAGGTCACCGCAAAAGTGTATGTACTTGTATCAAAATGAGCGATTTTGGCTAATTTTCTTCATTAAGTGTCACCAAGAACAGTCACGTGAAGTTTTAAAGAAAATAAATGGCATAGTGTAAGAAGTCGTTTAAAGGCATTTCTATTTTTAGCTCTGATGGCCATCTTGTTCAGTGGTGCAGAACGATTTTAGCCATTTGTTTAAAGGTCATCCAAGAATCATTCCTGTGCAGTTTGGTCAAGATCCAATAATTGGTTAAGAATGAGATGTCATTAAAGTGAAATATCTTTTTTTAGCTCTTGTTGCTTAATTAAGCATTGGAGCGGAACTGCTATTTTAATGAGAAAAGAGGATCATCAACTGATCATTCCTGTAAAGTTTAATCCAAATCCAGTCATTGGTTTAGGATGGAATGTCGATTAAGTGCTCCTGTGACCTACTAGTATAATGCATGTTAACGGAACTAGTTATGTAACTTTGTAGAGTACCATCCGCGGATCATTCCTGTGAAGTTTGGTCAAGAGCCATGCATTGGTTAAATAGGAGATGTCGATTAAGTGGAAAATCATTTGTTTAGCTTATGTGACCTACTTAATCAGCGGAGCGGAACGATTTATATAACTTTTGTAGATGATTATCCACTGATCATTCCTGAAAATTTAATCAAAATCCAGTCAGCAGCTTCAGAGGACATGCTGTTTAAAGCAAATGTTGACGACGGACGGACGACGGACATCAGACCATCCTAAAAGCTCACCTTGAGCACTTCGTGCTCAGGAGAATAAAAAGCATGATTATTCTCTTAACAAAGCGCTGACCGCAGTTTTACTCCAATTTTTTGCATTGCAGCTTTCTGTTTTCATGTAATTTGTCGCTTCTCTCACAAAGACTAGCTAAAATGTAGTACGCATTGCTTGTCTGAAAACATTTCCAGGGAGGCATAATATTTGTTTACACGTGTGAATCCTCTGGTCTGGTCCAAGTTTAAGGTACAGCATGCCAACGGATTTAACCGATTTAAACCACCAATGCTTTCTGTAATATTAATTATGTTATTTTTAACATTAAATTTTTTATTAAGCGTTTAGGATAGACATGTAATGTTTTAGACTTATTTCTGAACATGTATGTTAACAATATTAAAAATATTGCGATATCTTACGTTTTTTGTTACCGTTTTCGTAAATGTATAACTATGAATGATGATGGATTTTTTCATAGAATAAAATTATTTGTCCAACGAAAAGAAGCCTTTAATATAGATGTGCGCTTCAAACAGCATTAAGTGAAGTATCTGAAAGCGTTCATTATTGTCGTCGGCATAATCTAAGTTAAATTCATATAAAGAAATAAATCTATAACGAAAACATTTTGGCAACATAATGTTCAGACCTGAAATAGCACATCACTATTTAAATAGTTGTACAATTAAAATCCAATATGCTTAGTTGAAATAGTTCATTGATTTTTATATTGCGTCATATTAATACTGAACTAGCTTTGCATAAACATATATCCTTTTCTTTGACATATGTTTTCTCTTAAAACACATGTGTAAACACAGATGATGGCATTGTCAACAATCTAGTTCATGATTATTCATACTTAGTCTGATAGCTTTATTATTATTTATTTTATATAAATTTCCAAAATTAGGTTGCATTTTCCCACGTGTGAAATTTTTGTTTAGTTTGATTCATTCGGATTTAATGCAGGAAAAAGGATCATAATTTGTGTTTTCATTTTATTATATTAAGGGCTTGTATGTGTGTTTTTCAGCATTACGGGGAATTTTAAACAAAGCGCTTAAAAAACATATTCCTGGGATTGCATAACTTTTGTTTACATGTGTATACCCTGTTATCCATTCAGGACCATGTTTTATATTCAGCACGACTATAACGTTTTCTCAATATGTGTTCGTTACATAAGAGTAAAGCTCTATTTGCTTCAGCGTTTATTTATGATATAAATAAAATGTTTTAAAGTACCCGTATTTACTGACCATGTACGTTAGCACAATTCCGAAAATTGTGATTTATTTTATATATTTTATTACCGTTTTCGTGAATGTATAATTATGTACCATGATGGGTTGAAATATTTTATTTATTTTTATGTTTCGTTATATTAATACTGATATAACTTTGCATAAAAATAAGTCCTTTTCTTAAAAAATTGCTTTCTCTTATAATCACATGTGTAAACACAGATGTTGGGAAAATAGCATTGGCAACAATCTAGTTGATAAAACATTGTATAATTATATCTGATTACCCATTCTTAGACGGATAGCTTTATTATCATGTATTTTTATATACATTTTCCGAATTAGGTTACATTTGCTACAGTCTGAAACGTATGGTTGGTTTAATTCACTCAGACTTGCTGGAAGAAAAAAGTACCAATAAGAAAGTTTTGAGTTGTCATGTTATTATATTAAGGGTTTGTTGCAGCAATGTGATCAAAATTTTAGATCGTGATAATTTCTTACATGCATTTATATTGTTTTCTACTAAAACAGTATTATGTCGAAGTATATGAACGCATTCTGTTGATGGGGTCAACTTAAATATCTTCATATACAATTAACAATACATAGTTAATGTAGATTTTATGTTGTACTTTTTATATAGAAAAAACGTCAACGCTTATTTTAAATTGACCTGATTCATCACCTATATTTTCTGGATAAATGTTAACTTCATAACATTGACACTCTCATTTGTACGAAAAACTGATTTTAATATCGCCATATAATTATGTAATATGCATACAGTGTACGCCTGAATACGCATCTATGGTAGTCAAATAAAACGCATGTAGAAAAATATACATTAAACCATAATAGTTTAATTATTTCGCTTGCATGGACAAACTTATTCTTTCTGTATGTGTATGTTTAGAATTAGGTGGAATTTTGATCAAAGCGCTTTTTAAAACATATTCCTGGGGTTGCATAATTTGTTTTTGCTCGCGTATACCCTGTAATCCTTTCAGGACCATGTTTAATGTTCATGCCTTTAACGTGTTTTAAATATGCGATCATTATATAAGAGTAAAACTCTATATGCTCCAGCCTTTATTTAGGATAGAAATATTATGTTTTAAAGTACATGTAGTTTCTGATCATGGGCGTTAACACAATTCAACTGTTGTGATATCTTTTACCGGTATATATTTTATAAGCGTTTTTGTAAATGTATATTTACGTACCATACTGGGTTTCAGCATAGCATACAAGTTACTTGTCCAACGAAAAGGAGCCTGTACTATGGATTTGCCCTTAAATCAGCATTTAGTCGAAGTACCTGAACGCTTTCATTTTTGTCGTCGGATAATTTAAGTTCAATTTATATAAAGAAGTAGTCTAAAACAATGATTTTGGCAACAAAATCGTTCACGCCGAGGGGCTATGTCACTTTTGAAGGGCCCAAATGGGCAAAGTCTTCAAAAAAAAAACATGAAATTAAGAATATAATTTGAACATATAATACTGGTATAAACTGGAAATATCTCACGGGAAATGTATTTATGTATTTTGAAATAAAAATTATTTTAGAAATTTGTGTACATATTGATGTCATAACTTTGAGGTTCAATGCCACTGTAATGAAGGTAAACAAGGTGAAACTTCAGCTGCCATAGCGGCACAGCATTCCCATCGGCAACCGCGCCTGGTGCTTTATTTACGGCCTATGACCAATTGCCGATCAGCACAGCATAGAACATAACAAAACAACACACATAACAAAGGCCGTTGAATAAAGCTGGTGTCACCGCATTGGAACGGTCAATGCTAAGCATTTGGGGGTTTGAACCGGTTTTAGAGCGCTCAACCTCACATTTGGCCCAGCGATATTCAAAACACACATACGTGTAAATAAAAATTTACCTGATAGGATTGTTACACAAATTAAAAGGCAATAAAAGAGAACTACAAATGTTCAATTTAATTACAAATTAATTACTCTTATGGTAAGAAGAAACCAGAACAACAGCGCTACAATTTTCTGAGGCACGATGCAATGAACGAACAAGTATCAATTACATCCCATCTTTTGAAAAAAAAAAGCTTTCAAGAAATAACCTCATATAGTTAATTATTCAGAGCATCGTCGCACATGGTCAGGAAGAAGATGCAATTATGGGTGTAAAGAGCCAAATTGTGCACCTTGGTTGTGTATATTAATAGAACCGAAATATAAAGTAAGGAAAATAAGTATAACTTATATGATATTTACCACCTAAAAAAAATTCCTTTACAAGCAGTAAAATATGTACTGAAAAGAGAGGGGATTGTTGATAATCATATAAAACTTAAAGACATTTAGAAAGTAAACAATGTATAATTATACAAATAAAAAATCATAAAAACAAAAACATCCAGACTGAGAAGTATATAAATGAATGCTAGCTAGTCGAAGTCAGCAACTCATTGTACATGGAAAGTTCTTTAAGTGTTTAAGTGTCCGAGTGTCGTATTTTAACACTTTTATCCGCAACAGGCCAAAGGCGCTGTCTCATATTGTTCGCTCGTATGACCCGTCATTCATTAGTTCGATTTGTACTTCGTGTTTTATTTCTTTTTAAACATTCTTATGATTTGTTTCGACCAAATTTCTCTTTTGTCGTTTTTAATATTTGGTTTATTGTACATATATGTATCAGCATGAGGTATATGTAAAATACAAACAATTTTTATTTAAAATGGGAATCAATTGTCTTGTTGACATCAACAAGCTTTATAATAATGTATTTTTGCATACATTTTAAGAATTCGGTTGCATTTTCCACAGTCTGAACTGTTATGTTTGGTTTCATTCTTTGGGACTTGCTGGAAGAAAAAAATATCAATAAAAAAGTTTTGTGTTGTCATGTTATTATATTAAGGGCTTGTTGCAGAAATGTGATCACAGTATTAGAATCTGATAATTTTATTAGGAATTTTTATTGTTTTCTACTAAAAGTATGTTATTTAGGATAGAAATGTTATGTATTAAAGAACATGTAATTTCTGATAGTGGACGTTAACAAATTCAAAAGTTGTGATATCTTTTATATATTTTATTACCGTTTTTGTGAATGTATATTTACGTACCCTGCTGGGTTTCAGCATAGCATACAAGTACTTGTCCAACGAAAAGAAGGCTGCGCTATGGGTTTGCCCTTAAATCAGCATTAAGTCGAAGTACCTTAAAGCTTTAATGTTTTTCGTCGGATAATTTAAGTTCAATTTATATAAAGAAATAAGTCTATAACAATGATTTTGGCAACAAAAACGTTGACGACTTTAATAGTATATCACCATTTAAACAGATGCAAAATTTAAATCCAACTGCTAAGATGAACTAGTTTTTTTGTTTCGTCATATTAATACTGAATGAACTTTGCATTAAAACCATTTTCTTTAACAAATGCTTTCTCTAATAATCACATGTGTAAACACAGATGTTGGGAAAGTAGCATTGCCAACAATCTAGTTCATAATATTATCTGATTATTCATACTTACACGGATAGCTTTATTTTTATTTATTTTATATACATTTTCAGAATAAGGTTGCATTTTCAACATTGTGAAATGTTATGGTTGGTGTTTAGTTGTGAGCTTTAGCTCACAACTAATGTAGAGAGGCAGTTTTGCAATTCAGTCTGCTTTAGCTAGGCTATGAACGATAACTGCAAGTAAGTCTGCTGTAAGCTATGCTATGAACGATAACCACTTCCTGCCTGCACTACCTGCATTGACATTATGCAGAAGACGAATGTTAGGAGCGTCTGCGCTACTACTGCAGTGTGTGTATTTAATCAATAGTGTTTAACAGCTTGTAAGACGACATTGGCAAGTCTAGTGTTTATCATTGAAATCTGTACATATTGGCTGCTTTCAGAGAAAACGGGCCTTAATGCATGTCAAATATGATTAGCCTGTACACATTGAGCCTGTGTAATTCGCACAAGCTAATCAAGGACGACACTTTCTGATTGTATGGTGTTTTTCGTTTAAAGACAGTATCTGGTACTGGGATGACAATTAATGCATATGCAAAAAGCCCTGTTTTCCCAAAATGAAGCTTAAATTATCTTTTTTATTTATGTTATAAAAAAACCATCTCAACCTGTGCTTTAAGACACACTCTTTATAAATTGAATGGGGTGTATTCATTTCAAACTTGCGATATAAAATGCTATAACATAATTTTGAAAACTGAGTTGCGTCTAAGATTATACAACAGCGAACAACTTCAGTGCCACTAGCGATTTGATATTCACACGGACTTGCTGGAAGAAAAGAACGTATCAATAAAAAGTTTTGTGTTGCCATGTTATTATATTAAGGGCGTGTTGCAGCCATGTGATCAAAGTTTTAGCTTCTGTTATTTTCTTTCATACATTTAGTTTGTTTTCTACCAAAACAGTATTATGTCGAAGTATATAAACGCATTCTCTTGATGGTGTCAAATTAAATATCTATATCTATATAAAATTTAATGATATACAAAATGAAGATGTTATGATGTATTTTAATACCAAAAAAAAACGTTAACATATTAACGTATATTGTAAATTGACTTGACTCACTACTTATTTGTTCTGGTTAATATTAAACTTATATCATTGAAACTCTCATTTGTACGAAATAATATGATATCGCCTTATTGTTATGTAAGAATTATATGCAAACAGTGTACGCCTGAATAAACATATATGGTAGACAAATAAAAACGCATAAAGGAATATATACATTTTACCATAATAGTTGAATTATTTTGCATGCATGGACAAGCTGATAATTTCTATGCGTGTGTATTTCCATCATTACGGGGAATTTTTAAACAAAGCGTTTAAAACATATTCATGGGGTTGCATAACGTTTGTTTACACGTGTTACCACTGGAATCCATTCAGGACTATGTTTATGTTCAGCATGTCTATAACGTTTTCTAAATATATATTCGATATATAAGAGTATAACTCTAGTTGCCCGAGCGTTTATTTAGGATATAAATGTTATGTTTAAAGCACCTGTAATTACTGATCATGTGCCTTAACACAATGACGAAAATTGTAATATCTTTTATATATTTTATTACCGTTGATAATTATATACCATGATATATTTCAGCATAGCATACAGGTATTTGTCCAACGAAAAGAAGACTACAATGGGTTTGCCCTTAAATGATCATTAAGTCGAAGTACCTGAACGCTTTCATTTTTGTCGTCGGATAATTTAAGTTCATGGACAAACTGATACTTTCTATGTGTGTGAATTTTCAGCATAATGGGGAATTCCTAACTAAGCGCTTTTCTAAACATATTTCGAGAATTATATGATTGTTGTTTACACGTATATAAACTGTAATTCATTCGGGACCATGATTTGTGTACAGCATGCCTACATAACTTTTACTTCCTATGTGTTCATTGTTACGGTTAAATCTGAAGTTGCTCCTGCGTTTTATAGGATAGAAATGTTGATCTTACGTTTAAAATTGTTAAATTGTTAATACTAAATTTACGTTTTAAAGTTGAGCATGTATGTCAACAAAATTTCAGAAGTTGTGATATTTTTATACATATTTTAACCGTTTTCTTAAATGTTTAATAATGTGCCGTGTTGGATTTTAGCATAGTATACGAGTATTTGTCCAATGAAAAGGAGCCTGACTGTACTATAGGTATGCCCATATGTAAGTTTTTAGTCAAAGACCCTGAAAGCTTCCATTTATTTGACGTCTCGATAATGCAGGGTTCATTTAAATATAGAAATAAATATATAACAGCCATTTTGGCAATACAACTGAACACATATTACACGTATACACACATATGTTGCGAGAATAGCATTGTCAACAATCAAAATAAGATCTGAATTAGCCAAAAGGAGGTTCTCATAACGAAGATTAAAATATTTATAAACTTCGCTCATTCAGACATTTTTGTTCTTAATTTTCAAACGGGTTATTGACGAGAAGCATTTTTGAAGAACAGATAAAGACATGTTTTAAATTTCGCTGAAAAAATGGTAATACAAAAAAAACGAGTATGCTCTAACTTTTGTATATTTTTAAACAACTATTGACAATTATAAGACCAATTTTCGTTTTAAATGGTAAAAATAAACTTTTTAGCACAATCAATCTGTAATATGACCAACAACACAACTAAAACGACCAAAGAATTAGTTTGACTCATACTATAATTGTTGTTATATAATGTTGACGCTGTAATACAATTTTAATATTCGAATTTGAATTCAATGACTATATACCGTTAAAATTGGTAAGCACAGCAAGATCAAAATCAGCGTTAAGGTGCTGAGCTTCTTAAGTCTGTAATTGCTACCATTAACTGCGTAGCAGTTTCCGGTTTAGAAAAGAAAACTAAGTGTTTTTGGACAAGTCGAAATTTTGAAATGTATTTCTTATATATTAAACAACAAAACAACGAAATGTAAAATGTACAGACATCTGCAGCGTTCGAAACTTGTTCTTTACAGGGTCCAACCGAAAACATATATTATTGGTTTAGAAGAATAAAATCCACATATTTTAAAATGCGCCCTAAGGCTGGATTTCATAACCACATACATACTTTTTTTAAAGAAAAATCATGAAAAATGCATGTTCTATTGTAAAACGTCTTCAAATGTATCAATATACTTGCTATATCATGCTCTACAAGCATACTAATTTTTAAAGCGGAATAGTTAACAGGTAATTAATAATTAATTAAGAGAATTAAGTCACCTTCGCCATAATGGTCGAGGTCGACTTAACTCTGCAAAATTGAATTTCGGCTTCGCCCAACGGTCGCGATAGTATTTATATATATATATATATATATATATATATATATAGTTATGGGTGCACATTTTGTTACCGTTATTCAAATATATATATATATATTTGTTATTTAAATTAAACTTTAAGTAATTGGTACTCGACTGCTTGCAATAGTTGCATACCATATGTTGTGTGGACGATCATCACTCTGTTTGAAATAGAGCGTCTTCGAAGTTCTGTTAAATGTTGTTTTAGTATCGTTGTTTACAAATTCTATATCTAACCCATTATCAAGCTTTAACTGACACGAAATTTGATCTCCAACCGTTGCATTTACACTGCATGTATTGTTAATGGTTGGCACGACTTTAGCTGAAAATTCAAAATCATTCAAAATTTGGGTTTTCAACTTTATTCTTTCAGATTTGAAAAATCAAAGACGCGAACTAAGTTAATATCCTTACATTGTAAATATTTCATATTAGGAAACCCTAATTAATTAATGAATTGTATGAATCATACGTTTTGGCAGATATTTATTTAATTTTAAAACCAAAAAAAGAAAAAAAAACATTAACATTGGTGTGTGTGTGTGTTCAAGTTGATACTGCATATGTTCACACTCATACTGTTATAATTAAAGTTATGAGTGTTTATTCGGATTCATATTGACTGTTGTTTTTTGTCTAAAATAACTAAATGAATGATGCATATCGCAAGGCATTTGATAATATAAACAATATTTTGGATTAAGTACCTATTTCTTCTTCGTTATTATTAATAGTTACACGTATGTTGTTCGTTGACTTTGCAATGTTTTCGTTCAGGGTAAATGCATAGTCGAACACACATTCTATGTTCTTTGAGCCGTTGCATGCCTTTTCAGCTTGAGCAAGCGTTACGTTGTCAACAGTATCCAGGAAGCGCGGAACGTAAGAAGCGTTGTGATAATCTGAATGTTTCTCGCCGTCGTCATATATAAATACTGACGAACTGTCATTCACGGACCCTGAAATGAAGTTCTTTATCTTTCAAAATATCAAAATATGTTATCGTTACGTTAATACATTTAGTTCTTAACATAGCATATGCTTATGTTGAAATTCCAAACCATTATGGAAACGTGTTTAAAATGTGAAAAAAAGGTTTTGTAAAAGTAAGTTTAAATCGTTTTTGTTTTGTTTTCTTTTGGTCTTCAAAGTTTGTGTATGGCCAAAACCGTTACGTGAGAGGTAAAACATATTTTAACAAGGAGCGTAAATACAATTACTTACATGTCTGACCGTAATAAAATATTTCCATATCGCTTGCATTAAAATACAGCCGACTTCCATTAGGGTACACAAAATCATTATATGGGTCTCCGTCAAAATTTCCTAGGAGACCTTTTGTCATGTTGTTGAATATCTTTGGTACAATCACATCGAGTGACAACATTCCTGCTCCTTTTCCTATTTCGATCGTTATCCCTGTGGATTGAAGAATTCATTTGCAACAGATGACAGTACGATTATTATAACTTAGATACGGTATTTTGTAAATAAAACATGAGGTTCTTTATTTGTTTCAGGTAAATATAATAATACTAACGAGACAATATCTTTAACATATCGTCATCTGTGAACAAACACAGATTAGAAAATAATTAGAGCCGGGTAAACCCTTTTTAAAAGAAAATAGTTTCGAGAAAACTTTTCCGGTTTGGAATAACTGTACCTATTTCAAGAAATGACACTCTCAAAACCCCGTCGTCTTCATGAATTGTGAGTGTGGACGTATTAAACACGATCATGTCGTTTTGTACTTCCTGATGAGTTTTGGTAAGATCAATTCCATTCCCGTACAAGGTCACATCTGTAAACACATAATATCACCCCAATGCTCTTTTGCTCGCACGTTTCTATACATAAATGGTCATTTTAATGATACAATAACATATAATTATGTTCATAATCAGAAGATAATTTTCCAATGTTATAACTCCCAAGTCAGTACAAAAAAGAAATCTTTATAAAGTAATAAAAGGCTTAAATATTGTTTAATAGACCTATTCATAAAAGCTTTAAATATATTCCATACACACATCTCATTTTTATTGTGTATTAAACTTACTGTCCTTAGCACTATTTAGTTCAATGTGTATTGACGAATTTGTATTATCTCTAGCTGCAAAGGCCGTGAAGATCGTAGCGTCAGACAGGTTTCCATCTTCCTTCACTGCCCTCTCAGTCCTGGCTTGCAGGGAAAATGTGACATTTGACGTCACAACGCTGAGTAACACGTATTCTCCAAGTCCGTTAAATGTGTAGTTCATCCCGTCCAATGTGCGCATGTGCGGATCACCCCAGAAGGAACCTTACATACATGTTTCCATATATAGATTCGCCCTCAGACATTTCACTAGACGCGTCATATAAACATAAATGCTTGCTGATTTGCTTTTAAGGATATGTGTTTTATGTACTTATTTAACAGCGAAAAACAGTTATGCATACATGTTACCATGCTCACAATTATTCACGAAATGTGTTAACCAAAGCAAAGCTGCCTCAAGTTTCAACATTTTGTATCACAATTTAGAAGTTGGTAAATGTGTGCATATGCTCTTATTAATCTTTTTACAACATACATTCGATAATCTCTTTGACATACTAATTATTCGTCATTCGTTTAATTAAACCAATAGCTTTTTTTAAATAAATGTATTAAATATATAATAATTTTGTTTTAATATACGAATACCAAATCTGTATGGGGACTCGGTGTAGCATGTGCCTGTAGGATGCAGTTGGTAATAGAGATCGCAGTAGTCTGATTTCGCGCAGCATTTGTCCTTCATGATGACGTCATTTACCTCGTGATCACGATGTGAGTATGACGGATGAGCGAAGTAAAATCCGCCAGATAGAGGTTGCATTTCCACAAATGTTAATGTCGAACGGTAATAGCAGCAAGACTGAAATTTGAAACAAAACAATTTGTTATAAGCATAAAAAGGGACTGTTAATAATATGTCACTCCGACATAAGAACAGGAAAACAAACTATCAGGTATGGAGATTACTAACCTTCCCATGTGGCTTGACAGTTTCAATTAGCATCATGTCAACGCACACAATATTGTTGCTAATTTGCTGACGCAGTTGAGTCCGGATGTGCCAAAACCACGGGTCCCATCGGGCTAGATTGATGTCACATGGGCACATAGGTAGACGTTGAGAGTAGACTTGGATATTCTGCTTCCTGTTGCTGTTTTTGTTGTACCACTTTATACAATCAACACCGTGATTGCTAAATGCGGTGTCGTGTGCATCGATATTTTTCAACAAAAGACCACTGATTCCTAAAAGTAGTTTCATTGTATTTAAACGTTTCAGTTAAGAATATTAAATAGAGTTAAACAACAATTGAAAAAAGGCACTCGATTCAATTACAAAACAGATGTGTTGTGGTGTTGCAGCTTAGTAAGATAATCTTATGAGCATGAAGGTTCATTGGTAATTACCTCCTGATTTAGAACCTAAATCCATCCGAAGTGCAGGTGTTTTGAATGAAAACAAGTGGTTGAATTTAGTACCATTCTCTCCGGCGTGACCGATCCACAACGGAATCGTTTTAGTTTTTTCTCTCGAACTTAGAGCCCAGTTCATCAATTCATGTCCGTATATTGTTACGGAATAGGTCCGCACACCATTTGAAATGATGGCCAGTTGGAACGTTGCTGGCTAATACCATAAAAATAAGAACATAAGAAGTCGCAATAATAATTTACAATTGTCATACAAGAACTATGAGCATAATTGTATATGCGTATATAAACATAACGGCTGCATATAAGCTATTGAGCCTGTTTCCGTTAATTTTGTTTTCGTTTCAGACTGCCTAAAAGTGGCACTCAATAATAAATTGAGAGTGAAAGATAAAGGAACATGTTCAAAAAGTGTGGTAGTATTGGAGTTTGTGATTAAATGCTTTAAAGTTGATAAATGTAAACATTGAAACTAAATGGCTCCAGTAAAAAACAAGTTTCAATTAAAGAAATAAAACAGTTATCCTCAAGTGGCTTTGAACCACTGACAATTAGAGTAAAAGTCTAACACTTAAAATCCACTTGGTCATCCGTGCTCATTCAGTTAACACATTATTTTACACACTACATAAGCAAACCTCGTTATGTCACAAAATGTAGCGATAAAAACAGAACTCTGCAAATTATTCAATCGTTTCGCGTTTGTAACGCTTTATGATTTGCAGGTTTTTAAATCGTCAAAGTATGCATATAATGGATATTTTGGAGCAAGGTTAATGTTCAGTATAACAGTTTCCTCGCAAATATTACTACAACGATAATTTGAAAACTTGATTTATTTTTCAATGTTGTCGTTTCACCAACGAAAAGGTCCCTGTATACGTACGCTTTATGGAAATGTATTATGTACACACTCACACGCAAACGCACACACACACAAACCAATATCACACACAAACACTTGAACAGCAACACATATTGATAAACATTGTTTTACTTCATTTTTTTAATGTTTCGCAACGATATAATGCCTAAATATACATTTGTCAAATTCAGAGCAGTGACAATATGTTTCAGTCAATATTTATTTTTATTTTTAAAGTAACATTACTACTCAAAATCAACGAAACATTCGTACAATCGTTCGTAAAATACACTTAACCAATTAAAAATCAGTGTTTCTTATGGCAATTGCCGAAATCTCAACGCCAGATGTGGTCTGGTAAAATAGATGTTTGTAGATACAAAATGCTCGTTTTTATTATTGTTTTGCATTTCTGTTCATACGACACATGAACACTAACATGGTGTTCGTGTCTCGTATGAAAAGATATATTCGCGGGAATTAATTGTGGCCACAAATAAATAAAAACGAGAATTTTGTATCTACAAAAATCTATGTAATCATACCACATCTAGCGTTGAAATTTTGGCTATTGCTTCAAGGAACACTGATTGTTAAGGTGTTAACTTTATTTTACGAAAAACTTAACGAAATTTTCGTTGATTTTGAGCGTTAAAGAGACTTTAAGGTTCTGTTTCGATTATTGTCCTGACGAAAATAATGTGTTTCTTAAATTGACATTATTGTTATTACATACGACACGCCGACGTGATCAGTCATTTTAGCCAATATGACGTATATGCGCGTGTAAATCAACTTCTAACGTGATATCAACGATCTGTTTTATTTACATGTTTTGAAATGACGTTATGTTTTGAGCAAACCGTAACGACGTTGTTGTCAGTGCGTCTGTTCATTACTTGAACACTCGCGCTCTTGTGAGGCGCAAAAAATGATTTTTTAAGCAATTAAATAGTGCCACATGTGAATATAGAATGTTTGATTTGCATATGATTACTATTATTAAACTTGGTATTTGTGAAACGTATGAAATAAATAAATCAAAACTTACGTTAATGCGATTAAATGCAGACGCTTTAGGTTTCACACTACTCCATGTTGCAATGAAAACGAAACTCACTTCAAATGAAGAAAGATTTTCCACGCGTTTGATTAAACTTTCAAGGAATGCTATGTCTTCCGTCGCCTTGGCAGTGAATGGATAGTTGTTGAGAATATCGTACGTCCTAAATGTAATTGATGAGGATTTGTCAACGAAGATATCTGCGAAATATGCAGCAACAACCGGGTCATTGATATCAATTGTCGGTTCTATGATATCATATTTTGCTTCAACCGCTTGAACAGGTTTATTATTTGTGTATTTCTTATCAAAACTTACGAGTCCACATCTGCATACCTGGAAAATAATTATTTGGAAAAAATTAAACATGATTTTAATTAACTTAAATATAGATATAAACGCATTTAAGTAAATGATTAACATAAACATACATAATAATTTAGATATGTACATAATTTTGCAAGATCATATATTTACGTACATGTATGGACCGTCTCATTGTGTTGAAAACTGGTATCGCAGGTGAAAAAACAATGGGTTCGCTGCAATCATGTTGATTCATAAGCATATCTCCTTCGTCTTCTCCAAACGGTAGCAATGGCACTATAAAATTATATATAAATGAATGCATCCAAATTTTCGAGCAGCATTCAAATAATAAACACTATTCACATGGAAACAAGCCCTCCTTTTTATCCTTTACAATAATTAACAGAAAACACGACTTAGATAAAGCAAACATTAAGTACAACTAGCGCTTTTAAGGGTCCATTTTTTCTTGTATAAACCCATTAAATGTTTCCCAAATGGGTGTCGCTTTCATATTACAATGTCTCTGTGTTGTTTTAATTACTTACTTATGTCACACTTTTGTGTTCTTCTGTCTACCACTCCAGACATGCATGAACACTTTTTATCCTCACAAATTGCGCTTTGTATCCTACACATTCTGGCATCAACACAGGGTCCACCAATGTCCGCTGAAACACCGTTAACATATAGTTTTTTTATTTAAAGTTTTTGTATAGGATTTACATGGTCACATCTATTATAATTGGTCAATAAAAGTTTTTGTTTAATTTAGTACAATTGCATAGTTACATTTCTGGATGCATGTCGGAACAGAACTGTTCCAAGCACCTGTTGCGTCACACCACATTGTGTCACTTTCGTTTAGCAGATAATCTTCATGGCATTTGAATCGCAGTAAGGAATTAAACGTTGTTTCTAAAGGACTAGTTACGATCCTCATGTTGGCTGGCAATCTGACGTGCCCACAATCTGATAAACGTATCAATAAATGTATCAAACACATTCGTTTCATTATATTACGTTTAATGTCATGTAGTACTACACTTTGAGAATTTTCTACCGAAAAGGTTGTTAAACTTGCATGTCGCAGTAATTGGTTTTTGCCTATATTATTTTCACAGTACAATCATTTACCTTCGAAGATCGAACGCTTTAGAAAGTGGAGTATTTGTGGTTTGACTTTTTTGCACGTGGAAATAGGGTGTGTGTGTTAAAACCCACGTAGAATGGTACAATTGAAATATATTAGAATTATTTCGCGTTTCAGTGTAAAAAGATCAAACTATACCTACTCCATGTGCTTAAGCGCCCGATCGTCACGGATGAATTATTTTATCGTGAGCTTGCACAGAATTAAGTTAAATTATCACATATTCAATTTTAAATCAAAATCGTTACTTATAAAGGAGATATACAAGTTTGAAAAGTGTGGCGTTTTCAAAGTCTTCACATGTGTTTGAAATATCGTTTTTGCCAATATTCAAATATGTTACCAAATTAATAGTTATGATAATTCATGTTGTGAAAATTTAAAGTCATTGAATGAGTTTATCACTTAACATACATAACCTATTTGACAAATGAAATAAATAACATGAGAATAAATATGGCTCGTTCGATACTGATTTAATGTATTCCCTTATCTAAACGATAATTGTCTTAAGAGGTTATGTACTCAATAAATGCATTTTTAAGAACGTGTTTTAACATTTACCTTTTATAATGCATGTTGGATTGCCACTCCATTGACCATTGGTTTGACATAATAGTCTCCTGTCACCACGGAGATCATATCCAATGTCACACTGCACCTCGATTTGCGACCCGAAGTGTGTTTCTGTGCCGGTCACAGTGCCATTTTTTAAGTGAATGCGCTCGCACACTAAAATAAAAAGAAAACAAATCAATAAAAAGTATTTGAATAAAGACAAATAATTAAAATTGCTCTTGTTCAACGCACAGGCTAATCAGGGACGACACTTTCCGCCTCAATTGGATTTTTGCTAAGAAGAGACTTCATTTAAACGAACAAATATCATAAAAGCGGAAAGTGTCGTCCCTGAATAGCCTGTGCGGACTACACCGGCTAATCTGGGACGACACTTTACGCACATGCATTATGCCCAGTTTCTCAGAACGCGACTCATATAATTAGTATAAGTGTATTTTACCAACAATATTACACATCGGGTTATCAGTCCATGTTCTGGTACTAAGACATGTTATGATAGCTTCGCCGGACAATGAGTAGCCATACTCGCAGGATACTGATACCACGTCATTGAAGTAAAATGATGTTCCGTTAACGGCGCCGTTCTTTGGAGTCGGGTCACCACAAACTACAACGATACCAGAAAACAATACGAGTGTTTAAATTTCTGAGGAAATCAATGCATAGTCCTATACAGCATTCGATATTCCAAGTAAACGGTGTAAAAACTATTTTTTCGTGATAACTATCTCGTATTAATTTATAATAATAGCAAACATGTATATTTAAAAGAGCATTGTATTACATTTGCGAACGCACGTCGGAACTGAACTGTTCCATTCGCCTTTTGCGTCACACCACATGACGTCATTTCCGGTTAGTTGATAGCCAGTTTCACATTGAAATCTCAACGACGAATTAAACGTGGTCGTTACATGGCTCGATGTAATCATACCGTTGGTTGGTTCGGTCACGTTTCCACAATCTGTACAAATTTAAAGATGCCGCAAATAGGCATTTAATGTAGCTGGATTGAAAACTCACTGCCAAATATTTGTCTGAATAAAAGTTAATCTCATAGTATCGCAAAACAAGAGAACACATTCCAGTTTAATTGCTAATCAAATATTCAATTCAACTACATTTTCCTCGTCTCGTCCTTGATTAGAGACTTTAGAGCAAAAGCGTCATTTATCAAAATATTCAGATTCGGACAATTGACCAGTAGCAACCACACTGCAGGAAAAGGCATCACAACAGGCCTACACTTTGGATCACATGTATTAAGGGTATATAGATAACATTATTTGCAGATCAAATTCTATGGCAAATACATAATGGCTCTACAATGTATTTACCTATTATAAATAACGTTTAGCTGGTCATAATATCACCGATTGTTTGATTGTTATGGAAAATGTAATTAATTTACTGAAGTTATCAACTTGTTAAAGCAAACTGCATACTTTGAATGACGCATGTAGGATAATCGCTCCATAGACCTTTGTCTTGGCAAGATAGTTTGTTGGGACCCTTAATTGCATAGCCTGTATCACACTCCAAATATATCACAGCCCCGTACTCGGTACCTGTGCCATTCACTCTGCCATTGTCAACTTCCATCTTCTCACATACTAAGAAAATCAAAGGTTTGATATTGAAATCTTTAACACTTTGAGATTTCATTGTATGAATAATACCATATTGCAATATATAAAGGGTAGTTCCCTTTCTATGTCGAAAGATGTGGGGTTTTTTAAATAAGGTCTGAAGTCCAAATAATACATAATAATAAATAATAATATACTATCGGACACAAAGTAAATCTATTGATTACCAATACGTAAGCATTTAACGTTATTACTCCATCCCGTTTCAGTGCATTTAATAACACTTGGTCCAAATATGGCGAATCCTTCTTTACAACTTATTACTGCTGTGGCATTCAGAGCCGTTGAGTTACTTGTCACCACTTCTGCATTCGATATAGCTGGCCTACCGCAATCTGTATATTGAGCAATTATAATAATCCTAATGTTAATCGCAGATAAGTGTTGAAAACAAGCGGAGTATGTAAAGTCTCTTAAATATTTTAAATCAACCAATTAAGATATTTTTATTATTCTACAAAAATAGTTCAACCATAAATGATATACTTTGAACAAAATTAATTCAATATTTGAAATGTAAATTACCCGAAGGGTCGCATTTCGGAGTCCCGGACCATATGCCAGTAGACTCACAGATAATGACTGAAGCACCCAAAAGCGTGTAACCATTTTCACACGAAACATTCACCACTGCATTGACTGTTGTTTCTGATGAATTAACAAAGCCCTTAAAAGGCGTTGGATCCCTACAGTCTATAAAATAACACATGTAATGTAAAATATTATGGTTATAGTTACAAAAAAATCAAATTATTATTCGTATCGGTCAATTAACGACGATTTAACTTTTTGATACGTAGGAACGAGAACAAAAAATGATAAATCATATTTAAATGATTTGGTATGATTTGAGATATGTGTGCAATTTAAACGCGGACGTTATTTTATTTTGCTGATTTCATTTTCTGCACATCTTCCAAATTTTAAAGCGTTTCAACGATATGAATATAGTTCATTACCTCTTTAAAGACGAGCGAGTATAATGATAGATTCTTTATTTATTCGAAATGAAGGTCCTCATTATATATGTAAGAGGGTAGTCAATAAATAGAGATACAAAGTTAAGTGTAGAATAAATATTGAATATTTCTAAAAAGCATCTAATTTATCATTAATTATTCACACTAAATTACCAATGAGTTGACACTGCGGTACATGTGTTCTATTCCAAACGCCGCTAGCTTCGCATTTCACAGGCCATGAACCTTTTGGAGTAAAATCTGGTTTGCAACTGACAAATGCTATCTGTCCGTATGTAGTCGCATTTTCAATGCTTATAGACATATTGACAATGTCGAGGACGCCACAATCTGTAAATGGATTATCACAGGCACACACGTAAAAAAATAATTGTATTAATAATATAAATACATTAATAAATAATAATAAATAAATAAGTTATCAATAAATAACACAATTAGCCACACAATTCTCAAAAATGTCCAAGAAAACCCATATTTAGACACTACTCTCTCCAATGATATGAAATTGAAAACCCAAATCTCAAACATCACAAAACAACCATCAGTGAACAATGCCTCTAACAGCTACCAACCATTACACAAAAACATTGATTAATTTAAATAATCTTTCTTTCCGCGAATAATTATTGACTGGAATTAACTCAGTGAACGCACGGTGAACTAAACATCTATTCAGTGTTTAAAGAATGAAATATTGGAAAACGTGGGACATTTACCTAGCTCATATTTACTTGAAACGCACGCCCCGTTGATTCGGATTAAGATTCCTTATTTCCGATTACTAAAATTAAAAATGACATAAGCGACACCAGCTGCCGCAGTGTTTTCTTTTGTCCGAAAAATATTGAATAGACCTAATGATATATACAAGTATAACTTGAGATACTTGAATCATCGGATTACGCGTCACCGAATGACCAACCCATCAACTCTGCAATAACCAATGCCAAAAAAAGTCCCGGCCTAAGCACACAACGAAAAGAAAGCACTAACGTAGTAAAGCAATCTATGCAAAACGAGAAACACAAAAAGAAGAAGTCGATACTGAAATGTGTGACCCAAAGCAAATACGTTCTCTCGAGCAAATCGCAATCTGCTAACGTCCGAGAGCTTACCGCCGACTCCCAGCCGATAACTGCATTATAAATCAAAGGCAACAAAGAAGGTGAAACAAAAATCGTAATAATTCATTTTATATCACCATTAACTGGTCCAAACACTTATATGGACCAGGATCTAGTAAACAGATTAATAACACCTTGACCAAATCTATTCATCTTTACCAAATGTATCCCATATTGTAACCAATCATGGATATAACCTAGTTATCTTCAAAATGAATTTAGATTCGTTTAAAGGGACCTTTTTACAGATTTTGGAATGTATTGAAGTTTGTCTTTAACTGCTTTATATTGATAAATCTAAAAATTGGATCTAAAAATCTTCAGTAAAAAAAAACAAGAATAAAATTAAATACTGAACAAAAGTAACCCTAAACTGGGCTCGAACCACTGAACCCTTGGGTAAAAGTATATTGCTTAGACCATTCGGCCCTCAGTGCTCATACAATCAATGATACTTTATATAAGCAATTCTCGTAGTATCACAAAATATACCGACAACAACAGAAACTCTCAAAATTATTCAATCGTTTTGCTTTGCAACGCTTTATATTTTTCAGGTTTTAAACTCGTCAAAAGATACATATAATTGATATTTTAGAGCAAGGTAAATGTTTAGAATTTCTGTTTCCTCACAAATATCATATTTACAACGAACATTTTTGAATCTGAAACATTTTTTTTTAATTTTGTAAATTTACCAAAATGTGAAAATGCCCCTTTAAAATATTACCTTGTATCCACACAAACATTCCTACTTCATAAACAGATCCCATTAACAACTTCATGGAACTAAACTACATTCAACTCAAACCGAAACCCAAAACTTCCATTACATAATTTCTGATATATTGTGGGGTAACAGGTCCATTAAATAGAATAGACATGTTTACTATTTGCTAACCTGATCGAATCCGGGATATTTAACATAAAATACATTATAGCATACTAGGAAATGTCGCATAAGCTGTTGTCTTACAAAAACTAAAATTCAAACGAAACTGGTTAGCCGAAACAATTATCATAAGCAATATCTACACAATGGAATGTTATACTTAAATCAAATGAATCGATTAACTTTAACGAAAACATTTGAAATACATATCCAAACTACAAAAACCTTGACTTGAAGGCCCTTGGAAATAAAGATACGAGTAATGTTCGTATAACAAACACTTCACTTAACCTTATTTGCACAGGTGTTGGGAAACAGAGTTAAACAAAACAAAATAAACTAGCGCTTAGTATATTTTAATAGACATAAAATAAAAGTAAACACAAAACTTCGGCAAAAACCGCATAATCCCCACGAATCTGTTTTAATTAAACGTATGGAACTCCCAATGCTGCTTATTTTGCCAGGATTTAGAAACACTCGAACGCGACAGACAATATGCTCTCTCGCTTTCGCTATAAATGCTGCCTTATGTGGGTTATAGTATGTTTGTCTTAATCTTAACTTGGTTACAGTGTATACATGTCAATTCACTAATTGTTTAATAAAATGTGCCGAAAATATTTTGTGATGATATTGTTTCATTCAAATAATGTGAAACAACTTAAATACATTGATATAGGAAGTTGTTTGTTTAACTACCGAATCAATTATTTATTCCTGTGTAAAGGAATGTACCAACTTGTTATGCCTGTATATGCATGTAAATGTAGGAAGTGTGTATAAATATTTTCTTTTTTATTGTAACGATTGTAAATAAGACGCAGGCACGCACGCATTCATACACGTACCCCCACACACACATGCACGCACACACATGTGTGCGTGCGAGAGTGTGTTCGTAAGTTGTTTAACCGGGAGATTGTGTATTAAACGATATAAACTTTATATTACCAACAATGGTGCATTTGGGATAGTTAGTCCATTTACTGTTGTTTTGACATCGTATGACGGAAAGGCCTGCTAACTTGAAGCCGCTAATACACGATACTGAAAGAATGTCATCAAAGCATCGTGTTGTTCCATTTACGGCGCCATTAACTGGTATTGGATCGTCACACTCTGCAATTTGTATAGACGGTATCTGTTTAATATTTGTTCAAAATAACATTCTTCATTTGTGTGGAAATAACAGCAGTAAATTACAAATACCTTAATATAATCCTTATGCCTGTTAACCATCAAAATATGAACAAAGGCATTAAGTTCTTTCTGTGACAATGGGTTCAAAACCACTTATTACCTATCAATGGACACGAAGAAGAACCTGTCCACTTTCCATTTTGTTGGCAAACCAATACCGAATCACCAACCAGCTGTCGCCCATAATCACAGAACACGCCGACCACAGTACCAACTGTCGATGTGGTGTCGTTTACACTTCCAAATGGTGGTGCGGAGAAACCACAGTCTGTTACATGCCCATAAAGAAATTCGTTATAGGACGAAAAAAATACCCCCACCAAAATATCAACAATGCATAAGTAAGAGAAATACTTAAATATTATCCATATTTAAATTATATTTTTACAAGTATTACAGTATATTAGGAAATCATTATAAGCCGCCTGTTTGTGAATCATTCATCAGTTTAATTACGCTTCTATTCAAGATGCGCTCATTAACTAACGAAGAATTACTAACATGAATAGAAATGGCGGTCACGAATACCCCCACATATTTTAAAAATAGTGTAATGCTATCAATCAAAGTCTTATTTGTTATAACACGAAATGGTTTTGAAAATATCATCATGACAACACAAATTACCAATGAGTTTACAATGAGGTACATGTGAGTAATTCCAAACGCCACTGTCTTCACATTTCACAGTCCAATAACCGCGTGGAGTAAAATCTGATTTGCAACTGACAACTGCTATCTGCCCGTATGTAGTTGTATTATCACCGTCAATCGTCATATTGGCTATGTTTAGTTCGCTGCAGTCTGGAAAACAGCAATATATCAATTAAGCTAAAATAACTATATGATGTGTGTTTAGCCTATTTTCCTTATTATAATGTATACTATTATATCATAAATTGGTAATTTTCTAACCAATGATATCACATTTTGGATAGTCTGTCCAATAACTGTTATTCTGGCATCTTATGATGGAGTCGCCGGATACAATAAAGCCTCTATTACACGATAACGAGACCACGCTATCTAGGAGATACGACGTTCCGTTTATGGAGCCATAATTTGGCGTTGGATCACCACAATCTGCAATTATCAAGAGCACAACTTGTTATCTAAATATTTAAATTAATTAATTCGACTTGGATAAAAAAAACGCAATATGTACATTTTTGATACCTTTCAATTTTTATAATACACAGGTATACTGTTTATGAATATACTGCATCTTTAATTTGATATACGGATAAAAGTGGATTGCAGAGAAAAATACTGTATACCGGTATAACAGTACTGTAAGTAATGGGCTTTGGCATAGTGATGAAAGTTTCCATCCACGTGATGTCTGAGATTGTATGATTCTTCTTTTTAACTGATATCAACACCAATAGAAACTCACATATTTCTGATTCGAACCACTCTGCACACAAATATACTGATAAAGGAATTATAGTCATCTGCTTTAGTAAAAATACGTTTTACCTATAAGAAGACACGACGGTGTACTTGTCCAATTCCCATTTTCTTGACAAGTAATAAGCGACTCGCCAATTAGTAATCGACCATGTTCACATGCCACGCTTACAACAGATCCAACGCTCGAAGAAGTGCCGTTGGCCCTACCAAATTTCGGCGTTGGGTCACCGCAATTTGCTATTTAATTCAACCATGCATTCATTATGTCCACGCAGGAAACATTAATGCAATGCATTAAAATAATAGCCAATTTATTCCAAATGTTACTTTTATTCAGAAACTCTGAGTTTATATAGTTAACTGTGCAATGTTTATAAAAGATATACTGATCTATTTTGAACTTTTGGTTAAGGTAGTCTTAATGTGTAACATACATGTTTTCGCCATGTTAACTTTTATTTTAAAATAGAATGGTTATAAATTTTATGTAAAGTGTTCATACCTGTGCATGTTACGATTACGTCCTTTCTATGGGAACAATTGTCGTAAGTTACATACGTGCAATCATTAATGTGAGAACTGTTGGCATCACATGACATGTCGTCAATAAAGATAGGTCCAGTTCCCTCGTTTAATGATGTGCTGAATCCTTTAGCAGGACTTAAATACATGTAAAAGAAAAGTCGTTCAAGTTTTTAGACTTTCAATGCTTAATAATGTATGTGTTTACATTTTATTTGAGGAATATAGAGTTCGCGTACTACATTAGTATTGGATTACACATTTTGGTTTTCCAAATAAAAACTACAATCAGTAAATGTATTTCAACAATCTAACACCTACTAAAAACCCATCATTTTACAAATAACGTTTGCTTCCTCCATTCCGAATGTGTCATTGCATATTGTTCCCCACGAATCGAACACTTTGATCTCAACTCTGCCGTCAAAAGTACTACTACCGTTTACAAGTCTAATGCCCTGGATGGCAAGTGGTCGACCTGTAACCAATATTGTTCATCGAAATAAATAGAATGTATTACTGTTGTTCTTTTTAACTTTCTAAGTAAACACTGTCTGTTGTAAATTTCTATGCAAAGACAATATTTGTTTTTCATTAACAAACGATACAATGTTTAACAAAATCATTTGCAAAATATAATAAATGACATTCAACAAGGTATAAACGGCTAAATCATCATCATGAATATGAAGTCGTACCGTTTACAAAGCATGTAAGATATTATGTTTTACTATTCAAGAGAAAAAGTGGTGTTAAGTAATATTATTGTTCTAATATGATCGAATCGGAATATATCATATCCTTAACTCACCTAGGTCATATAAACTAACGACATTTTACTTTGACTTTTTGTAACAGTAATATTCAAATAATGACATATGACTAGAAATCACATTAGGGATACATAACTCTATTTACATATTAAATGTATATGTATTCTATATCATTCTATTTTTCCAACAAAAACAAACATTTTTCAATTTTTCAGAAAAAAAACTTTTCGTTGGCGATTCGTTCATTTTGTTGCTGTTGAACCAACACTTACGTCATTTCGTCATGTATTTACATTAATTAACGTCGCCTTATATGAATTTATATTTACTTAAAATCGAACCGATATAATATGGCTCTTTTTTCGTTTGCATAAGTTTTTTTATTATACAAGAATTGCATTATTTTATCGTTACTCACTGTATTTCTGACATTCCTCAATAGCCGTCCATTGGCTTTCAATACACATTATTCGCAGATAACCGACGTAGGATTTTTTAGATTCGCATTTAGCGTACAGGCCTGAGCCGTTGTGATGAAAATAATCAACACCCCAAAATACAAGGTTTGGTCGCCCACAATCTAAAATGGAATATGTATTTTGATTACTTTTGTTGATTCTAATAAAATTAAAACGCCTTGTAAAAATATATTAAAGGCACGAAAAGTATTTCATGAGTGACGCTATATTTTAATACAGAATGTTAGATTATCCGATTGTAAATAATCGTCGTTATTATAAACGGTATTGTTACAAAATATCTACAGTGTGTTAAACACTCTTGTACAATTATACTAATATTGAGTGGAGCTTTTCTTTTCAGCTATGTATACATTAGAAATATCATTTGTACGTAAATGTATTCAAAGGTAAGATGATGAAATAATAATACAAATTAAAAAGACAAAAAGTCACTTGCTATTGCATAGCAAGGACACATCTCGGCTCTGATTGCATTGTCCGTTGTTTACATACAGACATTTATCAAGAGAAGTTTCAGAACCAGAACAATGCAGTTGATCAATGTGCACAGGGCCGGATCCTTCGTCATATCTTACGTCAGTAAAGTACAAAGCCGCTCTGTAACTAAAAGTGTTAAAGAGCGCTAATACATTTGATCATTAATCAATTATACAATTTCTGGACCTCGGGTGGTGTTTTTGTAATATAAAGACCACACGATAAATGAATGAACCATATCACACGAGAGGCGGAGACCCATAACTTTATATTAATGCAGTTCAGCGATAAAAGAAAACGTTTTGGTAAGATTTTACACCGGTATGTAATTAAACAATTATCAATAATTTAGAGACTGTATTTAATTATAAATACCAATCTCTCTCAACCTCTCTCCTCCCTCTCTCCACCCCCCCTCTCTCTCTCTCTCTCCCTCTTTCTCTCTCTAACTCTCTCTTTAACTCTCTCTCTAAATCTTTCTCTTTCTCTCTCTCTCACTCTCTCTCTCTACCTATCACTCTCTCTCTCTCTCTCTCTCTCTCTCTCTCTCTCTCTCTCTCTCTCTTTCACTCCCATCTCTGTCTCTCTCTCTTTCCCCTCGTTCTCTCTCACTCTCTCTCTCTTTCTCTCTCACTCTCAGTCTCTCAACCACTCTCTATCTCTCTCTTTCTCTCCCTCTCTCTCTAATTCCTAGCGATCCATACATTAAGTTATAAACTTTAAATTGAACTGTTTTATCATACCTTGAGTTTAATGATTTACATATTACATCAGCATCGGCGTAGTCAAAATAGATGTCACATATTTTTCCATAAACTCCTCCCAAAGCAATTTCCACACGGCCTACGTTAGAACTAGGCCCGTCAACAAGGCGAACATCCGTTATATTCAGGCGTGGGTCTGTAATACAAAGAGTAGACACATTTGTATCTCTTGTTATTAGATTTACATTTCCGTTTACAACTAGTAAAAAATATTTTGATAAAACAATCCTGATATTTGATATGATAGGAAAACTGTTACATACAAATGACTGTAAATAACTGATTGAAGCAAATTAGATATTAATGCTAAATGAGAACTAACTGGTAAGGCAAATTGCATTTTGCGACGACCACTGTCTGTCCTTGCAAAAGAATGTGCTGGCGTTTAAAATTGATTTACCAACGTCACAAATCAGTGTTGCTATTGTTCTGTTAGAGTTGTATGTCAGCGAACCACCCGATACAGTCAAGACGGGACATTCTGCAAGTATATGTTTTGTTAATGTACGATGGTCGGGGTTTGCGTAAAAACAACTATTTGAAAAACACAAAATCCGATAAACAGTGCTTGCGATATCCTCATTTAATGTTCAGTAAGATTGATTTGGTAAGCAAAACACATTAATCAAAACACGACATCCAATGACAACATCTACGTCTGCATCAATTAACTAGCTACATTAATTGAAAATATCATATGTTAAATATTCATGACTTGGTAAATAAGGATTTAAAAGTAATGGAATTAAAAAAACATGTGTTTACATTAAACATAACATATTTGAGAGGAGAAAGAGTGTCACAATTAAGGAGGAACAACATCTTATACATGTTTAAGAAATATTAAAACCAAGATATCGCCAGCAGATCCGGTTTTTATTTATTATTGCAGAAAAAAAAGCAAATTTGAGGACAAGTGATATTATAAACATCGCACTAATTTGCAAATAGCAAAAAGTAATATGCCGTCGGAATATCGGATTGCTATTATGCAATTACATGTTAGAATGTCACGTTTCAAAACATGACAATATAAGTAGCATGTAAACGTAACATACCAAAGCTACGAGTATTGATAAAAAGATCTGAAAACTAAAATCCTGAGCAGGTTTGAACTCATGAATATAAAAACAAACAGACTGCGCTGTTTAACGGTATTTGTGTAAATACCGCCTTTTTATAAGCGCACTTTGATGTCAACGAGACTCTTAACCCGATTCGGTATTGAACAATACAGTGCGTTTGTAATTTGGTTTTAGCGATAATAAAATGGATGCATAATAAGGTCAATGCCATTACGATAGATCGAAACTGCAACAATTAAAAATCACGAACATTTTATTACAAATAATAAATCATGTTTTATGATTTTATGACATATTATTTTGAATGTGTAGGAACTCTTGTATTGTCGTTAGTATTTGATATCACGTAGCTGTTATAATACATGAATGGTTTTATTTTTGTACGTCTGCTTATTCCATCTCGATCGTTTATATAGCTGTCTTTTCCGTAAATGTACCTATCAACATTTAAATAAATGCAAGAATGTTTTATATCCCCATGTATGTTGTTTACAAACAACGAATTTGATTTAAATGTTTTGATGTCATAGTCACATGGTAAAAATGACACATAACACTAACGCTCGTGTTCTCTTCGCATTTCTTTGATAAAATTGTTTTCAGTTTATGTTATTTTCTGTATGCCCACCAACATCGTACCTTAGGTTGGCCGTTTAGATAATTTGGTGATTAAACATTATTCCAGTTATTTAGCATTTTGAATGAAAATGTACGATAATTTTACAAATATTACAACAAAACGGATAATCGTGAGTTAAAATCCATTTAAAAGCTATTTTTACGAATGCGTTGCAGATAAAATACAAACATTTTGCACTATTGATGAGAACATAATCCAAAACCTCAGCTTAACTTCTTCAATAAATAAAGCCCAGTAATAAGATAAAGCAGTGAATTGACAAGAAGAATGTTATGTTAACATATGTCATAAAACAAACGACAGAAACTGGTAATAAAGCGATATAAGAAAAAGTGATGATATAGTTACTTTTCAAACAGACAGATGCTGTAAAAACCGCAGAGATTAAATTAATTATAAACAATAAGCGCATTTATTGGTTTTATATAGGTTACATAAAGCGGCAGATAGAGCATAACTTTTCAAACATATACATGTTTTAACGTCTTATAACATACAAAGATATGTATATTGATGTGGTCAGCTTTATTGTTACGTGTACAGTTCGTGGTGAATGCGTCGAACATCTAGCTAAATTCCATATGACGGTGACGTAATGTGATCGATGTTCTTTTACTCTTTTTAAAAAACAATTCTCGTACCTGAACATGTCACTAATGTGTCCTCGGTATGATGACAATTGTGCTTGGTTACATAGTAGCAATCATTGATATGAGAACTTTCGGAACCACATGCCATGTCATCAACAAAGATCGGGCCAGTTCCCTCGAGGTATGATGTATTGAATCCCACGGCATAACTTAAGTGAAATATAGCATTTTATAAAAATTTTAAATTAAAACTTGTCACAACTTGTTCAATGAATGCTATTGAATAAATATACATACATGTACTATAATAAACCAAGCATTGTGTACTTTTTTTTCGTTTTAATGAAATGTACAAATTTACGTTTTATAAAATAAAGTTTGATAATGTGTTAATATCTTCCCATAGCCATACACCTACGGAAAGCCCAACATTTTGCAAATAACAAGTGCTTCTTCAATTCCAAAACCATCATCGCATACTGTGCCCCAAGTGTCAAACACTTTTATTTCAACTCGTCCGTCATTGTTGCTACTTCCATTTACGAGTCTTATTTCCTGAATGACAAGTGGTCTACCTGAAAAAATATTTTTCAATACAAGTTATTAAAAATACAAAATACAGTAAATATATTTACTAACATTGGAAAACATAACACAGTATGTTAGTAAATGGTATTCAATATATGAAATGATTCTTGCTTTTACCTTTTACACTAGTTCTATTTGTAAAATATATTTGTATTGTTACACATATTAAGAATATGTTCAAACTTAACTAAACTCCGGCTCAAAAGTTACATTTGTATCACACTTGACATGACTGAACCTTCAACAGCTGTTATGCGATGGAATTACAAAATAATAAAGTATATATGTGAAGTAAAACACTAGGAAATAAGTTTATTTTTACCTTCACAGTGAACAACAGCATCCGAATAAGCATCTATGCAATTTTCTGAAGACCGATACAAACACGCACTCACGTCCTTTTCATATCCTGAGCAAAGCAAATTGGAAATATGTACATTGCCCGATCTTCTTTCGAGGACAGCACTTGAACTGTTACTGTAGATTATATTAATAAATCATGACTATGTATATCTTTAACATTTGTTTAATACAACACATGGGTTCACTTTGACAAAATGGTCAACAGCTAGAATAACACTTACATAACCGGTAAGTTGTCTACAAAAAAACCTTACACAGCGATTTCTGCTCAGTAGTAGTAGCACGCACATGCCTTGCGTTACCATCACAATGAAGGACAACCTTATCTACATTCTATAAACTCTTTAACCGCCCGCGAATCGCACATAGATAAGCCTTCCTACCGACAACAGTCAGGTAAATCTTATCATTCCAGACTGAAAAAGTCAACAACTGCTTAAGAAGTGTTCGTTTGGTCTCTTTTACTAATGATGCATTTGTTCGGACCTAAAAAACTGTTTTTCCCATAATTGTCCATATTTTTTTAAGGATAATTGATATTGTAGAACTTAACCAACGCTAAGAGCATGATTGAACTAACTGACAATTGGGAGAGTCCTTAAGAATGGACATAAGTAAACATAAATTCGACGAACTCGAAGCTTCCAAGTAAGTCAGCAGCCCATACATGAAATCTCGGTTATTTCGATCAGCGTCATAATAATATTGTTGGTGAGACCGACACAAAATGTCTCGCAGCTGCAACAGTTACCAACTAACCACATCTTAAGAAATAGGAGAGAACTTGAAAATAAACTGTGAACGTAGAATGACTTATTTCAACGAAGAAAACATGTGCCCTGTGGTCAAATGATTGAAATATTTGACAACGGGTGAGGACAAATGGATAGTTTCAAAACATGTTTCAACAAACTTAAGTGTACATAACAAGGGATATAACACCTCTCGACTTCAACTTTTTAATACAAACTGTCTTGTTTAATGAGTTAACGTGATTGAAGTGAATACAATCAATACAACTTTGTAACAGAAACATGCGAGCCATATACTTGTTTTTTTATATTTTCATCTAAAACTCAAAGAGAAAAAAGCATAAGGCATATTTCAAATAATTCAGACACGGTTATCGCGTTAATCGTTTAATAAGGGGAAGATTCTACTCTTTCTATCCCCGATGAATTATATTAATTGTATCTGTCATCGACCGAAAACGTGCTTAGGAAAGAGGGCGAGAAGGGAAATTAAGCCATGGGTCACGACCGAAACCATAGACGTAGGTGACAAAATATGGGCTGGGGCATGAGAAGGACAACAGCCTGAACTCTAGGGCAAATTACTAGAAAGCGAACATGGAGTTGAGAAAGCAGAAAGCAGAAAAAAAGCGTTCAACCGCGTGTGGCATGATGGACAATCGCATGTTAGGAGAGGATTCAACATTGAAGCAGGGCTAGTGCAAGTCATCCAAGAACTCAACGGAAACGCCAGCAGCATAGTTCTTCTTAATGCATAGTAGGTTAACTTATGCAGGAAATCAGTGCGCGTCCGTCAGGGATGTGTGTTCTTTTTCGTCCTGTTTAACATTTTCCTAGAGAAGGTAATGCATGTGACACTCCGAAACCACAACATCTCCGTCGGTTGAAGACACTTCTCCAATTTGAGATTCGCAGATGGCATTGACCTCATGCGTTGCACAAGATCACACCAACAGACTTTATGAAACAGCAGGTGCATACGGGAATGAGTCAGCAAGAACAATTCGAAAAGCACCACCAACACCAGGGCATAACCGTAAACGTCGACAAGCTTAAAGATGTGACCAGCTTCAAGTACTTGGGCGCAACCTGTTTAAGAAAGGTACCAGTACCGCTGAGGGCCATGGCGACCGCAGCGATAGTCAGTCTTAGCAAGTTGTGGACAAGCAGTTCCATTGCTTCCATACCAAGTCCAGGTTATACGAGTCCCTCGTAGTCTCCATTCTACTCTACGGCTGCAACGTGTACGCTTGAACGCTACTTACGGACCCAGAACGCAGAATACAGGGATTTGAACATAAAAGTCTCAGAAGGCTGCTCCGCATCTCCTATACGGTGCATTAGAAAAATGGGTACGTCCGAAACATGACTGCAACACTTGGTGGCCCATAAGAGCACCTACTGGCGACCGCCACACGACGAAAGATGGCTTTTATTAGACTCGTCATCAGGTACGACTCTCTGTGCAAAAATTATCTCAGGGCTCGCTAAAGGGAGGTTTACGTCGAGGCCGTCCTAAGAAAAGGTAGAGGGAAAATCTAAAGAGTAGACATCTTTTTCCAATAATGAATTACTCTCAGCAGCTCACACATATCTGACTGGCGGAGGTTTTTTGTATCATCGATCCTCATTTCCTCCAAACGGAAGACCATTGAAAGAAGTGATGATAATGATGATGATGATGATGATGATGATGATGATATTGATGATGATGATGATGCTTCCTCTGCTGCTGATGACGATGATGATGACGATGACGATGATGATAATGATGATGATGATGATGATGATCATGATGATCATGATGATGATGATGATGATTGTGATGATGATGATAATAATGATGATGATGATGATGATGATGATGATGATGATGATGATGATGGGGGTGATATTGATGATGATGATTATAATGATGATGATGATGATGATGATAATAATGATGATGATGATAACGACGACGACAACGATGACGGTGACGGTGGCGATGCCGGTAACCATGACGACGATGATGATTATGATGATGATGAAGATGACAATGAAGATAATGATGATGGTGAAGGTGGTGATATTGCAGCTGCTGCTGCTGATGATAATGATGACGACTACGACGACGACGACGATGACGATGATGATGATGATGATGACGATGATGATGATGATGATGATGATGATGATAGTGATGATGATATGGAGGAGGAGAACGAGGAGGAGGAGGAGAGGAAGGGGGTTGATGATGTTGTTGTTGATGATGATGATGATGATGATGATGATGATGATGATGATGATGATGATGATGATGATGATGATGATGATGATGATGATGATAATGATGATGATGATGATGATGATGATGATGATGATGATGATGATGATGATGATGATGATGATGATGATGATGATGATGATGATGATGATAATGATGATGATGACGATGACGACGATGACGATGATGATGATGATGACGATGATGTTGATGACGATAACATTTCCTAGTTTAATAGCATTAGGCGTGGGCGTTTTTTTTCAAAATATAAAATTATAAATGTAATTATTTTTTTTAATGCTTTCAACTCATTCTTTAAGCACATACACGCCAAGATAAATTAACATTTTGAATTTTAATATCACCTAGCAGTTATCATTCTGCATACTACAGTTTCTTCTTCCGCTCCAAACAACATCTTGTCACAAATGGTTCCCCATACGTCGTTGATTTTCAATTCCACCGAACCCTTATATAGAAATAATTGGCTCTGGATAACTAGGTGTATGTCTTGGATTACCACAGGTCTGCCTGTTAAAAAATCATAGATTCGCATAAAACGTTAGGACGTTTATCAAATATATGTATGTTTTAAAAAGTTTATTTTAAAATTGCTCAATAGTGTGTCTTAAAATCGCGTACCGGTAATCTACATCTAAATGCAAAAGATTTAGGTTAAGTGATAATATGCCAACCTCCAAAATACTGCAAAACATTGCACTTTGCAGACATCGTTAAATAGGCTTCATACCGACACACATACAAAACATATAAGTAAAATGATAAAGACGTTTGAACAATATTCTTAATGAATGTTTTCATGCGATATGATCACTTTACTCTTAATATATCGAGTAAGTTCTTTTCATTCGCACCATCTATAAATTAAAGTGTGCATACGTCAGCATGAAGTTATTTCAATGACTGATATTTGGAAATGAATTTCTAAACATACGCGACATGGTGTAGTGAGAAAAACGTCATTTGTTCATTAGAACTCATGTCATTAAAATGTATTAAAAATGGTTCTATATGAATAATGTGATCTATGGACATGACCATTCTTGACTCCGGTGGAAAGATTTGAAAACCCTATAGACGACCACAATATCATGCTTCATTGCGAAATATTTAACCTCGGATCCTTGCGGTTTACGGGAAGATTTTGGCCGTTATTTACTATATTAGTTCGCATGGTTTTGACCTCTGGAGCACGATTGGATCAAATTTTGTACATAACCTTTATCTGATGTTCAAAAGTACATATCAGCTTTGACCTCAGGAGCATGTTTTGAATATTCTTTGTATATTACCTTTATTTACCGTTTTATACTAATCAAATCCGTTGGACTCGTTAAACAGAAACATAGATTTTTAGGTTATTTGTTTATACAACTCAATAGCACCATGTGACCCAGGGGTGGGGCAAATTTAATCAAGATTCGAACAAGCTTAGCAGAAGGCCACTTAACGAGGTTTGAAAGAAAATTGTGTATAGTAATTTTCTGAATATACGTCTTTTTAAATATTTCGTCCCCTGGTGCGTGGAAAGTTTGGACTCTATGATCATTATTTAAACAATCTTCACAGAGGAACACTATATATGACTACAAACCAACTAGTACGTATTGCTGTTTCAGAGGAGACGTTTAAAGTTATTAATTATATCCGTCTATATAATTAAGGTTACCCCTGGGGCGTTTTCATTTAAATCCAATTCATATTATTTAAAAAAATCTCTTTTTACAATTATACAAAACAAATATTAAAACTCTTAGCTGCGCGTTTTCAGAAAAAAAATATTTTTTTAAGTTGCAAATATACAGCTTAATTTTCAGCTCAAGTTACAACATTCTGAATGAGACAAGAATTGTTTGAACAACGTTGAAAGAGGGTGGTCCAAGTAATATTCGTGAGAAGTTTCGTGAAAATCTACTATGCGGTTTAAGGTAACATGTTGTTTGAAGTTATTGTTGACAAAACTCGACTGACGACGGGCGACGACGAATGCCGGATATCCACCAAACCAATAGCTCACTATGAGCACTTTGTGCTCATGTAAGCTAAACATTAACTTACACTCTTCGGTGTAACTCCAAGATCCATTGTTTTCGCAGGTGTATTGAACATATGTCAACCTGTTATTATGACATCGAACTGTTAACTTTTTGGTGGTGTGATTATATATCTCCATAACTCCAGATAAGTTTACGCGACCACATTCTGAAATGCAATACATATAATTATTAGGTTGCGCTACATTTTATTAACTTATTGCATCAGTGAGTATTCATTTCCAACGTTTCTCATTTACGCTTACCAAATACAAAATCTACTTTTTTTACAAATATTGTACGTATTTAATGGTGAAACAGGGAAATAACCTCGCTAGTATTTGAAATAAAAATTCGAATGAGTATAGTTTGTATTTAATCAGTTAATTCTGTTTTTTACACGTTTTATTTATGTCGCATTATTTCGAACTTCTTCCATAGGTACAAATTAGTCAATGTTTGCACACGCCGGATATGAATAAGTAATTATTATGTGATAGTACCGTGACATATGTGAGTACGATGACAGAGAAATGACAGTGGCATGTTTTTACTTATTTTGCTCAAATGATTTAGATATGTCGTACCCACGATTAACCAACCCTTGTTCATTCGACTAATTTAATTTAATTTCAGTACATCGCTGTAACGGTTTAGTACACATGTAAATCGTAGGAACTAATAATAAGTCGTACTAACAAAGTTATAATTAAATCAGCAAGCAAGAAGCTTGAAAACCACTTAAAGCGTCTCTGTTCGATTTATTTCATAGGAAGTTATTTAACCTCAATTTTATCAGCATGTGCAAAATATGTCTTAAACAAATTATATATTGAATGCATAACTATAACGTCTTACTTATTTCGTTCCCACTAATTAGCTGTGCTTAGAGTGAGTTTCTCTCTATCAACTGAGTTACTAAGTCGTTCCCACAATTTTTTAATTCTTTTAAAAGAACAAAAAGACGTTTTTTTCATAATACGTATTTTATTTAAATTAAAAACAACAACAGCATGGCTGATTTCGATTTAATGGAAAAACTGTCTACAATTAAATCACGACTTTAACACTGTACATGTAGAATATTAAGCATATAGGCAGGGGGGGGGGCATCCGTATACCGGAGCTTCCTGATTTTTAGCGAGGTTAGTTGCAACTGACTTCCGAAATGGCGTCGTTTTTGTTGATTTTCGCTAAAGAGTAACGTTTATTTTCACTCGGTAGGCCATTGTTCATTTCAGTGTTTGACTTTTTTCAAGATTGTTGACGTTGGAATAAAAAATATCGAAGGGAAACCGTTCATAAATGTTTTTGTTTTCTTACGTGACCTTCGAGTAATTTGATATACTACAATCATTTTATTTTATAATTCATAGGATTTGCGCATGGGTATTGTAAAATATAACACAAAACACGATTATTTTGTTTTCCCGATGCGGTTTTATCTCTTAAATTTTATTTAGGAGAAATATATTCGTTAAACTCCCTTTTTAAAAGCACATTTTGGGAACTTACTTTCAAATGACAAACAACTTTTCCAAATCTTAATAGATTTGACACGAATTACGTACCCGTCTTTCATACAGTTTATGTGTGTTCTTCAATCTTATAGATGTTTAGAAAGTTATGTGCTGCAATATAAGTGTTCTCATAATTAATTTAAAAACTATAGCATTATATTAATGCTGTACGAAAAAACTGCCGACCAACTTCATCACTTCATCTTTTTTCAAATGGTTGGGTTGTGGAGTGGCTGATATACCAGCTTATCAATGTTTATCAGCTCCTTTCAGTAATATTTTAATTAACTTCGTGTGTTTCATGACATGTCGACCTTATTGTGATGAACTTGTGCTTAACCATTAATTTGACCGTCTTTTCATATGATGCACGTCTCAGCGGCGGTACACAGTTCATACTTTAATTGCAGTATATATAATTAGGAATTTAAAAATAGGAGACAACTGAGATAGCATTCCCCATTTATGGATAACACATGAACAAAACAATTAACATGTACAGATGATGTTTGTAGTTTTTTTCATAAAGTATTCATTGGCAAATCTGATATATAATTGCTACAAATTATACTTAATTACACTTTCCTTTCCGTATATGTCATGATGCTATTTTATTACGTTTCTCATATTAACATTAATCATTATCTGCGTTACGTAATTTCTTCCCTTGATGTTTCTGCAAGCATTTACAAGTGTACTCAGCACTTACATGCATGATAAGAAGTAATTTTTGGTCGGAATGAAAGTGTTATGAATTTTACACATTCACATTACTTCAGAATAGCAGGTAGTGTTCGGAACAAACAAAATAACCTAACACGGTGAACCAATAATTTATTTCCTCAATGCAAAAAGCTTAAATAATATGTTTTTACGTAAGTTTATAAGGGAAAGAATAAGTTTATAATGAACACTTCTACTAAAGTCATATCGCATAAAGCATGTGCACAACTTTTCTATCCAATACAAGTTCACTGTTCGCGAGCATGATATATTCACCCACAGCAGAACTTGTTTAAAATTATGTGGTCCAAAATGTGTCACATCGAAGTTGCAAAAATGTATCAATATCGTTGTGGCAAAACGCATTAAATGTCATTAGTTTTAATCATCAGAAAATATTTAAGTTTGCAATTTAAAAATCTATCTACTGATAAGCACTTTGTAAGCTCGCGGTAGGTATATCACATCACTTCAGATATTCAATCATGGTAGTATTTGCATCCCATCAACCTTGTTATAGTATCGAACAGGCTTTACCTTTTTTAATTACACGTAATTGCACTTGTATGGAAATGTTTTGAATGTTTAACAGGCGTGGTACTAAGACGTGATCTTTTTTGTTTAATGAGTGGGTTTCCATGTTCGTATCGCTTCCTCGAGCGGTACACACTTTGGTACGTTTTATTTGTTAATCTAGGTATCCTCAACGTCTTTACATATTGTCGATACCAGCGCATTTAAATATTATTTTTGATAAGAGAAAATGATATTCGAACATCCAAAATCCCGTTGGTCAAGTTTTGAAACAACGAATTTGTGGACGGTTTTCCTTCAATAACGTATTTTATTCCGACAAACACGATATTAAAACAAACATACTAGGGTAGCACAAACACCGTAGAGCCAAAATGGCGCATTCAGTGAACTAAATATTAATATGAAGTTGCTTACCGACTGAAAATAACTTCTACAACTTTGCGAAAATCAAGAAAGGACGCCACTTTGGAAGTCAGTTCCAACTAACCACACCTAAACCTAGTCAGCTCCCGTATACGTATGCATTCCCTTCCCCCGAGAAGGCAAAGTTATAAAGAGTTTTTTTTATCAGTGCTAAATCAATTCTTAGCTGGCATTCCTAGTACGTTACATTTATTATGATATAAGTAAATTATATAATATTTAACTTTGTATCGATTTGGAGGTAAATCAATGCAATGTGTGTTACTTAAAAAAAGATCATGTGTATACATATATGACGTAAGTCATAGTTATGTATTCTTACTGGTCATACACGCGAGCACTATGAAGTATATGATTGTAAAGTGGGAAACCAAATTTTTCTGGTATTTTTGTTTTCTCGTTAATTGTTTAAATTGACTAAATAAATAAAAATAAGATTTCAGTCTTGGAACGGGTGAGATCGATGACGAGTAGGTAACGCGAGTTGTGTATCGTGTTATTTCTTAAGATTTTACCCATATATATATATATATATATATATATATATATATATATATATATATATATATACATATATATATATATTATAGTTCAGAAATCTAGGGCTTAAGTGAATACATGACACTTGAGAGAGTACATTTAAGTTTCTGTAAAAAAAATATTATTTGTGAAAATTCAATATAATTTTGTGCATGGAGAACTTGGTAGAACATCCTTAATTGTGAGACGTGCAGTAAACGTAATAAGGTATTGGCTTAACGTTACCCATTTAGAATACCATAAATATGTTAAGTGCATATATTAACATCTGTGTAACAGTTTGATAAGCAACCAAATACGCACACATGGACTAAAAGCTGTTTGTAACTTGTTGCAGTCATTGAGATTACATTATGCATGGATAAACCAAGGAGTATGTGATGATAAGTGCTTTTTATCTCTTGTTAAATCTAGATTGAATTATGCTTTTATATAGTTTCGTTTATCCATTAAGAAACTATTTATAGAAAAAGAACATGCGCATAGAAACAAACCTTAGCAAACAATAAAAAAGGCCAATATTATGGGAAATGGTGTACATGATACTGATTACTACATGGTGCTTAGTCTCGCCAGTAATTTGGCACAACATTACCGATTTTAATGTAGTTTTTGTTTTATTGTCCAAAAATACACATTAAACTGTAGAATGACGTATTAAAATGTATGTTTTTCAATCATTTCACTAAAACTTTTTAGATGTTTTCATTAACAGGGCCGATACTATGGATACGCATGGTACTAGATCTATCCAGGGCGCAAGACTCCTTGTGTAGTCGAAGTGCATCGAAGCTCCTGCACTTAATGGGAAATAATAAGAACAAGAGATACTTTATGGATATATATATATATATATATTATATAATCAAAATCGGATACATGATTATTTGTAAGATTCTCTTTCTTATATTTAAAAATTTATATTTGAAAAAAAAGAAGAAAACAAGCCATGTTATCATTTACTTTGTGGCGCATTTAAAGTGGCAGGTAACACCAACATGCTCATATTTTACGTTTACTGATCAACGTTCAAAACCGAAAACCAATCCGTAAATTACAAATTTACATGTGTACTATACATCTATACTAAATCAAAAAAAATGATGGATCGTATTTATGTATAGAACATTTGAAAAAAACTTGTGCGAGGTCAGAATACGACTTATACAATGTTTAATATCACCAAGCTTATTACATGCAGTTTTATTTTATTTGTTAGTGTTATTTAAAAATCAAAGATCAAAATATGAATTTTGATATTTTAATATTTCCTTGATAAATTATTGTTAATTATATAACATCTGCATACATTTGTCGGAATTCGTAAAATGTTAAAATGTTTTGATGGCAAAACATTTTACCGGCATTAAAATATAGATTTACGACGTCAATCCCCTCCAATATTTTAAGTACTGTTAAATTGAACAAAGTCACAATAAAGTGTAAACAAAACGTAATTTGAGATAATGCATTATCCTTTGTCATATATATATTTGGTTTTATATGCTTATTAACTAACTGTTCACGCATGTTGTTTTAATTATTGCGTTTTTTTAATTATTTCAATGGTGCATCTAGTGGCATACATTTTTATTTAATCTTAAAGGAACATGTTTAAAATAAAATAATTAAGATTCCGAATGGTTAATGTTTGACTACACAACACTAGAGTGTATGGAAGTGTAGAAGTATTTTCATTTAAATTAGTTGCATTAAAAAATATCAATTTTACTTGTTTATACATTCCGATCAGCATCTAAAGTAGTGTTGGTTTGGATATTGTTTGAATGATTTTTATCTAGTTTGGATTGTATTGTATGCATATAAAAAAGTGAATTTATCAATATAAATAAGAAAGTTCATTTTAATGCCGAGTAACTTTTTCAACAGCATACGTAAATATTACTTCAAATAATACTTTATTTTTTATACCAACATGTTCGCAGCAACGTTAGGGAAATATCTTTGTGAGTAATTAAAATAAGAAAGATTTATAAGGTTTAAATAAAGTGCTTAATTCAAAGATAATGGCTGTAAAAAGTTCGAAAGTATAATTTAATTTGGTAGTATGTAATAAGTATTTAATATTAAACCATATTTTCTATGACAATGAAATCCTTTTGAAATCCCAAGCTACTGGTATAAAAGTTAATGACTGATTTTAAACTGTAGTATTGCGTTTGATATAAGTATTATAATTGTATGCTGTTGGCATGTAAGTACTTTAATATTATTTTTTTATTTGTTATATTTGGAAAAGTAGTCTTACCTGTACACAATAGTGTGACAGCTCCTTTTTCGAAGCTAATGAGGGAGTTTGGAGTTGTGTAGGTGCAGTTGTTTATGTGACTTGCTTGACCGGAGCATCGTAAATCGCGTATCATAGGATAGCGTTCACTGTATTGATAGTCAACGTTGAACAAAGAGGCACTGGAAGACAAAAACTTGATTATGCATTTAGTGTTAGTCTTTTCGCAGTTGAGGTTTGTTTTATTGATACTGTTGTTGTCAAACCAGAAGTTAATGTTTGAGTTCTAAGATCTATGGAAGCAAAACTAAATATATATGAATTCAATATACATTTATAAAAACTGCCTTACTTCAATCCTATCATTTTGCAAAGGACTTGTGCATCTTCAAAATCAAATTTATTTGGACAGATTGTGCCAATTCTTTCTTCAACACGCAGTTCTACTCGTCCATCGAATGCGCTTGATCCGCCGACCAGTTGAACTGAGCTGATATTCAGAGGAAATCCTACAAAATAGCTTGAACGATATGCTTATGTACATGCACGATATAGTATCCAATCTAAGATACAAATGTTCCTTTTTACTTAAGCCTTAGCTCTTCGTGTCATGAATCAATATCCAAAAAGACATTCACAAATATAATTATGTAAATACATCGTGTTTCGTACATGGAAATATTATTCACGTGTAGAAATACCAAATTGCATTTGAGCGACCAAAAACCGATACCTTCACAAGCAACGCCTAATTGATAAGTACATAAGTAGACAGTAGTGTAGTTGCAAGAGTTCACATGATCGGCATTCGAAAAACATGCTACGTGACCGATAAACCCGCTAGTGGTGTTTTGTCTCCACGAGGTACTAGCTGTAACATATCTGAAACAGAATGTGATCAGTTTTATTCTTCCAACAATTCCTCTGGATACATACCAACTATTTATGTGTAAGTTTATAAGGTTATACAACTACTTCAACATACTTCTTCGGTATCATGTATGTACTTTGTTTCACCAAAGAACTATACATCAGTAAAACATGAGTGAATTAAAATATTAATATGGTTTTGTTAACCACAGCTTCAAATAAGCTATGTTCTGTACAGTAAAACCGTGCGTTATAATCATAGTATTAATTATGATGTGCTATACTTCATGAGTGCAATCCAGCTATTTCTCTGGAACAATTGTTGTTGTTTTTTTAATCCAGTGAGTCATCATTTCAATTAAACGTTGGATTAATATAAAGAAGTGAACCTCCAGCTGCTGAAGCAGTATTGCATTCTCATTATATACAATAAGTTGGTCCTTTATTTAAGGCAAATGACCGATTGCCAAAACAGTACGAAACAGCACAATACGAAACAACATACGCACATGGAAGAATAAAGCTGTAGTCATTGGTCAATGCAAAGCATTAGGGGATATATATATAAATAAAATAAAACATCATAGCATTGGAACTCATATTAACCACAATGATAGGAAGGAGACCAGAGCAATATAGTTACATTTGTTTGAGGAACGATAAAATGAAATTGCGAACAAATGTCAACCATATCCCTTCTTTTTAGAAAAAGATTTAAGAATATAGCATCATATAGTTCATATTTCTGATCCTCATCGTGCAAATACAGGAAGAAGCAGCAATAATGGGTGTAAAAGATTTATATTACACAACTTTGTTGTTTATGTGACTGCTAAAAAATAAATCAAACAAGAAACGCCCGTCATAGAGAAAATATTATATATATAAAGTTTAGTGATACGATAAAGTAAATTTTGAAAACACAGATACACCGTTGATAAATAAACTAATATAAACATTCAGAAGAAGTAATACCAGAAAAAACCCGCAAGAAATGTAATACTTAAATGCAAACAATATTCGGCAAAAACTGCACAGTAGTATATTATATTGTTAAATCCCTATTAATATGCACTAATTCGTTCATACGACTCTTAACTCCAATTTTGGATCTGCAACAAATAAAAGTAAAGCTATTGGTATCGGAATATTTTTGCTCTTTACATACTTCACTTAATTTAATATTTAATGTTAAGGTACCATACAAAAATCGTGTATTAATGTTTGAACATTCCTCGGTCATTTTCATACGTTGCATTAAAATTGCTATTTAGAAAAAAATATCTACGTGGAAATCGTATGAACTCGCTTTTAATGATGGCATGCAAACAATAAAAGGACGTCAATACTTATAGTTATGTTTAATCCTGTTATTTTGTTTATACAGGAGAAATACGAGTACTCCCTTTAAACTCCGTATGTTATCGTTTTCTATAATTAACATGCGATCTTGAATATAATAATTTTCAAGGAAATTACACTGTCACTATTGTCACTATTAATTGTAGTATATACACTACGACGATAGTATTTTCAGATTAGTTGAATGACTATCACTAAGAGGTATGTAAAATGAAATATTAGCTTATTTCTTAATGCTATTCACATCGGATTCACTTCCTCAGAGATTAAATGATTGCCCCCCTCCGCAAATTTACAATATAAATATTTTTCAAATAAAATACTCCTCACACATTAAAGACATTTAGGTTGTTCAAGATAAAACAAAGCTCTACACATTATTATGAATTTTTTTCCATATCTTTTTTATTTACAACACTGCGCCTTAATTTAACGCACACCATACAGCTCTTTTACTTAAATGAAGAAGCCCTAGATAATTAGTAAAACATAAAATTACTTTTTATTATTATAGTTAAACAAAATAAAAAATCATGTTTTTAAGAGTATCAAAACGTATCAACAAAAACATTTTATACGAACAAACGACTAGTCTAAATGTTCTGGCATACAAAAAGCAATTGTAGACGTATCCTTGGTTAATCAACTGTTTTGCAAGCCAGTGAAATTGTTGTATTGAATTGAGTTTCTGGTTTGAAAAAAAAATCAAAATAAATGATATATTTTAAGAATATTATGCGCACTCCCTTCTTAATCAATAAGAGTTTTATAACAAAATTTATAACTTAAATAAAATACACAGACGCGACTTGATCTATCTTAGTCAACTAGTATTTTATACAAGGTGAGATAAAATGATGATTAACGCGCACAAAATTGGAATGCAGTTGAATAATTTGTTTCCCATTTTGAGGTTATAACGCAAGAAGAAGAAAATATACACGGACATTAGAAAAAATGCCGTCAATTATGATTTTCTTCTTAACAATGACATATATTGGGTATTGGTACTAACACATACAAGAACTGGCGCATTAAAAATTCGGTTCTGCAACTGTAAAGAAAACGGACGAAAAACGAGATTCGTCTTAGAAATTGACAGGCAAGCACTTTCAATGAACGCGACGTTACCAATGCATTCCAAATAAACTACGGAAATATGCCTATCTTTACAGGTTATTTATTTGTCGTTTAACTAATTTCATCAAATTCAAATCATTTAGATCTCAAAATCACAAACGCTGCCAATGAAATATGCGGCATAGAAACAAAATTGCCAAGAACAACTTGTAATTTAATGCCTTATTTCACACGATTTTTTCGGCGAACCCTCTACAAAATATCTTCAAATATTGTGTATTCGTTATATAACAGGAAGATGGTAAACCTGTTTTGCTCACCCAAGTCGACATCGTGATGCATTAATTATCTTATATTTGATATTTGTTTATGCAAAATAAGGAAACACGTTACCAGCTGGCGGGCCCATTTTAACCACACATTCAAGATATGAATGCCAATATAATTATGATGATACATACTAAATAACGAACGTCTTTATTAAACTGTTTTGATCACGGGAACATAAGTTGAACAGATATTTTGCATGACCACGACATGATGCTTAAAAACAAAACATGCAGCTAGAGAAAACGGTTTAAAGCATTTCAGGTAAATGTTTTTCGGAAAACAAGTTAACTTTGTGGTGGCGCGTATTTTGACCCCAGGGAAATATTTTACCAAACGTTGTACAGAACCATCACGTGACGTTACGTAGCAAATACCTAAGTTCTAGACCTTACAGTTACAAATCACTGACCGACATTATTGAAAACAGTCAGTACGTCGAGGTGGGGCAAATTTTGAGCCCACCGATATGTTTGGAGGGACTTTAATAAAGGTTTGAAAACGAGTCTTTAAAAACATGTGATCCCGAGGCCTGGTAAATAATTTTCAAAAGATGCAATATTTAAATAATCTTTGTATCGGATATCTTAACGATCCTTCATTAAGAAAACGTTATGTGCAATAGAGCTACAAACAACTGGTGGAGCGGGTCAGTTTTCAATTATAATCCATACCCAACATTTTGAAAATACTCCGATTGAAAAAAACCGGCTAGGTTGCAAATGATAGATATTTGTATGAACTTGTGGCATATTCGTAAGCATGTTTTTATTAGTTAAATAGCATGGACGCCATGAGTTGACAGTTTTCATTGAATAAGATTAATGAAAAGTTTGTTCATATTTAATTCACTCAAATAAGTTTTTGGTTGACCCTCTGGGAAATGTTCAGGAATTGTTCAAAACTATGGTTGATTGAAAGTGGCGTAACCATTTAATATTTATTTCAAAATATTTATTCAAGCATACAAAAGCATAAGGTTGCTTACCTGAGAGCTTCAGTAACTAAAGTACTCTAAGCAGTTTTAGTGATCTTTGTTTAAAAAAATATTAGTAGGGGAAATTTCATGAACAGGGAAAATGGGGTTTCTTTAGAGCTGTAAATTGTGTTGTTAGTTTTAAAAAGTGTTTGCCAAATCGGGAAAGAAAACATATTTATCAAGGGGTTTAAGAAGATTCGCTGGTCCAAATGGCGTTTAATGTGACAAAGATGCATTTGTCTCAAAAGGAAAGTACCATATTGTTTTCAATTGCTACCGTTCCGATTTTTTAAAAAGCCATCCTTTACAAAAGGACTGTGTTTTAAGTTATAGGTTTTCACACAAACCACAGCCAAAAGTATTCATTACCGAATCTGAGATCAATGTACCCGTTACATTAAATACAGTATTCTGCAATAGGAAATTTATTTTAAAACTCCTGCCGAGACAGGTACGCGCAATATGAAATATTCTATGGACAGAAGCAAGAAATTTCGTTTTGCGACATATTTATTAGAATAAATTAACATAGTATGCTCTTTTTTCTTGCAAGCAATCTATTGGAGGTGTCTTTAAAAAGTGTCATATGTATGCCTAGAATAGTTAAGGTTTTTAGAATCAAGTTAAGTGAAATGTTCTTGTTGGGTATCTTTTTTTATCTTATTATCATAAACTACTATAACAATAAGTATTAACATTAAAAAATAAACATCTTAAATAAAAGGCATTTAAAATAAAATGTCGGTTCATGCGAACAGCTTTTCAAGCGCATATTGTACAAATTATAGTGATGCTAGATTACGCTTTATTATGTCAGACATTTTTGTATTCTTAAATATTTCATTTCAATGACCATCTAAATATAATTTGTTATCATACATACTTTTTTCAAAACATATGTTTTTATTATTGTTCTTATTGACGAAATACATTTTAAAAATAGTACTTTGGTCAACTTTTATTCTCTGAATCTCCAAGTTTACTTCTAAAAGAGACATGATACTTTGTTTTACATAAATACTTATAATTGCCAATTAAAAATAATAACGGAAAAGTGTGCACTCTTGACAGCACCCAACATAACAATAGATGTTAAAACTACAAGTATTGTTTGCCATTTACATTAAAATATCAATGCGTTATATAATAACAAAAACAAATGAAAATCATAAGCTTGATTTGGATATCAATGTTGCAGTAAATATCTTCAAAAGTCATCTTTAGTCCATTTAATCAGAATTATTTAAAGAAACATTTAGCGTTAATGTTAACTATCACATATCAGATGTTGTTGCTGTTGTTTTGACTGTATACATTTATAATGTAATATTTTAAAGGGATCACGGATGTTCACAAATGAAAGGGGGGACCTTCTATTAAATGAAATGTTCATATTTTACACTGAATTTTCGTTCCATTTATACAAATTATAAAAAAATACATTTTCATTGATAGTCATGACAGTGTATGCACTTTTTATTGTAAATATTAATGATAACGAAACATATATCTCACTGATGAATGCTGTATTCCGAAAACCGTCATTTAGTGTTTCCATTTTTCTCGCTTAAATATGCCATGAAATAAACTATAATATGTTAAATAAGACAATGTTTATAGTCACAATGAAGTTATTTTACCTTTTTGAAAACAATTCAAATAAACCTTGCCACCAGGCCAATCTAAAATAAGAAACCTTATAATTTAACAGTTTTTACTTTGTATTGAATGCCATTGAGATGATCCAAGTGTTTATACTTTTGTTTTTTAAAAATGTTCTGATAGTGCTTCTGTACTAACATGGTAAATAGCATTTCTGATGACTAAATTCATTTAAATTATCATTCACTACTATTGTTCACTTATAGATCGACTAGCATGAACTAAATACCACTTTTCGATATCCATCAGAAAAAAAAAATAATTAAAAACATAATGTTAATAATTTGACCGCAAATACAAGTCCCTTTATTTCAAATAGGTTACTAGGTTTTCAATTGCAAACTTGTCAAAAAGTCAATATACAAACGGACAAACCAATTGGCAGTACACATTGTGACTATGCACTGTCTTCTCTTGTCCGATTTTTATATAATATATTAACTTTAAAGGGGCCTTTTCACATATTTTGGCGTGTTTTGAAGTTTGTCATTAAATGCTTTATATTGATAAATTTAAACATTGAATCTTAAAAGCTCCAGTAAAAAATCAAGAATAAAATTTAAAAAAGAGTAAAAGGTAACCCTCAGTAGGACTCGAAACACTGACCCCTGGAGTCCTGGAATAAACAGTCTACGCTTTAGACCTCTCGACCATCCTTTCTTTTACTATTCATAGCGTATTTAACACTTCATATACGCGATCCTCGTAGTTTCACAAATTATAACGACAACAACAGAGCTCTCCAAATCATTCAATCGTTTCGCGTTGCAACGTTTTATAATTTACAGGGTTTTTATTCGTCAAAAGATGCATATAAAGGCTATTTTAGAGCATGGTAAATGTTAAGTATTACGGTTTCCTCAGAAATATCATAACATAACTATAACTTTAAACATTCATATAGGAAATTCATCTGACTTGTGCTCCAGTTTCATGATTATGAAATGTTAATTTATAATTCGGGACACTAGGATTTCATCTTTATTCGCTAAAAAACGGTGTTTGTGGTTAAAAAGTAATGACACTTTTAAAAACTATTTTAAACGGTATACGTAAAGATTAAAGTTTGCACTTAAATATTCATATTTATATACGGTATCTTGAATGTTCTTATCAAATGACAAATTGTAGAATTTAAAAAATGTTTGAAAAAAGGTTGTTTCCCGATCGCGAAGCCAAATAGTAAAACAAACTGCTTAGTGTTATCCCGCAAATTTCCAGATCGGGTAATATCCTCCACACTAAATTTGATTCTGACCTTTCTTTTTACTTTGAACCATTTTAAAACTCACGCGAAATAGCATGAGAACAAATGTTTTATATAAAGTGTGATATTGATTGGGCAAAAGGCTTTTTCTTCTTGAGTATTCACAATAGTTCAACGACATATGAGGCAAACTGCGTCATCTTGTTATCTTTTCAAACGCCGGAACAGCTTTCAAACGATATTTCATAGGAAAAGTTTTGAAAATTGGACGAACCATGCGACGTCTGGAATATTCACTTGGATTTACTATAGCCATATAAGGTTAACTGCCCCGCAAATGTGCAGCCAAGTTTTACAACGGACCGAAACCAGTTTCATACTCGGCCGAGTTATCATCACAACACATTTTCTGAGCATGTGTAATGACGATTGGACAAAACGTTCGATTTCCAGAGTGTTGTCAACGTTTCACTGTGGCAATGTTAGAGATAAGTATTGATGCAAATCATCAAAGGGCGTCGGGAATTTCAGTGTAAAAGGCACTCAATGAAGTTACATGGAACGATTTTTTCTACTGTAAATATTAATATATTGGCAGATTATTTTAAACAAAATAGAAAAAGATACTGGTATAACCATTATATATGAGTGTGTGTTATAACGCCCAACTAACCATTATCTTTGATGTTGTGTTATAACCCCCAAATAACCATTATCTATGATTTTGTGTTGTAACCCCCAAATATTTCATAGTTCATTTTATTTACAATGGTTTCCTTTTTTTAGTGGCATCCGTGTGCAGTTTTCATTAATGGAACATAACTGTGTATGTTTTAAAAATCTGCTTCATCTTGTAAGCGTAATTTCATATTTGTTTCAACTTCAAGGGGAGATGATTCTGGACTTATTCTTACGTTTGCTCATTTACGATAGGGGTAGAGTACTCATTGATATAAAATCACTGTTAAAGTTTTAATGTGTTTACGACCACCCCCACACTCTCACACATATATTTCATGGGCATAATATCAACAAAAAATGGTTAAAATAAACCAGCATATTTATTTGAACTAAAATGTCTACATCTAAACCAAAAGTTAACATAGAACACAAATAAAATAACTTGATTCTACTGGGGCTTGAACATTGGGCTTCTCAAATGTGAAGCGAGCGTGTAACCACTACACTACGGATCCGCTTGAAAAATCACCTTCTAACTAAGATATTAATAAGCTATTAATAGTCGGTTAAAATGTAAACCCGGAAGTTTAAACACTGGATAGTGAGCGGGGTTAAAGGTCCATACCAAAGGGTCCATACCACTAGCAAGATACGGGTCAGGACTGCGGCCTTCTATATGTGGTTCTTCAAAATAGAATCTGTAGGAGGACTTGATAGTAATGAGACTGGGTGCTGTGCTGGTGCTCATCATAGATAAGCGGCTGCTTCCGTTATCAAGACTCATTATTACAATTAATAATACGTGTCGCGCTTCGCGCTCTATAGCGCCTTTATTAGTAACTAGGTGGTTGCTAGGATAGTGGAACAAAGAAGGTTTTAATGTGTTTACGAACCCCCCCACCCTATCACACATATATTTCATTGGCATAATAAAAACAAAAAATGGTTGCAATAAAACAGCATATTTATTTTAACTAAAATGTATACATCAAACCAAAATGTTAACATAGAACACAAATAAAATAATTTGATTCTACCGGGGCTCGAACCTTAGTCCTCTAACATGTGAAGACAGCGTGTAACCACTACACTACGGAACCGCTTGAAAAATCACCATCTAACAAACATATTAAGGTAGTGGGAGCCTAATGGGTACTTTTCCAGAAACACTCTATGTTAATATTTCCATATAGTAAATTGTATACCACAACTAATTGCAAAATTTTAAAACTTTTTACCAGCCGGTTAACTTTTTATACTTGGTTAAATACACCTACCCCTTGACTCGGTTGGGCGTTTTCTATGGATTTACCCTATATCCAAACATGGGCTGTTTGTAAAATGCATGCCCGCATATGGGCTGTCAGTTGTACTGGCGTTATTGTGTGAATAAGTTTTTTGTCACTGACCTTGACCTTTGAACTAGTGACTTGAAAATCAATAGGTGTCATCTGCCAGTCGTGATCAATGTACCTAAAAAGTTTCATGATCATAGGCCTTATTATTCTTGAGTTATCATCAGGAAGCCATTTTACTGTTTCGATTCACCGCGACCTTGACCTTTGACCTAGTTACCTGAACATTAATAGTGGTAATCTGCCAGTGATGATCAATGTATATATGAAGTTTCATGATCCTAGGCGTAAGCATTCGTGAGTTATCATCCGGAAACAATTTTACTATTTCGAGTAACTGTGACCTTGACCTTTGATCTAGTGACCTGAAAATCAATAGGGGTCATTTGCCAGTCATGATCAATCTATGTATGAAGTTTCATGATTCTAGGTCTAAGCCTTCTTGAGTTATCATCCGGAAACCATCTGGTGGACGGACCGACGGACAGACCAACCGACCGACGGACTGACCGACCGACATGAGCAAAACAATCTACCCCTCTTCTTCGAAGGGAAGGACTCAGTTGGGCGTTTTCTATGGATTAACCCTATATCCAAACAAGAGCTGATTGTAAAACATGCATGCCCTACATATGGGCTGTCAGTTGTACTGGCAGCCATTGTGTGAATAAGTTTTTTGTCATTGACCTTGACCTTTGACCTAGTGACTTGAAAATTAATAGGTGTCATCTGCCAGTCGTGATCAATGTACCTATGAAGTTTCATGATCCTAGGCCTTATTATACTTGATTTATCATCAGGAAACCATTTTACTGTTTCGAGTCACTGTGACCTTGACCTTTGACCGAGTGACCGGAAAATTAAAAGGGGGCATCTGCCAGTCATAATCAATGATCCTATAAAGTTTCATGACCCTAGGCGTAAGCATTCTTGAGTTATCATCCTGAAACCATTTAACTGTTTAGAGTCACTGTGACCTTGACCTTTGACCTAGTGACCTTTTAATCAGTAGGGGTCATCTGCCAGTCATGATCAATGTACCTATGAAGTTTTGTGATTCTAGACGTAAGCATTCTTGAGTTATCATCCGGAAACCATTTTACTGTTTAGAGTCACTTTGACCTTGACCTTTAACCTAGTGACCTGAAAATCGATAGGGGTCATCTTCTAGTCATGATCAATGTACCTGTGAAGTTTCATGATCCTAGGCGTTAGCATTCTTGAGTTTCATCCGGAAACTATTTTACTATTTCGAGTCACTGTGACCTTGACCTTTGACCTAGTGACCTGAAAATCAAAAGGGATCATCTGCCAGTCATGATCAATCTATGTATGAAGTTTCATGATCCTAGGCCTAAGCGTTCTTGAGTAATCATCCGGAAACCATCTGGTGGACGGACTGACGGACGGACCGACCGACCGAACGACGGACCGACCGACCGACATGAGCAAAACAATATACCCCCTTTTCTTCGAAGGGGGGCATAAATATATATAGTTTTTGTAATGGGATATACATATATTTTGACAATTAACTTAATAAACGTACACGACTGGATTTTGTTAGTAGAATTAAAAATGTGTCATTGAAAGAGAATTGTCTCTTTGATGTCCAATAATATATGCACTTATCTGGATAAAATGGCAAAAGCGACAACAAATGTTTCAGTGACAAGAAACTTTAATTACGTTTTATGTCACTTGTAGAGTGATGCAATGCATATATTGTACATATTTATTCAACACAACATATTGTCTACACACTGAATGAATTTCAGGAAGTTTTACCGTTCCTATCTCAAGAAATTTTACTTTGAGTATGCCTTCCCCAATTCATTTTCACGCAATGAATTTAAGTTTAAATTTGTATATCACTTCTTTTTGGGGGTTTTCTAGTTGCTTATTAAAAGCTACAGTTATAAACCATGACATGTGAAGAAATTGAGCTAACGTTGAATTAATATTGATATAATAATACATTAACAAGAGCACCGAATAACGGGTGCCACGCTCGGCTGCTACGTAGCATAAAGATGTATAAGTTATCATGGTTCTTTTAACATGTAGCACACTAATATACAACTTATATTTTAATAAAAACAACCAGATTAATGACAACTAGATGTACATAATTTAGTATCAGTATAAAGCCATTGCGTGATTTTTGCTGGCCGCCTGTCATTTGAAAGCCATAGTATCTCGTTCCGTCACTTTTCGTCACTGACAAACTGGCCGATTTTAGAGACCACTTCAGATAAAATACTTATTTGCATTTGTGACTTTTGGTAGTCCCTCATTGTTTTTAGCAATGAAAGTATCCCTAAAGTCATCCTCTCCGGAACTAGAAAATATGGCTTTCAAGTGAAACAAGGCCAGTCCATATCCCGCAATGTTTTCAGCTGTTGGTCGATTAAGAGTTCCTCTAGGCAACAGCACGTCTAACAATCTAATGTTCTTTGCCTTTAAGGCTTTTCATGACCTAAACAAACTGAATTATGGATTGCAGTAACAGTAAAGTTGTGGGCCATATTGTCAGTAATTTTACATGTTTTAAGCAAAGATCCTAGTGCTTCAACATCATTAGGAACACTGTGGGCGTTGCAGGTTGCCTGGAGAACACGTTCACTAGATCTTCCTGTTTGTGTGACTGTCCAGGATACGATTTTTGAAAACCGGCAAAGAGTAAACAAAACTGCTCACACAATTACAAAACGTTTCAAAACAGTGTGTGTTCAGCAATGCACTAACCCAAACCGGAAAATCAAACCTGCGCCCATTATGAGCAACAAATATGGCTCTGGGAAACTTTGCAAGCCACATCATACAATCATGAAATAGTTGTTTTAATTGATACACTATCAACACTTCCACCATTTACACGCATTATGCCATGATCATCAACACAGATGCCAATCACTTTCTGAGCTTCGGACGAAATTGGAACTGTTGTCTTCACATATGTCGAGAACTTAAAACCCGTCTTCAAATGCACAGTAGCAATCTGAGTAATATCAGGCCTCGAACTGAAATACAAAATTAAATCACACAATGCTTATTTAATAAATTGTATAATTCCCTTTTAAGTTTCATTCTGACGCCTTATATGATCGTTGGTTATGAGAAAAAACAATTTTCAGCACAACAAGCACATTACATATTGAAAAGTCGTTGAACTCAAATTATAGCTTGTGAAAAGAATTCACCATTTATATGAATATCTCAGAATTTTAATATACCTATGCTCCCTCATAAGATTTATTACTGAAATTAATGAATATATTTTAAGAATTTGTAATATTAGGAATAGCTTTAAATATTTATAATAACAATCACAAATATTTTTAATAATGTGCCTGCTCTGGGGTTCTAACAGAAATATTTAAAAAAATATGTAATTTTACCAAACTTTGAACACAGTGCCTTTAATAAAACAATTATTATTAATATGTTTCATGTTCATCTGGAATAGGAAATAAGAAGACAGTTGATGGAAAAAATACTAAAATTTGGCACCAGAATAGTCAACAAACATTGAAGTTAGTTTTTACACTTACTCCATTTCCTTCTCATAAGCATAATTGGCAGCCTTGGTAGACGACGCAAAAAACCCAGCCCAAGCCTCCATCTTCTTAAGATTTCTATTTGCAATAAGCGTTATGTTTAGAGTTGTTAGGAAGTTATTTACCTTCACCGGCCTGCCCAAACTGACTTTCAATGCTGAAAAGAGAATTGAAAATGATAAGAACAGGAAAACGAAATAAGGCCGTAGTTACTTAATAATGACGTTACAATTTTTTTTCATAGAATCCATTCGTATCATCATTACATTATCAAATAACATGAATGAGCAATCAATTGGATTTAACTCACAAAAGCGAAACTAAATTTGAAAACTAAATATGATAGACGCCGGAATGTTTCCTTATATATTACACGATAAACAAATTTTCACTGGGAATGACACTTGGAAATTTAAGGGGTCTGAACATGTCTGGATCTGGAAGGGTACGTCGAAGAAACCAATTCTGGCTTTTACTCGGTGTGTAAGAAGTACAAAGATCAATGGCAATTGTACAATGATTAAACATTGATAGAAATGGCAGGTTGAAAAATGAAGACATGCATACCTGTTCCAAGCTTGGTATTTACGTCAAAGCATGGCATTCCCCTGATATTGAGATGGTGCTGTTTTCCATAAGCAACACGGTTGACTTTTCTACAGTCAGGGTTTTCACAAACAACGTACAAATAACCACTGAGGCCATTTTGTAGTTCGCCAACAATGTTATATATTGTCAAAGGAATTGGACACAGATTACAAAACTGACCATACTGTAATTTGTTTAGCAAAACCTTCCAGCTCAACGAGTCAATCAATCTTCTTCTATCCCCCCACACACTTCTGCTTAATCTTTTCACGCCATTTAGCAAATGCGAATAGCTTTTACGTGAGTAATTTTCACACATATCGCTATCGAAGAGCTCGGTTAATGAATAATTGTTATCGAAATCAACGTTTTCGATCGGTATTTGTTTCTTTTTTGATTTTGCAAATCGCTCGCTTTTATTTCGCACTTTCATTTTGCTAAGAAAATGTCAACAACCGTGACGTCATGAACACAAATATTTTATGAAACAAATTAATTTAACTTATTGTTGTAATGTATAGTTATTAAATCTTAACGTTTATTTCGTGTATTTAGTATAATTTCCGGACTTTACCGTAGATATCGCTTATAGCCGAAACGCTTTCCGAATACGGCGATATCGACCGACTATTCCCGATCTCACTAGGCACCTACTGCCTTAATAAGTGACTGTAGTGTAACGGTTATTAATAAAGCAATAAACCGTGTAATCGCTGTCGTCTTGTAAAATTGAAGAAAATACGCGTTAACCAAAACTCGAACAGCAAAAGTCTGCGCTATTGTTAGAAAAATCACAAAATAAATATATTTTGATTATGTTTTGTTTTTATACAAAACCAGAAAGTTTCGCGTATTTGCCCAGTCCCTGTGATCTTTCCCCTGTGATCAGTTGTGGACCAGGTATTAATTAAAACAATAAGCTTTGCATTATTGGCCATAAATGTTGTAATTAATTTATAGGCACAAATGCAGTACTTATTTACACTAATTTACACACAAAAATCACTACTATGCAAGATATTCTTAAAACAAAAATATATACATTGATGCGTAAAATAACTTCTCCTCCCATAAGCGAAAAAAATGCATTAAATACTAGTCGCCGCACTCCAGTGCGACGCCAATAATTCATCAGCACATGTAACCATAGTTATGACAATTTTTGTATGAAGAAAATACGAAATAACATGAATATTGTCCATACGGCCTTCTATCCGCAAATTAAGTGTCATCAATCGAGCTTGAGTTCTGTTTCAACTTTAGAAGGATCAATATATTAGTTTCCAGTTATTTCCGTAACCAAAGGAATCAGGGACCATGGAAAAACCTTTAGCCCCCTTCCGGTAAAACATGTAGACGCCTTAAAAAGCTATCAATAAAATGTATAGTCTGATGTTCCGTAGCTCGATCTATAAACGGTACATAAGAAAATCGTTAACAATTCCTAATGGTCCGCATTTTTGGCCGTATTCTTCCCAACTGCCATTGAGTCCACATCGATACATGAACTGAAACGTGGATGTCCCGTTGCTGCAGTTGCCTGTGTATAGATCACCATTGGCGGTAATGTTGACATGCTCAAATTGTCCATATGTATGTATTGCCGTTCGTGGACAACCTACAAACAGTTCATAGAAGACGCATAACCACAGTGCCGAATCAATTCACGGGTTTACATACGAGCTGGACATAATGTAAGCACACCGTTAAGAACTTTTTAAATGTCAAGTTATTGAAATAATTTTAAAAATCTGAAGTAATTTTTTCTTGCAGTTTGTTTGTGGCAATATCCTAATGTATAAGAATAATCATTAGATACGTCTGAAAGTGGAGAAAAAATGTCAAGTTGCGTGCAGTGCATAATAATTTTTTGAAACAGAACATAGGCTTATAAAATAAGTAATTCTGATGTATTTTACACTGCCATACGTAGCATAACAAGAGCACCGCATAACGGGTGCCACGCTCGGCTGTGAAAGCTTGTCAGATATTTTTTTAGAGGTCACAGTGACCTTGATCTTTGACCTAGTGACCCAACAAGATATGTGTTTGTCAGAAACACAATGCCCCTTACTGCGCCACTTTGAAATAAAATTTATATTTATCATTTGGCAGGTATAGACATCATCTCCCTTTAAAGCTTTATTACTTCCCTTGGATTTTATCCAATCCAGCCGGAGGGGGGAGGTATGTGGACAGTCAAAAATGACCAAGTCAGACATCACTGACAACCAAGGCCTGTGGTTTATCAAAGAGATCATAGCCAGAGTTCATCATGTATGTATGGACATAAGTCCACTGGTTTTTAATGAAAACTAGCATTCACAAATTAGAACAGGTAAGAAATGATAATTATATCAAGAGATGTGTTCGTCAGAAACACAATGCCCCCTCTTGCGCCGCTTTGAAATAAAATTGCTATTTATCATTTGGAAGGTATAGAAATCATCTCCCTTTAAAGCTTATTACTTCCCTTGAATTTTGTCCAATCCAACCGGGTTGGGGAGAGGGGAGGGTCTCACAGTCAATTATGACTATGTCAGACATCACTGACAACCAAGGCCTGTGGTTTTAAAGAGATCATAGCCGGAGTTGATCATGTATCTATGGACATAAGTCCACATGTATGTAATGAACATCAAAGAAATTATGATTATATTATTTAAAAAAAATGAAAAATCAATCATTTGAGTTATAAATAATCAAAATAATAAATCTGTACAGTAACTGTGAAAAAAACTTCAATTCTTGGTAAGGAAATATATAATATGAGATTTAAAATTATATAAATTACTTCCCTTGAAAATAATTGTCTCTAACAAATCTCTATTTTTAGTAGCAAATAATTAAAAGCCACTACCGTGACTGTGATTGACCACTCGAAATGTGCAGCTCCATGAGATACACATGCATGCCAAATATATAAAGTGGCTATGTTCAATATTGAATAATTTTCTCCCTTTTTAAAGCTTATAACTTCCCTTAAATTTTATTTTTTCCCGTAGACCGGATGACCTTGACCTTGACCTTTTACCACAATGTGTTTGTCAGAAACACAATGCCGCCTACTGCGCCGCTTTGATTTATTTAACAAAAATACATACGTGGGCAGGTCAGATAACTAGGTCTATTAAAAGCTTATTACTTCCCTTGACTTTGTTTTTTCGAGCCTAGACCTTGAAGGATGATGTTCACCTTGCAATTTTACCACTCAAAATGTGCAGCTCCATGAGATACAAATGCATGCCAAATATCAAGGTGCTATCTTCAATATTTAAAAAGTTATGGCCTATGTTAAGGTTTTAGAACGACGCCTACGGCGGACGGCGGACGACGAGCTGGCTATGACAATAGCTCGGGTTTTCTCCGAAAACAGCCTCGCTAAAAATGTGTCTTGTATGCACTAGTTAACGTTCTTCAGAAAAAAAAATTTAAAACGTTTTTTGAAAAAGCACCACTTACTGGTGTGTTTACATCCATTAACGTTTAATATGGAACCCCACAAAGTTACGTGATCTTGCATCCTGATAACCATGCGGTTTAAGTAAAACAAAAGTTACTTGTGTTGTTAGCATAATTAAATAAGACATTATTTTATGATTACTTGCATCACAAGTTCAGATGTATTTATATCATTATTTTAACCGATGCACATTAATTACAAAGATAACGTGCTAACACATTCATATATATTTATTGCGCTGTATTACCTGTACACATCAGACCAACATCCGACAAATGCGAACAAAATACACCCGTGTCGCTGGAGCACATATGGATTGTTTGCTCTGTTCCCCTGCAGGCAATTTGTGAGTAAAATATGGGACCAATGCCATATCCATAGCGACTACCCGTGTAGTATTCTAAGGCACTGTGAATGAAAACAAAAAAATACACGCTTTGCATATTCAAGAAAATTCAAAATATTGCACTTATTTCTCAAAGCATGTAAAAATTGGCATTTGTAAACAACAAGCACGGAATAACAAATGCACCTCAGATTTGAGTGAAGCATTCTACACAGGACATCTGCGTCACGGATGTCAAAGTTGCCCTCATAACAAATAGTTCCCCAGGTACCATTAATTAGAATTTCTACTCGTCCTTCTAGTTCACTATTACCGCCAACCAATCGGATGTCTTTGCCGGTAAAGTTGTCTAAAATGAGCAAAGAAGTGAATATCATTTTCTCGGTGTTGAATGCAAATGTTATAATTCATATAAATTCGTTTAGCATGTTTGATGAATCCCAATATATATGTTTACCAATTGTTAAACAATTGACTCGTGTTTCAGTATTATACACACATTTAAAACAATATATTTACCAAATTTCTTACATGATCGGACTGAAACATCTTCTGTGTGTACACTATCTTGCTGCCAGAAGACAACTGGAAAAATATTAAACAATATGCATCACCATTAGCATGCTAAATTACATTTTAAGCGAGTCTTAAATCACATAAACAGTCTATTTATTTTTTAAGAGTTTTGACTTATTGTAGGTGCTTCATTATTATAGAAAATAATGTGTTAGCGTGAACGCGAAAGAAACACCAAACACACTATGTGTCTGTCACTGATATATATTTATAGCAAAAGATAACATTCAATCTTACCAAGAATGCATGCAATAATCAGCATCTTCGTGAAGAGTCCGTGATAGTATAATGCAAATGCTCGTCAGTTATTATACATGTCTGAAGTAAAAATACGGTAATACATTATTAATTCAAGTAAGGGATATTAAAAAAGCATTTAAACATGATAAGCCCAGCCTTTTTAACTACGATTTTAGAATTGTAATACGTCATTTTAAGCCTCTGTTCTTTTTTCGCGCATTTCCAATCGCTATTGTTCTCTGCATTAAACATAACACAATTAATAAAGAAATAATACCATACAATTAATGGTTTATGATCATGACTTTTGACAAAGCATTATTTATTTGGTGTATGTTTATTCATATATGAATTAAATATACATTTATGATTGAAAATGGCGCATAACAAGTGGAATAAAGAACATATAAGCACACACGTGCTTTTATCTCCCCCCAGAAAACCAGAAACAAATATCTCGTCGTAAGTCATTGACGATGCTGCTTCAGCAGCTCGTCTAAGTTATCATACCATGAAAAAATTCTTTACAACGGCGAGCTATGTAAAAGACCGAGCCAGTCCGATTGAGATAGCGTCGATTTTCTAATCGACATATCTCGCTGATTAGCATTGATAACATTCTCCAGCAGAGTTGTCGTTCATGCATCAACATAGAGTATGACTAAAATGCGTATATGACTAATATCGGCGGATATGACTGTAAAGTGCGGATATGAACAGATAATGGCTTTTTAAATGTATTTTCCTTTATTTGTGTGATATGAAAATCGTTTTGTGACAAAAATACACGTCGCTAATGTGTAATGTTACGATCGAATGAATTTAAAAGTGTTTTTCATTGGCATTTTAATTTCAGTAACTCCAAATTAATATCCGCGAATATGAACGACCAGTCAGACCACTGCTTTTATTAAATTGCTCTATTTTGAGGTAGTCTTAACATATTTATCAAATATTGTGAATATTTAATTCAACAGTGATTTGTTCATAACAAAACTGCCAAAAAAACGCATAAATATTACCTATATTCGTTCATATTCGCACTTTTCATTCATATCCGCGGATATGAGTCATATAAACATTTTAGACGGACCGCTCAAGGTCATACAACAATGGCCGCGCCCATGAGAGAATGTTCACACTCGTGTCAAAACATTCTTACAGCATACATCGGCTTGTTTGGCTATTTAGAAACTGTCATTTAGGATATATGAGTTATTTATTAACTAAACCTCCGCTAATTTCAACAATGGGTTGAGTTCGAAGGATACATTCGATGTTTATGCAGGATTTTCTGGATCTTGACAGCTTGACACGGCAAAACTGGTATTTTTAATTATCAATTTAAGTCACATTTCGCTTTGTAAATTGTATTCGAGCATTTTGCGACTTATTGAATGACTATGATACCCAATATCAACCTATCACATGGGATTTGCAGATCACCAAGCTGTCCTGAAAACATTGATTACAAAGTCTTTACTCATATTACGGGTTTGTATTATTTCTTCTTTCTATTTTAGTACAGTCGATTGGTGTATGGCGGAGTTTAGTGAGTAACGGATAGGTTAAAAGTTTTTTGCAAAATACTTTTATTTATGTAAAAATTTATAGTTTTCTATGAATTGAATACAAAATGCCTATCATTGTTCAGTCGATTCATGTTTTAGTTGACGTGTGTCAATGTTCAACTTACAATTGTTTCTTTTTACGAAAGCAAAACAAGGTCCCGTTATGTACGCACCGTTTTTTAGACGAAAAGAAAAGTGAAGACGTATGGTTTCCTGAATTTTGCAGATTTTGTTTGGTAAGCATTATGTTCATTGATGTAATATTGCAGTATAATGTGTCCTTTCTAAAAATAAGAATGCTCAGAAACCAAATTGATGCGTTCCACATAAAATAAGCATGAGAGCTGTAACTCGTAATTTAGTGAATAACGGACATATGGCGACACATATTCGGGAATGTGGGGATTGTCTCAAACTAAATGAAAACTCAATTGATGTTGTCCAATACGCATGTGGGTAGCGCGTGGCTATGATATGTATTAGTAAAAACATCATTTTGAATGAAAAATAATACAATTATAACGTAAAATCGATTTCTCTGAAAACATAGTTTTCATTATCAAATATATATAACAAGGTATTCAACTCAAAACGACCCGAATATAGGGTGCGTCGCTTTGAACAGCCATTTCTTCATCCATTGTGCAGCGATATCCATGAACTCGGTCTAATTAAACGCAGACATGAAGTTCCTTTTCTGGAAATGTACCTATCTTGCAATATGTTTTACAAATGCTGGGTAAAACTTCAAGAAATAACACGATACACATGTAATCCGATAAAGACATAAGCAATCCGGTAATTGCTGAATTAGTTTACCCTGAAATTTGCGCTGTAAACAAAAATATTTGTCGGAATTTTAAAACCGCTGGCATGTTTCAATAGGAAAGACATTTGTCTTTCGAGGTTTAAAGGTTTAATTACTGAATGCAAGGTGTTTACGTTGAAATGAGACTCGAAGTCCTTAGCTATCCGTTATACACCAATCGACTGTATAACATATCATTTTTTAGTCAAATGAACTGTGTCACAGTAAACGAGACATTAAGGCGAGTGTGGCCAGTTTGGATCCAGATCAGCCTGCAGTCGCCTGAAAGCTGTTTGCTTAAAAGCGGTTTACCATTATTTGCATAAGTCAGAGGTTAATTCCGCCACGCCAGGTCAATAAATACGCACAATATATATGAGTTAGCGGTCGATAGTCGGATAATTTGGTATAAATAATGATAATAGTAATGTTCAATGTCAAATATCTCTAAAAGCAACAGATGTAAGGCGTCTTCTGATTGGCTAACACTCAAGGGTCAGTAAAGACTGAACGTCAAATTACAATTGTGTACATCGAAGTACACAAAATGTTCTTCGACGTACATATTGTACGTCAAAGTACATTTCTCTTTTTACCTACTAGGTCTTGTTGATTTTCGACCCAAATCGTACGCCATAAATGTGTATTCACACTATTGCCTTCGAGGTACTTATCCGATGTTTGAAGGAAAGGGCCAAGAATGTGCGATTGTGAGTCAAGTTCCCCAGGGGTACTACGTCCCCGTACCCCAATTTTGTTTTCCGTACCAAAAATTGTTCGTTCCCAGTTTTTTTTCGTACCCATTTTTTTTTGTACTCTAATTTTTTTCGTAACCAAATTGTTTGTGGCATAATTTTTTCGTTCCCAAAATTGTTGTACCAAATTTTGTTTTCGTACCCACATACACAATTGTGATGATATATATCAACTTAAATTGATGCTTTTATATATCCATCCTCCTCAAAAGCATTGTCACACCAGTACTGTCAGTACTTTGATTTAAGAAATGTTTTTTCTTAAAATAACAGAAGAAGGTCAACACAAGTTTGCGCATAGAAATTATATATGATGTATCATTGATTTAAAACTAGTTTCACTGAACATATTAACAAGTTCCATTTCACGTGCTATGGCAACAACGTTTGCGAAAATTTATACTAACAAACTTGTTAAACCTTGTTTATCATATTTCAGGGATTTACATTACATTCACGGTTGATTTGATAGTGTGTCCTTGTTGAGTCGGCAAAGGTAAAGCACAATTAATCGACAATTAAAATATCATGTCCTGACAAGTAAACTCGTCGAAACATCATTACACAATAGTCAAAACATTTTGTATTATTATAAAGATAACGATTATAAATTCATTAAACAAATTATTTATTTTATAAAGAATTAAATAAGATTAGAACTATTATACGAATTATTGTTAACGCATAATTGTGTCTGTCATAACATAATTGATTATTTCGTATAATCATTACATACATTTGTGGCAAAACCGAAAAGTCAAGCTGAACGTAATTAGTTTTTTGTTGGTTCACGAATCACACTATCTGAATTACATACTTATTGTTTAATACCTAAGTAAACATATTAAGCTAAATACTCTGTCATTTCAAGTTTGAAAATATTTGGCAATTTTGACTTTTAATAAAAAATGGGTATGATAGATAGGGCATGGTATTTAATGGGATTAAACTTAGTCAAACGTAAGGTGGTTAAGCAGTTAGTGCATGTATTAACACTCATTGATGTTACTTGTTATATTTACTTTAAGAATAATCCATCTTGCACTCGTTGTCTATAGGCACTTCAGAGACACAAAGATACAGCTACGTACGTAACAAGACGTATGTTTTTACATACCCAATAATTAAGTTAAAGGGGTACTTGATTGACCCAAGGAATTGCATTATATTAAGTAGAATGACCTACCGTGAAAACATGCAGTCTTACACACACTGTTTTGGTGAGCATTTCAAGATTTGAGTGACTACAAGAGGTGGTGAGACTTATATAAAATAGGCACAAACAATATGTTTACAAAAAATATGAAATCCTCGTCAAATGCATTTCATGTATCATTGCTTGATGGTTTAATAGCAAAATAAATAATACTAGTAAACGGCATTTTGACTTTATGTAGACTAGGCAAAACATAAAGAATATGATAATTATTCAGTATAATGCAAATCTTCAATCGTATAGTATAATAAAGTTCAATATGAATTGAAGTTCAACACCTCTAACTTAACAGGTCTTTTACAACTCTGTTTATTCATGACATAAGGAAAATTGCAGAAGTATATTTTGAACATTGTACATATATATCAGGGTTCTACATATATTATGCATTCTCAAGTCTGAGAATGGTTTAGTAAAAACGGATGTAGAACGTTATGTTATTTGATCATATTTAGTTTAGGCCCTTTAAGCCACATTTGATATAAAAAGCATACATGGCGCAATGGTATCATTATTTTACTTATTTTAATAATTCTATGTATTGATTGATTTCTGTATAACATGAATACCAATTAATTTTGAGTACATGCGAGGATTAAACCCCAGTTGTCTACGGGGGAATCGGTTGCTCTCACAGCAACGTTTAAGTCATATACACTTTCAGCAACGGGTTTGTGTGTTAACGTTAAAGTTGATATTTTCCTTCTGCGCCTGAGGATGAAAAATAAGGAGGCCCGTAGTGTGTTCACTAACTCTTACTTAATTAACTTTCTAGACTCACGAGAGTTGCGACCAATATTAATATAGCTTCAATTGCCAGCTTGCATTTTATTGAATTGATATTCGGTTGTGGTGTTGATTTGTGATGTAGGTTAAAACCGGATTTAACAGAGAAAACCCCACTTGTCCTGAGCGGTTACCACCAACTAAGATCACATGCGCCGGCAGCAGGTGTTGAACCAGAGTCGCTAAAGTGAGATGAGCGTGTACCGACCACTGCGCGAACCTGATTAACAGGTTGTTTTTTTCGAAGCATTTTTAGGGTATTCCGGAAGTAATATTTAATGAAGCTATTTTACAGCAACATCCGAGATTTTTTAAAAGCTAGAAAGCTTCTTGAGACGTCTTTAATATTGGCTTAAATGATTGAATTTGAATGGCTTGGCGAGTCAGCTACCTTGATAGGTTGTAAAAAATGTTGGTTTTACAAAGTACTTCTTATATTATATTACTATTATATTAATTAGTTTGTGAGTATTTAAAACATTTGTTTAGTTTTGTATAAAAGACACTCTGTGCAGCTTGAATAAAATAGGTAGCTTTTTTATCGCTAGCATGTTTACACTGAAAGCATCAAATCGAAAATAAACGCATTATTCTTTGATCGTTCTTCTATTTTCAGGACTACCCTATATGGATGATTCATATCAAGTTTAAGAAAATAAAGAAGATTAATATCTGAGATCTATATTGGAAATTACACATCAGTAATGTAAGGGCAATAGAGTTCTACCAGACAAGGATGCGCATTTCCACATAGAGAGGATAATGCATGTCATAAGTAATTTAAGTCTGGTCACTAGTGTGTAAGATCTTTCGCGGTTATATAAATAAGCATATTACTAATCAAACGGCAATTCATTTCTAAAAATAATTTAACCGGAACGACCTAAAACAGATACGAATGATTGTGATGCTGCCAATTCGGAAAAACAGTGCCTGCAATCTCGTACGGAAAGAAATGTGTAACGAGCGAATGAAAGGACTATTGAATGAACAGAAGGGCAAACGGATATCGGGTATGAAAGAAACGATTATCGGGGAAGTAAGATAAGGACCCACGAAAACTCAAACTGTTGCATATGTTTATATATGTGTAATGAGATTGAATATGTTTACACTGAACCAGCATTCACCAGAGACATTAATTCGTTTGAAGTGATTATTCTTTTCTACACTTTACATTTTAATGCTAAATACGCACTTCAGACGATTATTTTTTACAAGTCTGGGGTAGTATTCCAGAAACATCTTAAGTCATTTCTCAAATAATTTCACTTAAGTTCAAAATAACAATACTTTTTATTTCTTTACTTTATTCTGGTATTCCTAAAATAACATTGGCATAATGATGTTATTTAAAAGCATATCTTGATGCCAATCTATTGCAATATGAAATAAAACGCGTAGGAACATTTTCCAATTTAAGGATAATAATACAATTTAACTTAAGATGCTTCTGGAATACGACCCCTGATGTCCAAAGCTTACATAACACTCAACGGAACAAAAATTATACGTTATGTCGCCGAGGATAAATTGTATGCAAAATGGTGTGATACTAAACGCCATATTCACGTGGTCCAACTGCAAAAAGTATTCAATCGTATTATATGTATAAGCGGAAAAAGGTAATGTCGTTTTGCTATGATACATAATTATGCAAATGCATTTATTGTTATGACAAAGATGTTTATCATAGCATTATTTGTTTAAATGCCTTCAAAATAAAAATATAGGTAGTTGATGTTCTTTGTTTTTCATACATTAACAAGTTACGATTCATTGACAATTTAACACATTATAATGATTATATTGCGTATTTATTGATGCAAGTTGGTTTTAATACATTTGTGTTACTTGTTATAAGTCTCAAAACTGTTAATATGAACTTGGATGATCCTGAACAAAATGAATACGAAAAGTTAACCTTCACATGTAGTCAATAAGAGTCTACGGCCCTAAATAGGTATGGTACAATAAAACAATCTCAACTTACCTTCTCTAGTTAAAGCAGAAATGCAGGCCATTCAAAGTATTTAAAGCGTGGCCAACGCGGAGTTATTTACAATGTCAAGTGTAATATGATATTCGCAGTCACATAAAAATCTATGAACAGTGTGTTTGCTTTTTATACTGATAGTCGATCTGAATTTGTAATATCTGTGTGTTATGTTATTAAATAGATTCATACTAATCAATAGGGAGTGGAAGTTGATACGTATAATAACATTAAGACTCGATCAGACCCGAGGATACTTTGTCCGACAAACAATACCCGACCTTACAAAAAATAAAACTAATGACTAAATAGTAATGAGAGCATTATTGTCGATTTGAGATAGATTTGAGCATTGAAATGTGGCTTCAATTCGGCTGAAAGAAATGCCCTTTTCAATTTGTGCATTTTGTACTATTATAAATTATAGCATGCACTAAGTATAAAAACCTTCTAAAAAGGCTTCTCCCAAATTACATCTTAGGAGTGTTAAAATTATAAAGATCATAAGATAGACTTTACCAGAAATGCAAACAAACAAAAAAGAGTAATTTCATTTTACAAGAAAGGTATCAACGTGAAAGTTTAAGGAACTTGTCATGTGATTATATATTTCTTGAATACTGCTTCATTTACTTCTGGGATGTCAACAATCTACTCCCAGTCAATCTGCTATACGAATCTTCAATAAAAAAATGTAAATATGTACTTTCTTACTTATTGCAAATAAACAAAACACGACTTATATAATTTTCAATACATTTTCTGTATTTGGAAAAGCATCTAGACAGTCTACTGTCTGCATTAAACATGATCAATATCCAAATGATACAATAGGTCAACACATACATATTAACACAATTAGTGTTATCTACATGAAATTCATTCATATACATATACAATATCTAAATGTTTTGGTTTTCATCTCACAATTTACCCATACCTAAAGTATGTATTATGTTCCAAAATTTACTCACGCTGCAATAGTAATTAAAATACAAAAATAATTAAAAAAGACACAAACTATAAGGTTGTCTTTACAGTTCCACTGTCCTAAGCTGAATGAAGGAAAAAACCAAACACACTCGATTTCTTCGTGCACACTTTCAGTGCGCCCAAGCGTTCATTACATTACATGTTGGTGTTTTTTGTAATTCTAATTTGTAAACTCAAAGGATGGAAGTTATATTTCTCTTATTCAAGAACGGTTGCACGATTCTTAATTAAACGAATTTTGTTTTTCAAATTATGACAAAATCGGCTCAAAAAGAGCAATAAATGTTCTGCTTTTACATCAGTTATTTACCGAAGAAAAGTACATCATTTATCTAAACTGGAATCTGACATTGCATTTGCCAATTTGTTAGTTTCGACATGTAGCAATCTCATGTTTTTGTGTGCACATTTAATTATACAATTGATTGTTATTGCCTCTCATATGTAATGAACAGAAAAAATAAACGTGAAAGAATCAGCACCAATACTTTTTAATGGCAGAACCTTTTTAAACTACCGCGTGCACAAATAAACAAATTTGGCTATGCGCTGCCACGAAATCATTCCCAGTATAGTGTTTCTTGTATAATTTAACATTTGAAACCCCAACAAATTATCAGATGTTGTACTTTTCCTCACTTAATATCGTTCAGTAAGAGTACAAAGAATGTTCTATTGCGCTCGCACTGCGCATTGTAACACGTATCTGATGTTTGGTTTACCGACGAACTTTATTAAGGTTTAATTTCGTTAGGCCTACATAGTTTACGATATAGAATGTTTATTTTATTGTAAACGATTGTTCTGTAGAAGCCGAATTTAACATTCACGTGCCATTTTCATTCAACTTGTGTCGCCTCTAATATACACACATTTGAGTTTAAAAATTACCCAAAGCCTTCCTTCTACAAATAAATATGTTTAACTAGCTTTTGCGTCGTAAAACACTTTTTACACCAATCGCAAAAAAGCACGAAGCGCACACAAATGATCTCGTTCTGGTCTTACAAGCGAATGTGATTTGATTGAGTCTACTTACGACGTTATTATGGCTGACTGAATGGCATAACATATTGCATAAACATACTCTTCCCTTAGTTTTTCGTCATTGAAAGTAGAAACAAAACATTTACACTGTCACCGGTAGTATGGCACAAATAACAACTCACCAGGAACATTCAGGGACACAATGGGCTAATATGTATGGCCTTTATTATTATATTTACAATATAATTTGACTAAAATAATGGTCTATGAATTGTTTGCAGATAGTACAACATTAACCCATTTCTGACAAGCGGACTCTTCCATCCTTCTTAATTGGATCAATGTATTTCCAACATTAGGGATTGCTAGTATACGTATTTCTATAGTTATAATATTTCTTACAGAAATTCTATTTAGCAAACAGCGCAGACCCTGATCAGACGCCGCATCATGCGGCGTCTCATCTGGATCTACGCTGTTTGCCAAGGCCTGTTTTATAGACGCTAGGCGTGAATGGGTTAATATTTTAAAATTGAATAAAATAAATTGAATATGAAAAAAACAAACTTCTCTTTCTCTAAATATACATATAAATATATATATATATATATATTAACTTACGCAATTAAACAATGTTCCATCAAAAACCATCACAGTGTTATGCTCAAGGTTGTCGAAGCGTATTGAAAGTAACTTCCTAGTTCCCCTGATTACAATTCATATCACACGCTTAGTTCCTTTCAACATAATAGTAATATGATCCCCTACGGGCTATAAGCTACGGAAGCCTAGATCTGTTATTGTATTTTTTTTGTTTTGAGTTTGATATTTTGCTTTATGAGCTACGTCTTATGAATTAAATATATTGTCATACGGCATACGCGATAAAAATGTAAAGGAGCGGCAACATAACAAATTAAAGGAACTTTTTCACAGACTTGGGCATGTATTGAAGTTTGTCATTAAATGCTTTTTGTTGATAAATGTAAACATTGGATCTAAAAGCTCCAGTTAAAAAAACAAGAATACAAATTAAGAAAGAAAAACAGTAACAATCATATAGGCTCGAATTACTGACCCTGGAGTAAACGTCTAATGCTTAAACTACTCGGCTATCCGTGTTCATACAATGATTGATGTATTATGTTATATATGCAATCCTCGTATGGTCACACAATATAACGACAACAACAGAACTCTCCAAATTATTCAATCGTTTCGCGTTACAATGCTTGATAATTTTCAGGGGTTTGATTGGACGCATATAATGGATGTTTTAGAGCAATGGTAAATGTTCAGTATTACGGTTTCCTTACAAATATCATTACTAAAAAATTGCGAAACTGAGACAAAACAATTCAATTTTGTCAATTAACCATAACGTGAAAAGGCTCCTTTAATACCTCAATAATTCTTCAATAGCAAAAGAAGCGCAAATAATAGAAATGTTTTGAGTTTAAATAGGTAATTATAATACCTTTGTTTCACCATATAAATAGGAAGTATAGGAGTCCTTTAATGTGATGCTATTTATTTTTTTCTTGTGAAACGGCAAATCTGTAAATTGTTTCTATTTAAAAAGATCAAGACGTAAATATGCTATTATTATCTTCAGAATCATGTATTTCTTTGCTTCACTTATAGCTGTATGTAAGAACTCCTTTTGCAAACTGGGAATATTTAGAGATCCCATGCCTCTAATAACAAATAGTAAGGTACGTGTAAGCCTTGTCAGCTCTCAAAACATAATGTGTAGAATGACACGCTTTACCTCCAAATACCATAGACAAATCTATTATTAAAAGGAACTCGGATTTAAAAATTGGTCTTTTCCATAATAACTTCAACCTTCCCTTAAATATAAATGTACACTTATGTTGAGTATTATTCGTTGATTCTAACGTACACAATACCAAAACAAAACCGTAGTAGATGAGATCAATCTAAGTGGTCCTAATAGTAAGCTAATTAATTTTTTATCAATTGTGTATTAAAAAATACATGCTTATCTATATGATAAGATTTAACACAAAAGCGTTTAATGGTAACCATCGGTTGTTAATAAAATACCTGCATACAATTATTTATATATAAATTAGTGATGTATTGTTGATAAAACTACAAACTATACGTTAAATATGTATAGGAAAATGACACTTTTGATTTTATGTTAAATGTAGCAAGCTACTCTTGTCCATATTCATTAGTTTTGTAACAGAACAACACAAATAAATATATAATAATTCCAACAGCGATCACCACCTTTGAACGGTCATGCAAGCGGGTTTAACCGGTTTTAGTAATAGACGAACCGGACATGCATCCAAGAACTTATCACGCCAGTCTAAATCGATTTTAATTACATGTACCTATGAACAATTGTACATTTAGTGTCAAACTGGGGTAGGTATCAAAGATCTATAATAATAAAAATAATAAAGGGATATGTTTTATTAGTAATAATAGATACATCCCAAAGTAAAAAAAACGGATAACGAAGGAATTCCATGGCTTTTGCGCGTTTTGTGCCGCCTCAAATTGGTGAACATTAATACTATGTAATTTCACACTCAATTTATTCCTGTTGAAAAGAAATTGTTGTTTTTAAATTCATATATATTTTATTAAACTTGTCATATTGTTAAGATAGTGACTTCTACAATTCGTTATTCAAATAAACCAAACCATTGGTGAATATCGTTTTTCTTTTTAATTTTATTGTACTTTCTCTGTTGTTTTTTTTTAAAGCCAAGCATCAATAAATGATGAACATAATGGCCTAACTCATTATTCGCAATCACAGTGCAGTTAACTATATTATACATTAGCATCGATAATGCATTAAAGTAAAGTAAATTATTCCTTAATTGTTCATTTGAAAGCATGGTTAATATAGTTTTAATCGAGTAGTATCGATTTAAAATAGTTTATGGATGAATATTTTGTAACTAATTATCCGTTTTCTATGACTTTGTAAAATAAATTGTTTGCCGGATAATTGTTCCGCTCTTGCGACAAATTAAAATTCTAATATAAAAATGCGTATAAAGTTAGGGTAATTGTGGCCTGACCACGTTCATGTCTGTCATCTTAAAATACTCTCTATGTAAATTATACCAATCCCTAAAAGCCTTAAACCAATGTATTAAGGCAGACCAAATGACCTCAAATAAGAAGTAAATAATAGAAGCACACGCATAAAACTTTCAGCGAGTAAATACAAGCCTTTCTATGTGTCAATGTATTTGCCGTCATGCGCAGTTGTATCGAATTGACAGAGTAAAATGTATTGACTGACAAAGTAAAGCGTCTTTAACGATAAATGAGTTTAAAATGAAAATTAGGTAATAACGAAAAACGGTACAGGTGTACATTTGGTATTGAATGGTGTCATTTACATTTAGTAATAACTTAACAGTTAATAATTTCCTTAAAACTATGGCCTTTAATTTAACATTGAGTTATTTTGTGATTAAACGTTTTGTTTTTAATTTTACTATATTTTCTTTCAGATCAAACCTTCTGCGAATAAGTGATATCAATCTAATTATATATTATGCCTCTCATTATCTAAATAGCCTCATTTCTTCTTTATGAATTGTTTCCAGAAGCTTTCATATGCATTTAACGAAATATAAGGTGTAAGAACACGACTGAAAACATTCATAAAACTTAGACAATTCTTAATATAATATAGATATTCATACCTGTAAAGGAAAACCCTTTTTCATCTAAGTTACGTTTTACATTGGTCCATCAAGGTATCTGATTTCTTCAGAGTTTCAAGGAGTAATGCGAGGTCTTCTTTATACAATTGAATAACAACGCAAATTCCTCTCATAACTATTTACCTTATCAGCGGTAAAATGATCTTTCACAGCCGCACGTACAAGTCCATTAAGCGTTCAAAAGGATCCAATTGCATTTGGGTAGAAAGAGCCATTACTCAACTCAAATGTCAGCTGCACAATAATGTTTAGTATTAAAAGCCTGAATGCATTAGAAACAAAAAGTAACCGTGTAGAATATACATCTTTATACAAAATGCATGAAAGTTTCAAAATTTGGGAAAACATAATTTCAAACAAACGGTTCTTTTTTATGTAAAGTTATATTTTTAATTCAGGTTTTGTTTTGTCATAAGTTGATGAAGCTCAACTGGTCAATACAGCGTTTATTAACAACACACCCATGTATGCCCTTAATACAATACAACGGTGAAAATATTAATTCTTTAATTCGTATCTTGCTTATTAACGACCAAATTACATTGCTTTCAAACATCGTTAACCAGACGCACCTGTGAAATTAATTAACTGATAATATTTTGAATAAAAAAACCCTGATATAACCATTTTAATATAATAAGCTATGGTAATCAAAATATATGCTTACATAATACAAGAAGATTGGCAAGTATTACTTGCACGTATTTGTTCGTGAATTTCAATCCAGCTATCATTTAGTCGTAGGGTATTCATGCCTGTTTACATTCGTTGTATGACTAGCATTAACCAGTTGCATAATAAAATCTTACTTTAAAAACCTAACGATCATGACTTACACCAGGATGTAATGATCAAAAACAAAGTTGAAATGTTATATCTGCTTTTGAAATTTTATGTGAAGTAAACGCTTTTGTGTCGAAATAAACTTATTCATAAACCACTATTACGACCTCTAATGGGTTCAGAAAATGTCGAATCTAAAATTGCAAATATATATGACAATTTATTCTTTAAGGGGACTTTCCACATAATTTGGCATGTATTGAGGTGTGTCATTAAATGATTTATATTGATACATGAAAACATAGGATCTCAAAAGCTCCAGTAAAAAAGAAGAATACATTTAAAGAAAGAAAGAATGTGACACTCAACTGGGCTCGAACCACTGACCCCTGGACCCTTGAAGTAAAATTCTATCGCTAGACCACTCGGTCATCAGTGCTCATACAATGTCATACAATGATTGATATATTTTATACTTTATATAAGCAATCCTCTTAGTATCACAAAATATATCTACAACAACAGAACTCTCCAAATTATTCAATCGTTTCGCGTTGCAACGTTTTATAATTTTCAGGTGTTTAAATCGTCAAAAGATGCACATAATGGACATTGTAGAGCATGTTCAATGTTCAGTATTACTGTTTCCTCACAAATAGTATAACTACAAGCAAATATTTCGAAACTGAAAATTTTTTCTTTTTAATTTTGTCAATTTAGCAAAACGTGAAAAGGCCCCTTTTAAACTTGTTAAACCGTGAAGAATATTGGTTTAATGACTACAGTGTACGCACTAGATGTTCATTTAAAGATGTTGTCTCGTAACAGTACCAATTGATAAATATTTTGAAATTAAAAAATCGATTTATATTTAAGCGTTTACTTAAATAAGCACCATAGTAATTTGTAAAAACTGAAAGATCATAATAACACAGACGAAAGCAGTTAAATTGCATTTTAACCATCAATGGCAATCATAATAATGAGACAAATGTGCGACTCTTCCTGATTGATTAAGATCACTTAACACCCAAATCTGTGCTTTTATCATTGTGCCTTAAACTTTCCTATACATTTCTACATAAAAGCTCATGTTAAGCGTGATGTGACTACCAACAGGATTATTAGTTCGTCTGTATACGTCTCTATTTAAACTACATAACGTAATTTATATTGATAGCATACCTTACTTAATATAGTATCCAAAGTAGGTCGATATTTGTCTGATATGGGCATCAACAATGTTTTGCTTATTACTGGTTTGTAATCTGGCACAAGATCGAAATCTCTGTCCGTCTTTTAAAAAAACTCAGTAATTAGCAACGACAAAATGAATGTCGCGGATCGTACGATTCGAGTTGAAGCAGAATTATTGTTTCAAATAAGGTGAATTTGGTTAGTTATTATATAATAAATATCTTCCATGACATACATATCATGTAACACTTATGCCGATGTTTTACCTTTTTTGCCGTTTGTTTCTGTGTAAGCATTCGTTATCAGGCATGAATTAAAATAACGTCCTTTTAAGTTACGTCATTTTTGTGCAAAACATTTCGAATATAAATAACGTTTACAAGGTGCACATTCAAGTAATTTGCTCCCAATTGTGCAGCGTTCATGCATATAATGTGTATAGTATCGGTATTAAAACATGCCTATAGTGTGTCATGGGCAAGAATATGCACATTTTTGGAGGCATTGCCCCTCGGACTTTAGCCCTCTTGTCAATAATGAAGAAAGTGTGCTAATACGGACTAAGGCCACAACATGTTTGTGTTATAGCTTATTAAAAGCGCACTCTTTCAGACGTATTAAATTCCATATAATTATACGTAGCTATTTGAGGCTATGTGTTAAACAATCTATTAAGTGATTAGAAACATTGCAGGTTAAATAATCCACACAGTGCGGTCAAATATGTCAACATGCTGTAAACATTCGAAACAAATTATTTCATTACATTTGGCATACTGTCAATCAGTATGATTATATAAAGTGCGTATTGTATTCTACCTTCCAAATTCTTCAATGTTCGCAAACTTGAGTTTTCGTCCTCAAAATGTCTAACATAGCAGAATGAATGAGTTTCTTATATGATGAGTGAAGTTGAAGTGAAATTCTCATAATTTAAGGGACAACGATTCAAGCGTGATAATTTTTAAAAAAGATAAAAAAAATAATTTTGAACGCATTTAACGAATCAAAAACGTATTTCGGATTGTGCATTTGTCATGCATAATTGGAAACCTCGATGGGAATAAGTGAGCAAGTGTACATTGAGTGATTTACTGGCGCTTCGAATGGTTTATGCATCGAATACTCCAAATATATCCGATAAAGGAATAACGAATAGTCGATCATTCTCGCCGTTCATTGTGATGTCTACACTGGTATTAGTCGTGTTGTTCACCGCGATCTTCGACTTTTCCTTGTTGACATCCATTCCGTATGCTCCTGCTCTTTCATAGAGTGTGTTTGTAAGTTCTTGAAGTTCAATGCTGGTGCCATCCGTGAGGTAAACGTCATCAGCGAATCTCAAGTTAGAGATGGATCTTTCACTGATGGAGATATAGATGTGGTGGTAATGGAGAGTCACGGGGAAGGAGGCTTTTCATTTATTAAAAAAAACTGCGCTTCTGGCGTTTTCGTAGAGTTATTGGATGAATTGCACCAGCCCATCATCGATGTTGAACCCTCTCATAACACGCCATTTGCCATCATGCCACACGTGGTCGAAAGCTTTTTTATAGTCGATGAAGTTGAGAAAGAGTTAACGTTGGTTTTGTAGGTGTTTCTCAATGATGACTCTGCAGCTTAAGATCTGCTTCACCAGCTTTTATGTTTCTTCGCGTGATATACGTCGTTTATTGTGTTGTGAAGTTTTGTGTATAAACTAACATCAAACCAGTATAGTAAGTTACAGGAATATCAGGCTAATCGGCTAAATATTAAAATGGTCAATTAAGTGTTTTGTTCTAATATTCACGAAATTCTCATTTCCTACCAAAGCGCACATATTGATTCGTTTGTAAATTGTCTGTTTGGACTGCATATTGAAGTACGGCTATATTTAAAAGAGAATATTTTATTAATTAATGGACCTGTAGTACCATATTCGCAGTCTTGTTTTGTTTTAAATTTACTAATCCAGTTGCTGCATAAAATCTGTCTGTCAAATATCTGAATTTTAAGTGCAATTTAACAGAGAAAAAGAACAATTTATGTATTTAAATCTTTTTGTTTTTAAATGGTGCCTGTTTTGTGACCTAAATTACAAAGAAAATAAATAAATAATAAAGAATTACATTTACTTACGCCATACAGTTGTATTCAACCCAAAAGAAAATAAGTGATATTCCCAATACGTCCAAAGCAGTAAATCTTAAACCAGAGAGTGACACATAGTGCTATTTAAAATATATAAAAGTTACAGGATTCTTCACAAGTCGACAGCAAACAAAATCCAAACCGTATTCAAACGTCATTATCGCGATAATAAGGTTTAAATGTTGGAACGTTCACAATTTAAGTAAATGTGTTCTCATTATAGATTTTAAAAAGCGTATTCAGTGATTATTGTGTTGTGAAGTACTAGTGAAAATTTACTTTGATGGGTTCTATATTTCATTATAGTTTTTAATATTCATGTAAGATCGTACAACGCTATGCTTAAACCTATTTTGATATATTTTGAAGTTTGTCATTGAATGCTTTAAATTGATAAATGTTAAGATTGGAACTAAAAATATATATTATTAAACAAGCATAAAATTAAAGAAAGCAAAATAAATTAATTCACAACCGGGCTAACACCACTGACCATTGGAGTAAGATTAACGCTGAAACCACTCGGCCTTCCGTGCTTGTATATATATATATATATATATATATATATATATATATATATATATATATATATATATATATATATATATATATATATATATATATATATATATATATATATATATGAGGCTAACTTTATACCATACGTACGAAATCCTCTTCATGGCAAAAAATATTACGATAAAACTCTCCAAGAGATTCAATCGTTTCGCGTTTGTAACGCTTAATATTGTCCAGGTATTTTACATCTTCAAAAGATGCATATATTGGCTTTTAAAACAATGATTAATTTTCAGTATTAATATTTTCTTGCAAATATCATAACTACAAAGAACATTGCAAATCTGAAACTGTTTTCAATTGTGTCAATTAACAATAACGTAAAAAGTTCCCTTTTACCAATCAGAGGATCGAACGAAATTAATATAATGTGACTCTTCAAGTGTGCTGCTCAATTATTGATTTGTCGTTAAGACATCGACTTTCTTAATCTTACTAAATGTTTGATAATTATCAGATCCCATCGTGCGATGTATTTGATAAAATTTGCTTTCAACATGAATTGACAATAGTGAATAAACAATAAATACTCTCTTCAAACATTATCCCGGTGAAACTATCAGTTATTAATAAGTGTATTTAATTAAATAAGAATATATACATTAGGGTACAGATATTTTATACTTTTTATACTTATCTAATTATTTAATAATGAAACCTTAATCACGTACCACATAATAAATGTATGTTATTATGTGTGACGTTTAAAAATCGTACAGTCAAATACGTGAAATACAAATATAGGTCTTAAACGTAAATAGAATAAATTACTACAATAAGTTTAATAATAAATTAAACATATTTTCAATGTTTAAAATAATCTTTTAATCGTCTTTCAATGCGAACATCAAGACTGATGTTTTAGGCTACACGTGTTATGTGTATCTATAAACCATCAAAGTCACATTGTTTAAATTACTGAAACTAATTTAAACTAATACAAGCACACACAAACATTTGTTTAGTAGTGTTCACTGACTTAATGTTGTTGTGTTCCCTTCTATATGTACATTGTTTAATTGGAATTTAAGTATCCTGTTTGAAAACTATTCAAATCTTAAATTCCATGAACGGTGCCTTCATTGATAACCGTGGAACGTTAGTAAATTTATGAGTCGTCAAATTGGCGAGTGGCACTACATTTCCCGGAGGGTATATGTCTGCCTTTCCTAAGGTACTACAGGGGATAGAGGGATCTGCCCATGTGCGCACATAATTAATATTTATCATGCAGGTATAAGCAATTTAAATTGTTGAACGGTGAAATGTGAGAATGCCTATGCAAACAGCTATTCAGTAAATTAAGACTGTTGCTCACAAAAGCGAATGTATGCCTTTATGTCTAAGCTAACGACCTTGACCACAACTAGGAAGTAGTGATCAACACTTTTTTACCAGATTTGGCAAATAAAGCTACGCAGTATATATTTTAACTTTATTCATAGTCACCAAGGAGTGAAATGACGTACACTAGCGGATATTACATTTAAACTTTCCACTTAGTATTTAATACGTAAAGAATAAAACCGAATGTCAATTTGAATATGAAGTAAACTGTCGTTAATTGGACACACTATTACGCATGACTTCCATTATCTGATTTTTAATTTAATACTATTTGCTTTGTGTTCCTACTGTTAATTTGTAAGTATGGATTTGAGTTGTCGACCTTTACCATTTAGTCTGTAGAAGACAAACGCTCATTTTGATCCAGACAAAACTACGTAAATTACATGTTTTAAGTTACTGAAGTACCATTGAGGTTAAAGTCTTAATCACATTAATTGCAATTTTGTTCTATTTTGAACTAAATAATATGCATGTATAAACTCAAACATTATTTATAACAAACATGTGTTATTTTTTAAATATTGCTTTTTGGAGCTTGCATTTTTTTACATGCAATGACGCAATCTAGAATGTGTACCTCATGTTATCTATAAGCACAATATTAAGGTCCAGTTATGTTTAAATAGTAGAAGGTCCGTGAAGTTCTGAAATCCAAACACTTAAATTTTGTTTAATGTTCTGTCATGATTAAGTTATAAAACAGTTATTTTGAGTATTACATATTTAAGCATATATGAACACCAAGCACACTAATCGTACGCGTAAAGGATTTTTTAACTGTTTGCTTGCAAACAACTAAGGTTAATTCCACGTTTTTCAAGCCAGTTTTGTTAAGAACGATATACCTGAAAACTGTCGCATACGCGTCGAGAGTGAGTTGTTTAATTTATGCCAGAGATTTCAGTTCTACAACTATATTCATTATCAAATAGACACATAATGAGAATATTGTATTAAATCGAATATTTTTTAACGGAGCGTATACAAAAATAATCTTTAAACACAATTTTAGAATTATACGTGTCGCGGAAGAGAATTTTTATGAATTTTTAAAATAGTCCACTATTTACTGTGTCTTGATCACGTGGTATTTTTGCGCAGCACAGGTCATTCAAAATCCGAAATAGATAGATATATAGATAGACAGACAGACAGACAGACAGACAGACAGACAGGCAGGCAGGCAGGCAGGCAGGCAGGCAGGCAGGCAGGCAGGCAGGCAGGCAGGCAGACAGACAGACAGACGGACGGACGGACGGACGGACGGACGGACGGACGGACGGACGGACGGACGGACGGACGGACGGACGGACGGACGGACGGACGGACGGACGGACGGACGGACGGACGGACGGACGGACGGACGGACAGACAGGACAGACAGACAGACAGACAGACAGACAGACAGACAGACAGACAGACAGACAGACAGACAGACAGACAGACAGACAGACAGACAGACAGACAGACAGACAGACAGACAGACAGACAGACAGACAGACAGACAGACAGACAGACAGACAGACAGACAGACAGACAGACAGACAGACAGACAGATAGATAGATAGATAGATAGATAGATAGATAGATAGATAGATAGATAGATACATAGGTTACAATTTCACAGAAGCTTAAAACAACTTAGCTTAGAACAAACACATATATTGAGCACAACAATATCACAGATAAAATTTACTTTATGAGGTAAAAATGTGAGATACATTTAAAACCTTAATAAAATTTACAATTTTCACACAGAAGCTTAAAACAATTCAGCTTATAACAAACACATAAATTGAGCACAAAAATATCACATATTAAATTGACTGAGGTATAAATTTAAGGTACATTTACATTAGACTGATAACTTTTAGTTTATTTTAGTCTGATATAAGGACATGTACTGCCAGGAAAGCCCTTGAAAGTCTTGCGACTTATTTCCAAAGGGGTCCTTTACATTACTGCTTCTTATAGCACATAAACTAAATTGCAGCCGGCTATGAACATATTATTTTAAAGGGATATTAAATTATTTTAAAATGGTGTTAGCATATCTAAAGTTTGTGAAATGTATATGCGTTCAACAATTTGAGCGAGCACTAGATTATATAAGCTTGTCCAAAAAACAAAGACATGTGATATCTAATTTTTTCAAAAAACAACAGTCTGTCATGCTTAACCCATGCTGAGGCTATTAATAGATACGGGAAAATAAAACTACTGTTGATCAGCAAGAATAATTGGATTTCGAGAGTCCAAAACACTATCACACGTCTATTGCGTAACCTCGTTGATAGTGCTTGCTAGTACAGCGGGATTAAATTTGATCTGTCTGGGAAACGTTCTTTTGTTCTCGACAGGTAGCGGCAATCTCTCCTGTATTCTCAATTGCACGGGTGGTAAAAGCGCAATATATAGTTAAGTTTGTTTATATTCATAGTTCACAATTTATAAAACGTTGAACATGCGCACAGCAATAACTATAGGTATACCATAAACAACGAAAGAAATGCTGTATAATCGCTAAAACCGAATATAAAAACAACTAAATATAACAATAAATATAATTTAAAAAGATATTCGGCGTAAATGCTGACTTGGCAATACAGTTTGAAATTTACGTTTCTAAATAATAAAATTGAAAACAAAAGTGTTATCATTGCGTTTATTTGTTCATATATAAGTCGCATATTCATCGCATGAAATGTGTGTTATTACAATCAAACCACACATTAGTGTAAGTAGATAAAAAATATACTACGGCAGTTCACATCATATGTGTCCTTACATGGCTTAATATGACTTTATTTCTTCACCATCGAAATATATTACATGTTAATGTTTCATTAAAACGCAGTTTTCTTTCTACACATTTAAATCACACTTTTACAGCCGCGTCATGCGAAAATGGGTCTTATGGTGTTTTGCCCAGCGTAGTTCAACCCCAACCACTGCATTTGCGCAGTCTGGCGAGAGGCTTTTCTGTCCGCTATAAAATAAATCAAGGTGGAATGGTCTCATAATGTATCTCCTGACCTGACTGAGAGATGTGCACGCTGGGTGGACTATAGATATGGTTGGCGCATATGGCATACGGCCCATTTTGGCATGACCCGGGGCTTTAAAAATCTCACTGTGAATTGTAAATGGCTTATTTAGGCACAATGCTTTTCGATACAAACTTGAATTCAAAATAGCAAATAAAGCAAACTGGCAAATAAGGGTACCGTATCCGGGCGTTCATGAACGATTTCCAGACATGAACACCGCGTACGGCAAACATTTGTGGTAAGATAATTAAGAGATTTTCCTCTTATCGTGCCACTTAACCATTTCTGTAGTACATGGTTTCTCATCTGGATATCAAAATTCGTTTATCGATAGTCAATTATGTCTTCCCCTGACAATTTAGTAACCGAGTACAGACCATGAAATTATGCGAGATAGATTTTTTTACGATTTATAGAAACTATGCCACAATTTGTGTTGTGAACATGCAGAGAGTAGTCCGGAATTCCTTACACTAAACAGTGCTTCATCCTTTACACTGTGCACATACACATTGATGCAGCCAAGATTCAGAGGATTTTAATCGAATCAGCCTATAAGATATTCGAAAGTATTCATTCGTGTCTGCTGGGGTTATGTTAAGGTCAAGCTGGGTAAAACAGCTACGCCGAAAAAGCGCATGAGTGTTCTATACCGATGTTCATGTCAGAAACTGGTTGACACCGTGTGAAATGTTAGGGTCACAAGTAATGCATCGACAACAAAGTACGGATCAACAGGGCTGTCTTTATGACTACCTAATACGTAAGCAAAAAGTATTGCTCGCATATTTGTTTATGTTTTTCATCAATTATCTTATTTTATATTGTGAATTTGTATATGGTGTGTATATTGTCTCAATATCAGAGTTAATATTTTGTACAGGGAATTTCCCATCTGAACTTATATTCTAAGTGCGATATGTATTAGACATTCCAACAGTATTAATTTAATATGATGGTGATTGCACATTTTCTTTTGTATTTGGTTCTGATTTTAAAATGTTTATCATACTTTCTATGTTTTCAGAAAGTAACAGAAGGGACATGCTGTTGTTATGTTGTCTAAGTTATCTTTATAACACAAATAGAATGATAAGCAGTCTTCACATATCTCGACCGGTGCGTTAAGACACACTCTATATAAATTTGAATGGCTTTTGTTCATTTCAAACTTGCGATTAAAAAGCTATAACTTAGTTTTGACAAAATGAGTTGCGTATATGATTATGCAACAACATCAGTGCCTTCAGCGCTTTTATTTTATTTCGACGTGTGCTCGAATTTTAAATAACGAATTTGTATATACAAAATGAAAAAAATAAAATAAAATAAATCGTACAAACACGTCACTGTTTATTTAAATGTTTCTGGTACTAAACATGTTTCGGCCGTAGCCTTCATCAGTAGTACATTAATATAAACAAATACAAAGGAAGTGACGTCAACGTCATACAATAACGTAACGTCGTTTGGCGGAAAAATATATAGTACATAATATTACATAATACATAATACAAAGATGGATCATTGCTGATACAACAGTCTATTACTAATAATATAATTTATACAAAAAATAGTAATAGACAAACATCAAATGTATATGTAAATTATGTTTATGTTCTATATGTCGTACAGCAGTTTATTATTTAGACCGTTAGGAATCATAGTTTTTAATTTGTGTATCCAATATGTTTCTTTACATAAACGGCCTAGATTGTTTTGAACAACATCAATAGGTACAAAGGAGCAATCTGATAAAGTGCAATAATTGTCAGTAGATCCAAAATGTGTCGCAACATGTGAAATAGGATTTATTGAACAATTTCTGATATCAAATATATGGCTATTCATTCTGCGGGAAACATTCTGATTAGTTTGTCCAACGTATTGTTTATTACCATTTTTTTTAATATAAATTATATACAAAATTACTAATACAAGTTAAATAGCGGCTCGTGAAAATGTTGTTTTGCTCGATTAAAACATATCTTGCAATAACCCAAAGTCTAAAATGAAAAATATTAGATTTTAAGTACAAAACTGAAAACATACTTTGAACGTTTACAATGCATAAATATGACATAAACAGCCATACTTATACTTTTTTTTAATTGTAAAATAATAACATGTTTAAAATCTTACCTAGTAACTTGTTTATTTTATCCAAAAAGATACAACCATTTCTTAAAGTGTAATGGAAGAACTTCCTTGTAAAATTGAATAAAAACGCGAATTCGCATTGCTATTTATACTATCACAAGTAAGATGATCGTTCACAGCTGCGCATACAAATCCATCAAGCGTTTAAAACGATCCGATTGCAATTTGGTAGAAAGAGCTACTTCACAACTCAAATCTCAGCTGCATAATAATTCTTAGTATAAAACCTCTGAACGCTTAGAAGCAAATTAACCATGTAGATTAATATCCCTATAAACATACATGAAAGTTTCAAGGTTTGGGTAAAACTATTTCAAATGAACGGATTCTTTTGTTGTTAAAATACGTGTATGTTTAATTAATGTTTGTTTTGTCATAACTGGCTGAAGCTCAAACCCTCAATTATACGTTTACCTAGCTTTCAAAAATCGTTAACCAGATAAATTTGTGAAATAAAATAACTTAAAATAGTTTGCATAAATAATAACCGATTTAACCATTTTAATACTAAAAGCTATGATAATCAAAATATGTACTTACAATATACCAGAACAATTGAAGTATAACTAGCACGTATCTGTTCGTTAATTTAAATCCAGCTATCATTTAGACGTAGAGTATTCATGGCTGTTTAAATTTATTGTATGCCTAGCATTAAGCTTACAGCTGCAACCTAAAAACTGACTTTAAAGACCTAACGAACTTGACTTACACTAGGAAGTAGTGATCACAAACCGATTTGAAATGGTATATCCGTTTTTGAAATGTTATATAAAGTAAACTCTTTTGTTACGAAATAAACTTATTCATAAACCACTATTTCGACTTCTAATGGGTTAAGAAAATGTCGAATCTAAACTGGCAAATTAATATGGAAATTTATTCTTAAAACTTGTTAAACCGTAAAGAGTCTATATTAATGACTACAGTGTACGCACTAGATGTTCATTTAAAGATGTTGTCTTGTTACGGTACCAATTGATACATATGCTGAATTAAATAAACGATCAATATTTAAGCGAATACTTACCAAGAAAATAGTAGTTCAATTGCATTTAATAATTAATCTAAAAAATAATATATTCAAACTACAAAAGACACTCGTAATACTATAGTATTCGGTTTGGAGATAAGCATAGTGTTGAAGTCTTGTTGTTTTATTTAATTATTCTCAACCAAATTCATATTCATGTGTATATTCAGACATTACTCAACCAAATAATCAATAAACATTCGTCGAGCACCATAGTAATATGTAAAAACTGAAAGATCATAATAGCACAGAAGAAAGCAGTTAAATTTATTTTAAAAATTTCTTCTAAAATATTCAAACCATCAATGGCAATCATAATAATGAGACAAATGTGCGACTCTTCCTGATTGCGTTAGATCACTTAAAATAAATCTATATTTACCCTAAGCCTGACCAAATTTTTAAATATATAACGGACGCAGTAAAGTGTGACAGAACAACACTGTGTAAAAACAAACTACATGGGTTGGGTGGGAGGGGAGAAAATTTACAACCTTTTGTTTGTGTAGATAACAATGAGAAAGAAATTTTAAATCTGTAAAATTAGCTACTTCGGTTAAAAAACACCAACAATAAGAAAACTGAAAAACCAGCCCAGCAGTGGCCCAACAATAAACAGGTCTATTATTTAGTAATAGACCATATTATTGTAGAGGCCAAGAACTAAACCCAAACTGCCACCTAGCATTACATGGGCAAGCCTATATGAAAACTCCGATGAATAACCCTTTTCACACAGTAAATATAAACTCAACTAAATTTTTACTTTTTATTAAAGGACCTTATAACATAAAAACATAAAAAATGGTTCTGGCATATAATGTCTCGACTCCAAGCAGCAAGGGCCACCTGCGAACATGGCAAGCCCAAACTAACTGCAAATAACTAACTGCACAAATAAATTGTATATGAGTGCTGACTCCGGGTGACGGCCATCAGCACTCCCAACAAAATCATATATATTTTCCCCAAAAAATGTGCCAGGTAAAAAGCGTCCATCCGGCACTGATTGCCATATGGCCACCCAACAACGCTGACCCAGCGGCCCAAATGCCCCAACCTCGAAACCAGCTGGGCCAGAGATGACGGGTGGCCACTGCCAAAGAACTTTGGCTGCAGGGCGGATGGACGCATGCTTGGAGTCGGAAGCAGTAAACTGTAAACACAAGGCAAAGATATGAATAAAAACTAGCAGCAAAAATGCATAAAACCCAGCAGAAAAAAAATGCATAAAAACTAGCAGCAAAAAATTGCATAAAAATTAGCAGCAAAAAACTTTCTTTTTTCTTTTTTCATACATATGAGTAAGAAAAATATGCATACAAACTAACTGCAAATATCTATTTTTGGACTCAATAGCAACACCAACATACATAATGTGTGGGATTTAAAATTGTAAGAACCCCCAAATTTGTGCATCTAGAACTTCAGTAATGGATTGGTGTATTATGCTTTATAAGTTTTTCAAGCCCTGCAGACATATTAGAAAGAAAAATATCTGTACCCAGAGTTGACAAGTGGACTCCGTCCTTCTCAAACAAATGTTCCTCAAATTTTCCAAAGTCAGAGTTGGCCAAGTAATGCCCTCCACATGCCAAAGCCCTAGATGAACCATGACTATTAAGGCGCTTTCTTGCTTTCCATAGCAACTTTATTATCAGAATATCTCCAATTTGACCTTGGAAGCACTGCAGACCATACAATCTTAACACTTGGAAATATAGACAGTATAGTCCTGAATAGCTCGACAATCAATTTTCGAAGGTCCACCAGTGACCGACGACCAAGATCATTACCACCTAAATGTAACACAATATAGTCTGGAGAATTACCCACATTGGCAAGCGAAAGAAATTTTTTCTTTGATTCTGCAAGTGTTAACCCACTGTACCCTTGCCACCAGATGATGTTGGGTTCAAGGCAGAGGTTGGCCCCTTCAGGTCGTAATCTTGCTGCTATGAAGGCTTGCTTGATTATTGATGAACCCAGTATCCAGATGGTTTTCCTTAATACAACTTGGTTTTTGTTAGTCACGTGAATCTAACTATATGAACCATACCTTTTTAATGGGGGTTATTTATTAGGCTGGGCATGACAACAGGAACAGGACGAACATATGTTTGGTAGGCATTGGAAGCCCATCTGCCTGCCTGTTTAATGATCTCCACTGAATAGCCTAGTTGGGAAGCTGCAGTTGCTGCTCCAATTCTGAAGGAGTGGGATTTGTAAGACCCATAATTTAGACCCAAAAGAGAAACCGTTTTCTTAAGAATAGCAGAAAATTGGTAACGAGTAATTGGTTGTTTGTTAAAGTGCAAAAACAAGGGACCAGGCCCTTGAGGACGAACATGAAGATACTGGTTAAGACACACAACTGGGCAAAATTCACTGTTTGACCTAGTAATTTTGAGCGCTACCCCTTTGCCCAACTGATCAGTTTTTGAATGCCGGATTGAAATGATTACCCCATTGTGATCAAATTGTAAATCTTCTATTGCCAACACCGCTGCCTGTAAAATACTATCACCTTTTTTAGGAACAGCTATTTCGCCAACTCTCAGAAAACCGAAAAACGCTAGCATAAAAGCTGCAGTGAACAGTTTTGCTTCGTAGACACTGGAACACACAATATTAAGTTTGCTTACTATCCCTTGCAGTAACGAGAGGGTAATTGGAAGCCTATTATCGTGTGTTTTCTTATCTTTTTGCATTCCTTCAACCATTTTTGAAACAATGAACTTTTTGGTAGGGTCAACAACATCAAGCAGCTTGCAATGAAAAGCTATAGAGCTTAAGTATGATTTTGCTGTTTTGTGGGATAGTTTCTGTAGGGATAGCCATGCTACAAATCGAACCACCTGTTCAACTGTAGGCGGCCAGGCATCTGACAAGCCGTATTGCCTTTTAAACTCAGAGAATCTCTCTAACCCAACGATGTATGCCTTTTTTGTATTAGCAGCAAGGGAATTGTCTAGCAATCTATTAGCCTCTTGTTGCAGATCATCAGTAAAAACTCCGGCGGGACGGATTCTGGACTCGCTTGTGCCTCTGGTGCTAACTGTTGTAACCTGTGAAACTGTTTACGAGAAATTGCATCAGCAATGTAATTGGACTTTGATGAAATATGTACTGCTTTAAACACCACCGAGTATTTCATAACTAACAACACAAATGTTCTAACCAGAAACATCAAACGTTTCGACTTGGAAGACTGTTTGTTTATCACTTCTACCAAACCTAAATTATCAATATGAAACTTAATCTTCCTGTCCCTCAAAAAGACCCCCCAGAGCCATATTGCCAACAAAACAGGGACCATCTCTAAAAATGTTATATCTGATAAAATAGGTTGGCCTTGCCATTGAACAGGCCATGGGCAATAGGCCCAATTACCTCCAAAATAACAACCACAGCCAAGAGTAGCACCGCCTGCACTATCAGTGTAAAGATGAATGACAGAGTTATCCAACCATACTTTATTTGGAATATGTACAACGCCATTAAAATCTTCAATAAATTGAATCCACATCAGGATGTCTTCTCTCATTTCACCATTAACTCTTATCTTATAATAGGACTTTTTTAAGCCACACATAGCATCATAAAATCGGCGCAAGAATGCCCTACTTGCTCTTACTGCTTGACTACAAAAACTCAACTTCCCAGTCAAAGACTGCAATTCTTTTAACGTAAGTCTCTTTTTTACTAGACAATTTTGCAAAAGCTTCAAAAGTTCTTCCACTTTTTTAGCAGGTACTCTAACAGTCATTTGCACAGTATCTAATTCCAGGCCTAAAAATGTCAGTACTGTTGTTGGGCCGAGCGACTTTTCCACCGCAACTGGGACTCCCATTTCGGTGCATACTTCCTCGAAAGTAGAAACTAGCATGTTACAATTATTTGACCCAGCTGCACTTCCAAAAATAAAGTCGTCCAAATAATGATCTAAAGTTTGAATCCCAGTTTTGAAACTTACTAGCCAATGTATAAAAGTGGAGAATGATTCGAATAAAGCCGGAGCAATAGATAAACCCATTGGTAAGCATTTGTCAACATAATACTGGTTGTTGAACTGAAGCCCCATCAAGTGAAAGTCCCCTGGGTAAATAGGCATTAAACGAAAAGCCGATTTAATATCTCTTTTTGCCATCATTGCTGACGTACCTAAACTAAATAACATGTCAGCCACTTTGTCAAATGATGTATATTTAACAGAAATGTCTTCCACACTAAAACCATCATTGACACTTGACCCATTGGGATACGACAGGTGTGTAATTAACCGCCAACCCCCGTCTGGCTTCTCTAAAATGCCTAATGGACTTACTTTTAAATTGGAAATTGGTGGGACTTTGAAAGGACCTGAAATTCTACCTAAGGAAATCTCTTTGTCAAGTTTCTTTTGGACTTCTGAAAAATGCACTTTTGTTGAAACCAAATTATTCGCTGAAGAACCGAGATGTGAACCCTTATAACCCAGCTTAAAACCTTGCTTAAAGCCATTACTGAGCACAGAAGCTACTTCTTTATTTGGATATAACTGAAGATATTTAGAAATCGTAACAACATTGATTGGCGACTTGCCAAGAGACCAAACTGAGGTATTAGTATCTGCTAAACGGGCCCCGGAGCCCCTGAATTGGGCCTCTAGGTCGGAACGTGTAAGCTCTAGGCCTGTACGAGGTCTGGGTGACAGCCCCCCTGACAGACCCTCCTCCCAAGGAACTGGTGTTGCGAGGCTTGAGATGACATACCCTGGAAGGATGGTCGGAACCACAAATCATACAAGCATGTTTGTAATTGCAAACTGACCGTAAGCATCTGGTATAATTGAAATCATAACATTTTCTTACAAAATTCCCTGTATCATGAACTGGCTGCCTTGGAGGCCCCATACACAACAGCCAAAGCTCCATATCAATCATTGCCCACGAATTCGCTGGGTTATTACCCATTCTCAACCTAAACTGTTGATCATAAGATCTCCAACCCTCAGTGTGTCTTGCTGCCCCCAGCCTTATAGTGTGCATATACTTTAAGAGATCTTGCATTTTAACCGGATGAGCACTTAAATAAATGCTTGAGAAAATGAGGAATGCGTCAGTCCATTTAGCTATATCAACAATGCTTTGTTTCATGTTGGGCTTTACCACTAATTTACCCGAATTATTCAAAACCAAATGTTTTCCTAAATCTTCAGGAACTACCGGGGCCTCCAACAAACATGCAAGATCTACATATTGGCCTGATATTATTTTGTCTTTAATTGACTGAGGAACATGATCACCTAAAACAGACTGAAAACTAGGAATCATGCATGGTAAAAAAATATCCTCACTAAAACCATTACCCGATTGAACAGCCGGATCTGGCTGGCTTGCTGCAGGCTGCATCTGGTCGCCCAGTTGTTGACTGAGAGGCAGCTGGTCGGGTTGATGGCCGGACTGTTGGTTTGAAGACCATTGGCCGAGTCGATGGCTGGGGGTGAGAGGCAGCTGGACAGGCTGTTGGTTGGGAGGCAGCTGGACAGGCTGTTGGTTGGGAGGCAGCTGATCGGGCATTTGGGTGGAAGGCAGCTGACGGGGTTGTTGGCTGGTGCCAGGTAGGTTTTGGCTGGAATGCTGGTGTAGTTTGACCGACGGACGGCGCCTTTTCCGGTTTCGCGTTTCCATGTGTGCAATAAAATAAACAATAAAGATAATAAGTAAATACCGAAAAAAGCCATATTTGGCTTATAGCTAACCCACTATAATAATTAACAAACCTTTTAGAGATTTATTGCATATGAACTAAAACGTGACTCAACAAACTGTCTTGGTAATTATAAATAAATGCGCCATAAGACCACCTCTTAACTGCAGTAAGTACCGACTATTGCCGCATTGCCACAATTAAGTTCCTTTTACTATTGCTACATAAAAACCAACATTCATTTAAAGTGTTTATGATAAACCTGAACATAGTGCCCGCCCTAATTGAATCTGAAGCAACCCACTCTCCAGAAATTGAATAATAACGCTAAATATATTTTGACATTTTTGTGCTGACCAAAAGTAATATGTTTGTTTAACACGCCACGGGAATTCCTTTATTTCGATTGAAATTTACCCTCTTACTGCCAGTGAGATATTAGCCTATTTTCAGAAAATAAGTATAACATGGTTATTTCACTGAATACACGAATGCATATCAACTACGTTTTCTCATAAAGCTTGAAATTGATTTTGCTCTTACTACAATTGCTTAGATCAGACGCCATGTGACCGATCCACTTTTTCCCCACCACTGTACAGAAATCCGTAAACTACAGCCCGTAAACTCAGCATCCATCATAAATATCACAAGAATTGCTAAGAAACACCTTTTAACTACCGGCTTCTAACTTTATTTTACATATTTAATAAACTTTTACTAGAATAGATTAGAAATAATTAAAGGAGAAAATTTACAACCTTTTGTTTGTGTAGATAACAATGAGAAAGAAATTTTAAATCTGTAAAATTAGCTACTTCGGTTAAAAAACACCAACAATAAGAAAACTGAAAAACCAGCCCAGCAGTGGCCCAACAATAAACAGGTCTATTATTTAGTAATAGACCATATTATTCTCAACCAAATTCATATTCATGTGTATATTCAGACATTACTCAACCAAATAATCAATAAACATTCGTCGAGCACCATAGTAATATGTAAAAACTGAAAGATCATAATAGCACAGAAGAAAGCAGTTAAATTTATTTTAAAAATTTCTTCTAAAATATTCAAACCATCAATGGCAATCATAATAATGAGACAAATGTGCGACTCTTCCTGATTGCGTTAGATCACTTAACACCCAAATCTGTGATTAACCTTTCCTATACATTTCTACATAAAAGCTCATTTGAAGCGTGATGTGACTACCAACCGGGTTATTAGTTCGTCTGTACGCGTCTTCATTTAAACTACAGAACGTAGATTATATTGATAACGTACCTTACTATAAATAGTATCCAAAGTATGTCGATATTTGTCTGATATGGACGTACAACAAAGGTTTGCTCATAACTGGTTTGTATCTGGCACAATATCGAATTCTCTATCCGTCTTTAACAAAAACTAAGTAATTATCAACGTAAAAAATGAATGTCGCGGATCGTACGCTTGAAGTTGAAGCAGACTGTTGTGAGCTCTGTGCGTTCAAAGTTTAAGCAGAATTGTTTTAGATAAGATGGTGAATTTGGTTAATTATTATGAAATAAATATCCCCCATGACGTACATATCACGTTACAATTGTGCCGATGTTTTACCTTTTTTGCCGTTTTTTTTTCTTTGAATGCATTCGTTATCCGGCATGAATTAAAGTTACGTCATTTTCGGTAACGTCATTTGTGTGCATACTTTTCAAATATAAATAACTGTCTTTCAAATTCTTCATTGTTCGCAAACTTGCGTTTTCATCCAGGGTCTAGCATGTACAGTATATTGACTTTTTCTATGTAAAATCATCAACGTTGAATTATTGTTGCATTTTTACCAACCAATCTAAACCTTGATCAGATCATCAATGATCATGTTTATGGGTTATGCGACGTTGGCGAAATCCAATAATTCATTCCTAACTGCAAATACTTCGAAATGTGACTGGCCAAATATTTAAAAATAGGTGTATGCTTTTAATGCAGTGTAAATCCCGTTTTTTTAGACATAAACCGGTGATTTAGAAAAAAAAATAATTGTAGTATTTCCTTCAATGCATTATTGTGATAAAATTGAAGGCTATTTTTAACAGTCGGTAATAAGAAAAGAACAAACAGCAGAGCTTGATTAAACGACTATAAACGACCCGCTGCCTGCCGTTCGAAGGCCAATATGTGGCAAGGGCCGATTATAGACGTCTGACCAAGCTCTGTCGTGCTTTATCGTTATATTACATATTTTATTTCCTTCATTCAAATTTATTGCAAAACTATCATTCCATACAACTAGCATTCCATACATTTATTTTCATACAATTTATTACGCAATATATGATTTATCTCGTGTGCCATAATATCTGAAATAAAACACACACGTTGAAGCGAAACTCTAATAATAATTTAAGGGACAACGATTCAAGCGTGGTAAATGTTTTTAAAGTAAAAGCAACTATTTTTTAAAAAAAATCTAATGTATCCAAAACGTATTTCGGATTGTGTATTTGTCATGAATAATTTGAAACTTCGATGGGAATAAGAGAGCGAGTGTATACTGACTGTTCAAATGGTTAATTCATCAATATTCCAAATTTATCCGATAAAGGAATAACGAATATTCGATTATTTTCGCCGTTCATGGTGATGTCTAAATTGCTGTTATTCGTGTTGCTCACTGTGATCTTTGACTTCTCCTCCATCCCGTTTGCTCCTGCTCCTGCTCTTGCATAGAGTGTGTTGGTGAGTTCTCGAAGTGCAATACTGGTGCCATCCGTTAGGTCAATGTCATCAGCGAAACTCAATTTGGCGATGGGTCTTCGACCGATGGAGATATAGATGTGGTGTCATGGAGAGTCTCAGGAAAGGAGGATGTTCATTGAAAAGCACTCCGCTTCTGACGTGTCCGTTTAGTTTTTGTTGACCTGCACTTGTCCATCATCGATGTTGAATCCTCACATAACATACCGTAGGCTAGCATGCCACACGCGATCGAAAGCTTAAGTCAATGAAGTTGAGGAAGAATTCACGTTGGTTTTGTGGGTGTTTCTAAATGATGACTCTGCAGTTTAAGATCTGCTCCACTGTGTTTCGCCCAGCTTTGAATCAAGCCTGTTCGGCCAACAGGTCCTCAACCTTACTTTTCAATCGATTGAGCATGATTTGTAGCATGACTTTGCTGGGGTGACTGATGAAGCTGATGTCGTCGTTTATATCGCACAACTTGAGGTAGACATTTTTCGATAGGATGATGACCAGTGACTGGGTCCATTCCTTTTGGCCACTTGTTCTCCTCCCAGATCGTTTGGTATAGTGTCGTCATTGCTGCAGTTGTTGCCGCTCCTCCGTGCTTTATCAGCTCAGATGAGGCGTTGCCCAAACCCGGAGATTTTCCAGCCTTAAGACTACGCACTGCCTTCTACACCTCTGCCTTAAGCATTGACGGACTGAGGTGGTTAATTATACTCATGTTTGATTCAGGTTATAAAGAATTAAATTTATTATTTTATAACTTTCCTACACGTTTAGCTGTTAGAAAAAGTGTTTTCCAGACTAGTAAGTATTTGGATAGCTCGTTCCTCTACGAACAAATAATAGTGGTTGCCTTGTAAGCTGTCGAAAAAATATGGGTTGAGTTACACTGGTTACCTCCAAATAGCATGGACTAATCTATGGTCGAAAGGAACATTGATTTATAACTTGGTCTATTGAAAATACTTCGACCCTTCTAAAACATAAACATGGATAATTTGTTTTGTTAAGAACACAATGCTACCGAACCCCACAATAACCCAAGAATTAACAACAAATCAAAACAAATGCCCATCTGAAACGATTTCCATAAAATATTCCTATAAATACACACAATGATAACACGAATGGCAAAACGCGACGCACAAATAGAAGACTGCACAGTTTTGTGTCCTTCATACATAATTTTCAAACATTTATTTCAACGATTATGGGATATGTTTTAAAGTTGTTAGTATGCAACAATTACTGCCGAAGTTAAAACATGGATATTTTAAGTCAGTTGGCTCTTACGCGTTGTGTAGCGCGCAAAAATCGGTTAACAGTAAGGCTAAGCTATTTCAATATCATTAAATAAATGTTAAAATGCAGATGCTTTTGTACAAAGCATATTAATAATATGATACAAATGAGTCGTGTTCTGAGAAAACTGGGCTAAATGCATGTGCGTAAAGTGTCGTCCCAGATTAGCCGGTTCAGTCCGCACAGGCTAATCAGGGACAACACTTTCCGCTTTTATTGTATTTTTAGTTTCAAGGAAGTCCGTCCTTACAGAAAATCAAGTTATGGCGGAAAGTGTCGTCCCTGCTTAGCCTCTGCAGACTGCACTGGCTAATCTGGGATGACACTTTACGCACATGCATTAAGCCCAGTTGTCCCAGAACAAGACTAAAATGTTCATGCATTACATGTTGCCAGTCAAGTCACCCATGTGCCCTGGCGTTCCAGTAGTTAACATTGAATGTTCCTTTTTATTTTCTCGCAGTTATTAAAACATCAATTAAAAGAGGAAAATAGTTGCCTCAATCATGAATCAAATTGCAAGTGAACTACATTTGTTATAAGCAACGAATATGCATTTGAGTACAACATATGATAAACAATCCCGACATGAGCGTTATGAAGTGCAATACCTGCCATTGGTTGCTTACCACATGTTCGGATGTTTTGTAAAGAATGTGCTCACGTGTTTTCCACATATTTATTTTTAGAAGTGTACATTAATATGTACATGAATATTTATTATTTATTTGATCCTTGCCGGTTTAAATTGCATGAAAATTCATCACTTGCCTTTTATAAAGGACCTTGTGGTGATGATAAAATAATCTGCTTTTTTGCAACTTGAGTTAAAGGGGCCTTTTCACAGATTTTGGCATGTACTGAAGTTTGTCATTAAATGCTTTATCTTGATAACTGTTAACATTGCATCTAAAAAGCTCCAGTAAAAAACAAATCAAAAAAGAAAAAAGTAACCCCACCTGGGCTCGAACCACTGACCCCAGGAGTATAAATCTATCGCTTAAACCACTCGGCTATTCGTGCGCATACATTAAGTGATGTATTTTAACCTTCATAAAAGCAATCCTCCTAGTATCACAAAATATCACGACAACAACAGAACTTCCCAAATTATTCAATCGTTTCGCGTTTCAACGCTTTATAATTTTCAGGTTTTTAAATCGTCAAAAGCTGCATATAATTGATAATTTAAAGCATGGTAAATGTTCAGCAATACTGTTTCCTTACAAATATCATAAGTGCAAAGAAAATTTGCGAATCTAAAACATTTTTTTTTTTTGTCAATTTACCAAAACGTGGAAAAGACCCTTAAATATTTGTTACACAAATGTGAAATCTGATCTGTTCTCTTCTGTAAATCCGCTCATTGAGAGTTATTTTATAAACTAATGGACTTAATCTCAACTAGGAAGTGGTAATTATAAACACGCTCAACCCATATTTGGCTAATTAAGCTACAAACTAACACAGTTTTGTCATTTTCGCAGATTGTAAAGTATGTACATGAATGCGCTAGAAAAGATGATATTTAAAACTTCCCATTTAGAGCTTATGCATAACGAATAAAACCATTGTCAAGTTGATCATAAAATATTCAATCGTTCATATGACAAACTCTTTTGCATGACATGTCTTGAATAAAAAGTTATTTCTAATTTGGTCATATTGTTGATTTGAAAGCATGATTAATCAAGTAATAATCGAGAAGAATCATTCTAAATTGTACATGTCTGTTTTGTATCGATTTATCCGGTTTTTTATTACTCTCTTAAATAAATACCTTGAAGGAATATTGTCTTGCTCTTTCGGAGAAATAACAGTATAATAGGAAAGTGCGTATTAAGTTAGGGCATTGTTTTCGGACCGTCTTAAATGTTGTTCATCTTAAAATACTCAGGGTATACCTTGTACATGTCTATATAGGTTTTTGGATTAAACTTTAGGTTTGTTCTTTTACACTATTTACATTAAGATCTAACTAAATGCGAATCAGTTATTATCAATCTATAATCTATTAATCATTCAATCAATCTATCAATATAATCAATCTAGTTAAATACTATGCCTCTCATTTTCTTAATATCTTTCATGGCATGTTCATAAGTCGTTTTAAATATGTCTTGAATGCATGTTACGAAATATTAAATGTTAAGCACAAAACTTAAAACATACATAACACGTATAAAATGCATTAATATAACATATAAATTCACACCTGTACTATCCGTTAAAGGAATAACCTATTTTATTTAAGTTACTTATTAAATTGATCTAAAAAGGTATTCTCATTTCTTAAAGAAGTAGCAAGAAACTCTCGCATTTGTATGTATCTTATCAAAGGTAACATGTTTTTCACAGCCACAGTTGAAAATTCATATGGCGTTCAAAATGGTACGATTGCAATTGTATAGAGGGAAAGCTGTTACACAAATAAAATGGAATAATAATTCTGAGTATTCAAAAACCTGAACGATTAGAAGCAAAAATAACCATGTAGAATATATATCCTTATAAACATGAATGAAAGTATCAAGCTTTAGGAAACATAATTAAAATAAAAGGGGTTTGTTTTGTCATAAGTTGATGAACCTTTACTCGTCTATAATGCGTTTATTAACAACACACCCATGTATACCCTTAATAAAATAAAACGGTACACATATTTATGTTTTAATGGATATTCACATGTTAAATGAATGCTCATAATTCGTATCGTGCTAATTAACGACCAAACTACCTTGCTTTCAAACATCGTTAACCAGACGCACCTGTGAAATAAATTAACTAACAAGAGCGCCGCCTTGCGGATGCAGACCGCTCATCTATTTTCTTTTTAAAGGTGAAGGGACTCTCATTTTCAATCACAAAGGAGGGAGGAGTGGAGTGAAGAGGGGTGTATAGTGTGGGGTTGTGGACATTTATTACATTATCTTCCAAAAAAGCGAAAAAAAAAAAAAAAATCGGGGGGGGGGGGGTTTGGGTGCGATGGTTGGACGGTATTTCAAACATAACCGTTTAAAAAAAAAATGGGGGGGGGGGGTATAGTGTGATGGTGTGGTGATAATTTGTGAGATCATCTTAAAAAAAAAAAAAAAAAAAAAAAAAAATTCAAAAAAAAAAATTAGGGGGGGGGGGTGGGGGGGGTGGGGTGGGGGTATAGTGTGAGGGTGTGGTGGTCATTTGTGAGATGATCTTAAAAAAAAAAAAAAAAAAATTAGGGGGGGGGGGGAGGGGGGGGAGGGCACGGGGGATGGTTTGGGTGAAGTCTATTGTGGTATGTCAGGTAAGAGTAGTTTCATCAAAGTATCAATCAAATCTAATCATAAATAAAGAAGTTATGGCAATTTTAGCAAAATTTAATAATTTGACCTTGAGAGTCAAGGTCATTCAAAGGTCAAAGTAAAATTCAAGTTGCCAGGTACAGTAACCTCATGATAGCATGTAAGTATTTGAAGTTTGAAAGCAATAGCCTTGATACTTCGAGTGGATCGAAACACAAAATTTAACCATATATTAAAAGTTACTAAGTCAAAAAAGGGCCATAATTCCGTAACAATGACAACCAGAGTTATGTCCTTTTACTGTACCCTTATGATAGTTTGTGAGTGTTCCAAGTATGAAAGCAATATCTATGATACTTTAGGGGTAAAGTGGACCAAAACATAAATCTCAACCAAATTTTCAATTTTCTAAGTATAAAGGGCCCATAATTCCGTCCAAATGCCAGTCAGAGCTACATAACTTTGCCTGCACCGTCCCCTTATGATAGTTCATAAATCTTGCAAGTATGAAAGCAATAGCTTTGATACTGTAGGAATAAAGTGGACCTAAACACAAAACTTAATCAAATTTTCAATTTTCTAAGTATAAAAAGGGCACATAATTCTGTCAAAATGCCAGTCAGAGTTACATTACTTTGCCTGCACAGTCCCCTTATGATAGTTAGTAAGTGTTGCAAGTATGAAAGCAATAGCTTTGATGCTTAAGGAATAAAATGGACCTAAACACAAAACTTAACCAAAATTGTCAATTTTCTAAGTATAAAAAGGGCACATAATTCTGTCAAAATGCATGCCAGAGTTATCTAACTTTGCCTGCCCAGTCCCCTCATGATAGTAAGTAAGTGTACCAAGTTTGAATGCAATAGCATTGATACTTACTGAGAAAAGTGGAACTAAACGCAAAACTTAACCAAAATTTTCAATTTTTTAAGTATAAAAAGGGCACATAATTCTGTCAAAATGCACGCCAGAGTTATCTAACTTTGCCTGCCCAGTCCCCTCATGATAGTAAGTAAGTGTACCAAGTTTGAATGCAATAGCATTGATACTTTCTGAGAAAAGTGGACCTAAACGCAAAACTTAACCGGACGCCGACGCCAACGCCAACGCCGACGCCGACGCCAAGGTGATGACAATAGCTCAAATTTTTTTTCAAAAAATAGATGAGCTAAAAATATTATGAATAAAAAATAACTGATATAACCATTCTAATATAATAAGCTATGGTATTCAAAATATATACTTACATGATACCATAAGAATTGAAGTAATACTTGCACGTATCTGTTCGTTAATATAAATCCAGCTATCATTTAGACAAAGGTATTCATGACTTTCTACATTTGTTGTATGACTAAGCATTAAGCAGTTGCAACCTAAAATCTTACTTTAAAGACATAACGATCTTGACTTTCACCAGGAAGTAGTGATCAAACACAGGTTTGAAATGTTATACAAAGTAAGCTCTTTTGTTATGAAATAAACGTATTCATAAACCACTATTACGACCTCTAATGGGTTAGAAAATGTCGAATCTAAAATAAATTGCAAATATATGACAATTTATTCTTTAAAGGGCCTTTTCACAGATTTTCGCATTTATTGAAATTTGTCATTAAATGCTTTATATTGATAAATGTAAACATAAGATCTAAAAAACTCTAGTAAAAAAACAGAATACAATTAAAGAAAGAGACAATTTAACACTCAACTGGGCTCGAACCATTTACCCCTGGACCCATAAAGTAAAAGTCTATCGCTAAGACCACTCGGCTATCCGTGCTCATATAATGAATGATGTATTTTATACTTCATATAAGCAATCCTCCTTGTATCACAAAATTTAACGACAACAACATAACTCAATTATTCAATCTTTTCGCGTTGCAACGCATTATAATTTTCAGGTTTTTAAATCGTCAAACGATGCATATAATGGATATTGTAGAAAAGGTAAATGTTCAGTAAAACTGTTTCCTCACAAATATCAACTACAACCAATTGTTTCGAATCTGAAACATTTTTTTTTATTTTGTCAATTTACCAAAACGTGAAAAGGCCCCTTTAAAACTTGTTGAACAGAAACTAATCTATTTTAATGACTACAGTGTACGCACTAGATGTTCATTTTAAGATGCTGTCTTGTTAAGGTACCAATTGATAAATATGTTGAAATTAAATAATCGATAAATATTTAAGCGTATACAAATTATTTTTATTTTCAGGGAACACGATGAACACCGCGGTAAATATTATGGGTCTGCGGTGATACGCGGTGTTCGTCTATGGCAAACGGCCCTCGCGACATTTGATCTAAACACCCATCGCGGGGTTCATTTTCCTGTAAGCTAACAGTGAAATGAACATCGCGGCGAGTGGGAGCACAATACGAACTCTAAATGCAATAAATTTATGAATCTCTGATTTGCAATTAACACTAGTTTAGTATAATCCTATTGATTTAAGCTCCATTGCATGGAAAGCCTACGACTTATTGAGACACTCTCTCCTGATTGCTAGGCGGACACCGCATCCACTAAACCACCGCAACCTAATTTACACTAGACATTAAAGAGATTGTGAAATTTTATAAATTGAGAGATACAATGTAAATAACTGATTAAAACAGTTGTTGAAAATTAATACAAAGACAAGTGTCGAAATTAGCCGCTAACTGTCGCAATTATCCGCTTACTGTCGAAATTATACTCCGCCGCATTTAGTTAAATCGGTTGAAGGTTTAGGTTATGCCGGCAACGATAATAACGTTCGTTAGCAAATATCAATAAGGCAAAACGGTGTTTTTCATTAAGTTTGGGCACTTGGAGGGTAATTTCGACACATCAGGACTAAATCAAATTTTACTCTTAAGGTTACTCTACATTAACTTGGTTGTATATATAGTTATAACATGGACAATATTGCTTTAACAAATACATATAAATGAACATAACAAAATAATAATTGTAAAAAAAAAATTTTGACACGAGATGAGATAGAGAAATCCCATTTGTCCAGCAAGTCTACATTTTCTATGAAAAAAAACACAACCAAAGTTCTTTACAAAATGCAGTGCTGAAAATAAAATTCTAAAGTAACAAAAAATACTCACCAATGTAATAAACTACATACAGACCAAGTAAAGCCATGATTTTATTCGTCATAGTCAGCAGTTTTTTTTTAGAACATAACGAAGCACTTAATTGTTCAATATAACAATTTTGCATTGAAAATATGTACACAAAGAAACAGTCTAATGATAAAATATGCCTCATTAACAAAGAGCACAAAGAACATTTTGACGGAAAATATGCTACAAAATAGGAACTAATATGTATAAAATGCACGCACTGTCATTTTAAATAAGTATGAAATTCTAAGTGGAATAAACTAACACAGAAAATAAATTAGCCGTGCCCTGTGATAAAGGGGTTTAATGCATGTGCATAAAGTGTCATCCCAGATTAGCCTGTGCAGTCCACACAGGCTAATCAGGGACAACAAATCCCACCCAAACTAGATTTTTACTAAAGAGACTTTCTTTTAGCAGAAAATATAAACAAGGGCTGTTTGTAAAACATGCATGCCCCCCATATGGGCTCTCCGTTGTAGTGACAGCCATTGTGTGAATATGTTTTTTGTCACTGTGACCTTGACCTTTGACCTAGTGAACTGAAAATCAATAGGGCTCATATGCCAGTCATGATCAATGTACCTATGAAGTTTCATGATCCTAGCCATAAGCGTTCTTGAGTTATCATCCGGAAACCATTTTACTATTTCAGGTCACCGTGACCTTGACCTTTGACCTAGTGACCTGAAAATCAATAGGAGTCATCTGCGAGTCATGATCAATCTACCTATCAAGTTTCATGATCCTAGGAATAAGCGTTCTTCAGTTATCATCCGGAAACCATTTCACAATTTCGAGTCAACGTGAACTTGACCTTTGACCTAGTGACCTCAAAATCGATAGGGGTCATATGCGAGTCATGATCAATGTACCTATGAAGTTTCATGATCCTAGGCATGAGCGTTCTTGAGTTATCATCCGGAAACCATTTTACTATTTCGGGTCACCATGACCTTGACCTTTGACCTAGTGACCTCAAAATCAATAGGGCGAGTCATGATCAATGTACCCATGAAGTTTTATGATCGTAGCCATTAGCGTTCTTGAGTTATCATCCGGAAACCATTTAAATATTTCAGGTCACCGTGACCTTGACCTTTGATATAGTGACCTAAAATCAATAGGGGTCATCTGCGAGTCATGATCAATGTACCTATGAAGTTTCATGATCCTAGGCATAAGCAATCTTGAGTTATCATCCGGAAACCATTTTACTATTTCGGGTCACCGTGACCTTGACCTTTGACCTAGTGACCTGAATATCAATAGGGGTCATCTGCTAGCCATTATCAATCTACCTACGAAGTTTCATGATCCTAGGCATAAGCGTTCTTGAGTTATCATCCGGAAACCATTTTACTATTTTGGGTCACTGTGACCTTGACCTTTGACCTGAAAATCAATAGGGGTCATCTGCGAGTCATGATCAATCTACCTATCAAGTTTCATGATCCTAGGCCTAACCCTTCTTGAGTTATCATCCGGAAACCATTTTACTATTTCGGGTCACTGTGACCTTGACCTTTGACCTAGTGACCTGAAAATCAATAGGGGTCATCTGCGAGTCATGATCAATCTACCTATCAAGTTTCATGATCCTAGGCCTAAGCGTTCTTGAGTTATCATCCGGAAACCATTTTGCTATTTTGGGTCACCTAACCTTGACATTTGACCTAGTGACCTCAAAATCAATAGGGGTCATCCGCGAGTCATGATCAATGTACCTATAAAGTTTCATGATCCTATGCCCAAGCGTTCTTGAGTTATCATCCGGAAACCACCTGGTGGACGGACCGACAGACCGACCGACAGACCGACATGTGCAAAGCAATATAAATATTTTGGTGGGCATTTAAAGCTTATTACTTCCCTTGACTTTGTTTTTTCGACCCTAGACCTTGAAGGATGATGTTCACCTTGAAATTTTACCACTCAGAATGTGCAGCTCCATGAGATACACATGTATGCCAAATATCAAGTTGCTATCTTCAATATTTAAAAAGTTATGGCCAATGTTAAGGTTTTAGCACGACGCCTACGGCGGACGACAGACGGCGGACGACGAGCTGGCTACGACAATAGCTCGGGTTTTCTCCGAAAACAGCCGAGCTAAAAATGTAACTGCTTAAAAAGTCTAAATAAAACAAGAGCACCGCATAACGGGTGCCAACGTTAAGGTTTTAGCACGACGCCTACGGCGGATGGCGGACGACAGACGGCAGACGGCGGACGACGAGCTGGCTATGACAATAGCTCGGGTTTTCTCCGAAAACAGCCGAGCTAAAAATGTACCGGCTGAAAAAGTCTAAATAAAACAAGAGCACCGCATAACGGGTGCCAACGCTCGGCTGCGGGTGCATTTTTTAATAAATGAAAGCTTGTCAGAATTATTTTTTTTTACTTTTTTTTAGAGGTCACAGTGACCTTGACCTTTGATCTAGTGACCCAAATATGGGTGAGGCGTGTAGAACTCATCAAGGTGCAGCTACATATGAAATTTCAAAGTTGTAGGTGGAAGCACTTTGATTTTATATTCAATGTTCAAAACCTTGACAAAATGTTAAAGTTTTAGCACGACACGGACGGCGGACGACACGACGAGCTGGCTATGAAAATACCTTGGGTTTTCTCCAAAAACAGCCGCGCTAATAATTAGGTCAAGTTCATGGTCAAAATGAGGTCAGGTGATTTAGGTATTCCCTATTTGATCTCATAGATATAACTTTTGATCGTTCCTAAACACTGTCCACAATCAACACCATATATCTTTTTAAAAGATATCTCTTGTTTACAATAATGATGGACAAGCATAACCACAAAAGTTCATGATTGAGGACTTGGTTCAAATGCACTGATTTATAGTATATTTTTGCATCAACCACAAATTTATATAACTTCTGGAAAAAAATCATAAATCCACATCAGATTCAATGGCATGTTTAAATTCTGATTTATCTGTCAACAAAACATGTAAATAAAAAAACATTACGCAACAAATTGTATTGCATAGGTAGTCAAAATATTCAATACACCTTAACTTCTAAAGGCAAAAAGGGGCAGTGTTGATTGATGATTAAACTTTAAAAGCATTAAACCTACAAGATGTTTTTACAAGGTTATGTTGACATGATGTGTGACAATTTACATAAAGTATGCACGTTATGCATACAAGGAAGTGAAACTCTTGGCGTCAATCTTCAAATCTGAACACTTTATATAATATACATAAGTCAATTAAATCGCATGATAATCTGGTTTTTAATTTTGCAAAATGCTATAAAAGTAGCTAGATATTTGCATCAATTTTTCATAACTATTTAAGGCAAAAAATGTACACATTTGTGTGGTTTATTAAATATAAATAAGGTATGCTGTGCACAAGGATCATGTGAGATTTTCATGTACTGCATAAACTCTTCCAGTGCTGGAACAGAATTTTGAAGGCCTTTGCAAACAGTTTGGATCCAGATGAGACGTCCCAGAATGTTGCGTCTCATCAGGATCCAAACTGTTTGCTATTCTGATAGTATTATTTGAAAAAAAAATCAAAGAAAATGCTAATTTTAGAAATTCAGCAGACGACATTTTAGCAGACAACAAATTTCCCAGCATGCAAAGGGTTAACATTTTTAAATAGGCTTTTTTCTCTCCAAGGCTGTGTATTGGGCACAGACAGGCCCTTTTGGAAAAACTCGTCACAAAAGTTTAGGATTCTGGAACAAACAAGAGCTGTCCCAACTTAAGCTATTATGGTGAAACTTTCATTCAATTTTTAGTAACACAGCAATGGTGACCCTACAGACCCAAATCCAGATGTTGTTCCTGGTAAGTATCAAAATCACTTCCAAGATTAACCCATTTATGCCTAGTGGACTCTCCCATCCTTCTAAATTGGATTAATGTATTTCCAAAATTAGGGATGTCTAGTATATTTATTTCTATATTTAGAATATTTCTTACAGAAATTCCTTTAAGCGAACAGCGCAGACCCTGATGAGACGCCGCATGATGTCTACGCTGTTTGCCAAGGCCTTTTTTCAAGACGCTAGGCATAAATGGGTTAAGCTATTAAGGTGAAACTTTCCTTCAATTTTGAGTAACACAGCGATGGTGACCCTACAGACCCAAATCCAGATGTTGATAGGCCGCTCCCGTTCCTTATCAAAATCACTTCCAAGATTAAGGTCAAGCTTCTCTAGATATGTAATGAAACTTGAAGGTCTACATATGGACTTACCATGGACCAACCTAATAACCTAATGCAGTGAAATGTACTTCTCTTTCTTCAGACAGAGCATGATAACCAGTCAAAGAACAAACTGTTTCCTCAACTCAGTTTGAACATCTCACATTTATCATCTTTTATCAGATTAAATTTCTGATTGTCTCATGATAACACATACAGATTCTTCCAGAAATCTTCAAAATGTTCTGTGCCAGACACTATCCAGACACTGAAAACTCCAGTAAATGTTTACTTGACAAGGGCATAGCTTGCTTCAAAATTTAGATGGGTAAAAAGCAAGGTTTGTTCAATAATTGTGTTTTTTCAAGGACAGAGCTATCTGTTTCCTTTTATAAAAAAAGTGCCATAATTGAACCTTTCCAATTCATAGAGGATTGATATAACACAGCTAAACAATGCAAATGTCAGTACTTACAGTCACAATAGTTGACAATGATTATATTCCCTTGTCACATCCTGAAATAAAACAGCTTATGGAAAAAGCTCAATCATTTATAATCACTCTAAATTCTCATGCCATTTTAACTTATTTTATTTGAAATTGTTTGGTAAGAATTGGCAAGTATTTTTGAACAGAGGGATACTTGGGGTTTTCTCACTAAACCATCCAGGATAAGTCGATTGCTCCATATTTGTGACAATGCTTATTTGCAGTAACACATCGTGCAATCAAAATTCAAAGAAATAAGTTCAACTATAAAAGTGAATTCAAAACATATAACTAAACAAGAGCTGTGTTTGTGAAACAAAATACCCCATTGCGCTTTGAAGTCCCAGGGCAGCTATTTTGAAGAAAACAAGGCCCACAACTCACACTTCATCTTTAAGTCATGTTGGTATCCTCAAACACCAAAAATCACCTAAATATCTGAAAGCTTTGCCTAAAAACTAAAAACTAGCAACTGATTATATCCCTTAAAAAAATATTACTTCCCTTGTCAAAATGACCTTTTCCTGCCAAATGATTGTAAAAATTATCTCCCTTTAAAGCTTATTACTTCCCTTAGATCAATAAAAGGCCCGTATCTTTATCAACAATCAATGGATCAGAATGGATTTGTCACTTCATTGGTAGGTAATGAAGGTGAACTCCCATACCAAAAAACAGTTCAATATCTTAAAGTGTTGCATAAAAAACCTCTGCAGCCAATTGTATAAATCTTGATAACTTATAATTATCCAGCGGATAACTTTTGGTTATGTTCAATTTATCAAGATAACCAAAATTTATTCGCTGGATAAGAGTTATCCAGATTTATACAATTGGCTGCTGGAAAACAGAATGCCGGACAGAAAGTGCGTTTGCTATATGCCACCCTACTGGGTGCATAATAACTATATATAGGTTCCCTATATGTAAAAAGTTCATATCAGAATGTTGGTACTAAATGACAAAATACAATGTATTCAGGATAACCAAAAAAACAATTAAACACAAAGACAACAATCTATTACTAAATTTAAGCATGTCATAACACAACAACAAATTTGTAGTTTCCTCCTTTGCAAAGATTTATTAGCTGCAATTCAAACAACACAAGTTCAAGCACTCTGCCTCCACTGTGCCAATGGCAGATGTGATCCAGAGAGTTAGGTCAAACAATCAAAGAATGGCAACAAACCTAACTGCCATAACTGCCTGCTGCAGATAAATGGCATATCTCTTCTTAACTATGCAGAAAATGCAGCCTTTGCTTCAAAAATAGTCCCAAATCTTGGCAGAGATCTCCCCCAGAAATCAGAAGGAAAATATTCATGTCGCCAATAACAGAGCCTGATGTATCTTGTCAAAAATCTTGATAAACTTCTGCTTATTTACATCTCTTTAAAATTATCAAGGCAAAAATCTGACTCATGCAACTGTTCACCACATCATCATGAACTGTGATAATCTGTTAGCTCTGGCACTTTATTGCGGAAAAAGCAGAGAGTTCTAAACAGAAATATGAAATTTGGTTTATTTTTACACTCACCGCATGCTTCCATTTGCTATAACCAGGCCTCTTTGCCCACAGTTCAATAGATTATTAGCAAATGATTGTCATTTTTTTATCAGTGAAAGAGGTCCTGAAGATAAAGCATGACAGTTGACCATATTTCTTGATAATACACGAAAATATCTGAATGCCGTAATTTTTATCAAACCATGTCAGCAATAATATAATAACTGCTTGTTTTTAATCATGGTCATACTATAAACTTTTTCCATATTAAACATAAATTGCACCTTTTAAAGTTGTATGATGGGAGAATAGGCCTAAAAAAGGCGGTTAGTCTCCACCAACCCAAATTTTCGGCACCAGCCCTTTACATTTACATGTACTTACTATTCATGGTTGATTTTTCAACCAATTTTGCTAATTCACTTAAGCTACTACTAATTTTACAATCAAATTATCTTCATTTGAATTTAAATTCACAAAAATGAACTAAAGAAATACTGTTGAAAGATATTGAAGATTTCTGTATGTTTTTGCATATTTGTATGAAATTGGGAATCATAAAAAGAAGACCTACTAACGCTTCTTTTTTTTACAAATTTTGCTTGAAATAAATAACTTTCTTTGGCCTTACTTGTCATGCAGTTATTGCAATTATAAGAATGCACATATTTTTGAAATATGATCATTTGGGGATTTAATATGCATATAAAGGATAAAAAGTGATACTCATATTAGTGTCTGGTATAACATTGAGCTAATACAATCCTTAAATTCTGAATGCTTTTATGTATTTCATTACTTACCTAATTTTATAACCATGGTTACATGCATAATGGAATATTTATTACTGTCTTTATATAATATTTAAAAATGTATGCAAAAAAATATGAAAAATGACACCATTATGTCACAACAGAACAAAAAATTACAATTAAATGATATCATTTTATATGTCAGTTAACCAGGTTTTAGTGCTTTTAGTTCTGCTTAAGACCAACGCCAGCTTGAAAAGACTCCACACCAGGTGCACACAACAAATAATCCTTCTGCAATTAAATCATACTTTTATAATGAAATCTAGGCCACATTTGACGTTGACGTTCACATTTTTTATGCAAACACCTGCAGCGATAATTGCTATGGGATGTAGTTTGTTGATGTTTTACATTGTACAGGACAATAAATACATAATGTATAATTATAACACAAGAACCATGCCTTCATTGATTGAAATTGTGACTTATCAGAGCAATTCTAGTGATACTTTTACAGTTTAGTTTAAATGTCTTCCAAACAGCTGATAATCCAGTTTTGATTTTTTTTCTAGATAGAAAAAATATGGTTTAAAGACCATTGTCAGGTAAAACCTGAGTTGTAGAACACAACCTAGATATAATTCTAACAAATATTCTGAGCAAGTTCTATGGTAATTGGGAACGAAATGTGGTTGCCAGCTTTTCAGTTAATGTGACCCAATGACCTATTTTTTGATACCACTTGACTCAATTTTGAACTTAAAAAGATTTCACTAGGTAAAATGTTCTGATAAAGATTCATTAAGATTGGGAAATATGTTGCCTCTAGAGTGTTCACAAGCTTTTTCTCCAATTTGACCCACTTTGTTTACCTAATTGGTGACCCCGTTTAAAACCAAATTAAGATACCATTATGGAAAATGTTCTGATCAAAGCAAAAAAATATTGGGCAATAAATGTGGCTTGTAGAGAGCTCTTTATTTTGAAATAGTGACGCTGAGTTTAAAATTCTATGGTGATATCAATGAGACAAACATCTCCACCAAGTTTCATGAAGAATAGGCATTAAATGTGGCCTCCAAGGTGTTTGCAAGCTTTTACATTAATTTGACCTAGTGACCTAGAATTTGACCCAACATGACCCTGTTTCAAACTGCATCAAGATATTATTGGGACAAATACTCTGACTAAGTTTCATGTAGATTTGGCATTTAATTTAACCTACACAGTTTTCAAAAGCTTTGTCTTTTATTTGTTCCAGTTTCCTTTATTTTGACCCGAACCATTCCAATTTCAATCTAAGCCATGGCATCATCGGAACAAATGTTTTGAGCATGTTTTGTTGAGGATTGGGTGCTAACTGTGACATCTAGAGAGTTCACAAGGTTTTACTACAGTCATGTTAGTAAAACTGCCCAGCCCTCAATGGCAGCCATGCTTTTAAAAGGCCCAGAACCATTTTCGAACCTGGCCCTTATATAATTGGGAAAATGTTTTAGTATGTTTCAAGACAATAGGGCAAAAAAGTGACTTCTTAACTGTTCACAAGCTTCAAGTTAAATTTGTGACCTAGTTTTTGACCCCACGTTTCCCAGTTTCAAAATCAGCCTAGATATAATTGGGACAAAATTTAATGTTCTGAACATATTTCATGAAGTTTGGGCAATCAACAATGACACACGATAATGCCAGGCAAAAAGCTATCACAAAAGCTCCCTACGTACATGTAATTTCTATATTTATAAGAGGTAAGTCATCATACATGTCATAAAGTACTGCATTACTGTAAACAAGGGAACACAATCAATATCATAATGTAACATATGTAATACACAAGTACTCTACACTCACCCTCAGTTTACAATTAACCCTTTGCATGCTGGGAAATTTGTCATCTGCTAAAATGTCGTCTGCTGAATTTCTAAAATTAGCATTCTCTTCAATTTTTTTCAAAGAATACTATCAGAATAGCAAACAGTTTGGATCCTGATGAGACGCCACATTCTGTGGCTTCTCATCTGGATCGAAACTGTTTGCAAAGGCCTTCAAAATTCGGTTCCATCGCTGAAAGAGTAAAGGTCTGGAAAAAAATCAACAGACAACTGTGAAACATTCATATGCATAAAATGTTGATTTTCTTTTCATTGTGACCAAACATGAGTATGAAGAATTACCCTCTCCTCAATAATATTATTGTAATATGAATGATTTATTTGTTTTGGTGGATAAATGTCAGATGGCATTTAAGTATTAAAACTACTTTACATTTTGAAATTCTACTTACATTTTATTTAAAAGCATTAAAGGTTTGTAAACAGCACATGCCAAATTTAAAACAAGACTATTGCAGGCAATATATGTCCCCTACCGGCTCCACCATTGTCAGAAATATTATTTTATTTTGTTTATATTTTTGGCGTAGGAACAAAATGAAATGACGTGCATAACGTACTTATTGCCATCTCTCCAGGTTTCAAGTTTCATGAAAAAATATTAAGAACTTTAAAAGTTATCGCAGGATCCAGAAAAGTGTGACAGACTCGCAGACTCACGGACTCACGGACACACAGAGCGCAAACCCTCCTGTGAAACCGGTAGGGGACAATAATACAGACAGGGGTCTCCAATTGAATAAAGTTATATGAAATATTAGTTATTTTGCAATAGACTTCCAGTAACAATTATGCATTTAAGGTTTGTACACATCAAAAGCAAAATTGTATACAGAATACAGAAAGGGATCTTCCATGGAATACAGTAATGTGAACTAGTAGTAGTAGTAGTAGTAGTAGTAGCAGTAGTAGAAGAGTAGTAGTAGTAGTAGTAGTAAGTTAGTGTATTAAGTGTAGTAGTAGGTAGTAGTAGTAGTAGTAGTAGTATAGTAGTAGTAGTAGTAGTAGTAGTAGTAGTAGTAGTCGTAGTAGTAGTATTAGATAGATAGTATGTAGTAGGTGGTGGTGGTGGTGGTGCAGCAGCATGTCGTCGCCGTGTCGTCGTCGTCGTAGACGTCGTCGTAGTCGTGTCGTAGTCGTCGTCGTCGTCGTCTCGTCGTAGTCGTCGTCGCGGCGTCGTCCCGTCGTCGTCGTCGTCGTCGTCGTCGTCGTCGTCGTCGTCGTGTCGTCGTCGTCGTCGTCGTCGTCGTAGTCGTCGTTAGTCGTCGTCGTCGTCGTCGTCGTCGTCGTCGTCGTCGTCCGTCGCCGTCGTCGTCGCCGCCTCGTCGTCGTCGTCGTCGTCGTCTCCGTCGTTCTTCGCGTCTAGTGAGTAGTAGTCGTAGTAGTAGTAGCAGCAGCAGCAGCAGCAACAGCAGCAGCAGTAGCAGTAGTAGTAGTAGTAGTAGTAGTAGTAGTAGTAGTAGTATGCATTACAAAAATGCAGTTAGCCTTACATTTGGTAAAATTTAAATATATTACAAGGGAGGCAAATCTGTAACAATAAATTTAAACTTATTGCATTTGTTTCCCCTGTAGTGTATTACCTCCCCTGTCCTGCTTATATTTATATTAATCAACAATATTAAACATTAACACAATATTTAATATACGAAATATACAAAAAATCTCATATTCTGATAATATTTTTACTGATCCACTGTTTTTTACTAAAAGGATGATGTTTCATTGGACTGATAATTATAGATTTAGGATTACAGACCAGTTGCTTCAGTAATATTGTTCAGAGTGTGCCCTGTTGGCCGCGTATGCATTCTTGAATTATCATTCAAAAAACCACTTTACTATTTTGAGTCACCGTGACCTTGACCTTTGACCTAGTGACCTCAAAATCAATAGGGGTCATCTGCGAGTCATGATCAATGTACCTATGAAGTTTCATGATCCTAGGCCCAAGCGTTCTTGAGTTATCGTATGACAACCACCTGGTGGACGGACAGACCGACCGACCGACCGACAGACCGACATGAGCAAAGCAATATACCCCCTCTTCTTCGAAGGGGGGCATAAAAAGTGGAAATTGTCGTGCCTGATTAACAATATTGTTATGCACTAACCACTGTAGTACCGTATAAGGAATTTATAACTAACGCTTGTGCATGCATATTAATGACCATGAAATCCAATAATTACTAAATCAGCTTATTGGAAGGCTCCACCTTCCCCCTAGCCCGTGGTAACATATTCGTATGAGATTGTTTTAAAACGGAAAATAAACATGTACACTATTAGGCACAGGTAATAAGTGCAATGGAGAATTTTCTATCACTGTAATATTTTTGTAGTTTCTAAACTAGAAAAGATATTTCAATTACAAAAAACGGAAAGCATAACATTAACAAGAGCAACGCATAACGGGTGCCACGCTCGGCTGTGAAAGCTTGTCAGAATTTTTTTTATTTTTTTTTAGAGGTCACAGTGACCTTGACATTTGACCTAGTGACCAAAAAACGGGTGTGGCGTGTAAAAATCATCAAGGTGCATCTACATATGAAGTTTCAAAGTTGTAGGTGGAAGCACTTTGATGTTAGAGGAAAATGTCAAGGTTTTAGCACGGCGGACGCCGAGCTGGCTATGACAATACCTCGGGTTTTCTCCGAAAACTGCTGAGCTAAAAATGATCATTGAATATAGAGAATAATAGGTTAGCGTTGAATACAGAGAAGTTTATGTTGCGAGGCTTAGAACGCCGGGAGCGCGAGCCTTGGCGAGTGCTTTCGGTGTTCAAGCCGAGCAACATAAACGTCTCTGTATTCAACGCTAATCCTAGTATTCTATTTATCGCATTTGATTTTTTTCAACGTGACATTTAACATAACTAGATCTAATAACCTTAGCCTAACACTTATTTTAATGAATTCTTAAAAATCGCTTAAAATCTAACGAATGTAACCATGCGTAGTGATATCAATGTATTTGTTCTGGTACGCAAAATAGTCTTTAAAAAATTCACACACAAACTGTAAAACTAGTAAAAATATCACCATATGCCTCGATTCAATTTTACGCAGCATGCGAATTGTAACACATTACGACCGTGAAAAGAAGATTTTACTTGAATATAATTCATTATATTTTAGAAAGAAAATGATCAAAATCCAATATGGCGGCGATTGCTCCTGACAAAATGATGTCGATGTCAACATAGATTCTACATGTACACTTTCGACGAGTATATATGTCTTTAAAAGTCCATAGTTAAAATTGTAGACATATAAATATAGTAAAATAAAAAGGATTGTTTCAATACGGTGCATGAAATATTAAAGGTGTTTGATATATTGACACATACGTTCAAACACAATAATATATTTGACTATTCAAATGCTTTATATTAACCGCGCAGTTAAGTAAATGTATGTGTTATAAACCAATTGATAACCGGACTCGTACGTATTTTGTATAGATAAAAAAGGCAAGATTGAAAGTCCATATTGTACACTCAAAGATTATTGTCCATATTCACTCGCTTGAAATAAAAATAATTTAATGACTTCATAAATGTACGTAACAATAACATCCTGGCAGGCATCCATGTTCGTTTAGATCTACATAATGCAATTTTCATATTTCATATTTTATATCATATATAATTTGTTTCGTTGGTGTCTTGCTGTTTTCTTTTTTATAGTATGAATTTATTGAATAAATGGCATCCAACGCTCTACATGGGTGTTGCGACCTGGTTGGTTGTATCGCAAATTCGCAATCGTAGATTATGCGAACTAGAATTCCACACGACCCGCGACTCAAAGAAAAGTAAAGCGTGACACAATCAACTCATGCTATACAAATCGGAACATCACAGTTATGTTGTATTCCTTATTTATTCAATACGTTAAAATGTTATAATAATAAAATATTCATATTGGTATGAAAAGTGTTTCTTAATGCAAATCAATTAATTGTGACTGCAATGCTTTTTTATAATATTACTAACAAAATTTAAACAACGTGATTAAGTATTACAGTTAAGAAGATAACAATATCGTTAACAACATAAATCAAACCTTTGGCATGGTAACAAGCAAGTGTCCTGTGATAAGGGATCTTTGACAAGAGCTTGGATCAGCGTTCACCTCCTGTTCTAAACACAACTGGAAGGTCTGTAATAAAAATGCATTTATTAACTCATTTTCCAATATTTTATTTAAAATAAGTTTTTGAAATATAAAACTACATCAATTGTATATGAATGTATATACCCATCAAGTACATATACAAGAAATAATCTGTATGTAACATGCTTGTATGCGTGTTTGTTGTATTAAACTTTTGAAAAAAAAATTCAAATCCAAACTTAATATACAGAAACAAAAAAAATAAAAATGACTATTATTTACAAATATTTACAGTAAATCCGTTTTTCTTTCAATTGGAAACGATTTGGTCGGCTTGCTATACATTTCTGACAATTATAATAGATATGTCCTTATTTTCAGTGTATCAATCACCTTTCCCTTTGTTGTTATCCGTATATAATTCGACTGTACATCAACATCTATCATACTAGTATCTAAATACCTAGAACAGAAAAATAAACATATAAGTAAACAGTGACGGCTCAAGAACTTCATATCACCTGAAGTGAACTCCGTCTTTTTTTAGGACAGATACTATAAGTGATGATTTATAAACTCTTCCAAATTTAACAAAAGAAGCGACAGAGTGGAGGTTTTGTCGCTGCTTTTCTGATGATGGCAGGAATCTGTTTGACAAAAACCGTCATTTGGTCAGAGAACACAAGGATGTTTATTGTGAAGGAATCTTTATCCTTGAAGGCTTTACTAGCTTATTTGTTCAATATACTTAATGAATAATTCATTCATCATGTGGACAAAAGAAGGTCGAATGGGGAATTGGGAGTTTATAGCTGAGAACCAAAGACCTCCAAACCTCCCGAATCGGTTTGCACAATTTAAGGAACATAAATGCTAGTAGTTTTCACCTTTCTGTACTTAAGTAATACATTAGCTGGAGACATTGTCTCATAAAATAATGTGGCTTTCTTATTTTGAAACAAAATTAAAATTGAAATAGTGCATGAAATAGAATACTTAAAACTCGGATAATGCGTTTTTGTGTGACTGCGTTATGCTTATATTATTATTGGTTTTGTGGACACTAGTTAAACAATGTTATAGCTACTTATAAGTTCATATTAATTTATATATATAACGCAATTATTATACCCACGTTGGATATCCACGCTAAACCATTCAAAGTATTTGTCTATAAAAAGTATATGTAAGGCATAAAATGTTTGGATGATGCTCAAAAATGCATTTACTCAACGAGATATTAAAGGCTGGGCACAGGACTTATTGCTATTACATTAAAACGAAATGAAAATAATATTCATTTAGACGAAACGCGAAATATAAAAGGCATATGTATTCAATCATCACGTGTTGGGAAGTATTAGGAACATGCACTATAGGCGATCCCGTGTTTCGTCATGTTATAAGTAATAATAAGGCAAAAACGGTTTGTTTATTTATATGTATAAGACGTTTTTGATAATATTTAAGTGCTAATAAATATGCTTAATTCGGTGCAGCTATAGTGATAACAGGCTAATTATAGCCTTCAACACTCAGAGTTTGGAATCCCATGCAAAATACAGAACACATTTTGACACTGGTACCCAAATAATACATTTCAAAAACAAATATATGAGAACTTTTTAGAATATATGTGCTTTCAGATTGTATTTACAAAATACATGTGATAAATGAATATAGTTTGCGCGCGTTTATGGGAAATACAAATGTAGAATACAGTTTAATTCCTGAAGAAATAGTCGCATGTTAAATGTCGCTTATCTTAAGTAAAGAATGATTCATTTTGGTTTAATATACACTTATACGATTGAAATAGCAAACCATTTAACGTTGTTGAAATATAACTAAATACGTTATACTACAGATTCTATAAATATAAAGTACGAAACATCGTGTTAGTGTACATAAAATGGGAATAACATCATTTATATATTTATGAATTATACTATTTTTTGATGTTCAATACATTAACAAAGCCGTACAGAAAACAAGTGCAGTCGCAGAACCATTAAAGAAACGATACTTTTTTATGAATACAATACTGAATATTTATAATGAAGCGTGGAAATATATGTGTCTCTCTGTGTGCATTTGTGAGCTTGTATGAAATTCAACCTCTTTTTTCATTGGCTAAAAGAAAAGTCGCATGCGACATAGATAAGAAGTGAACTCACGTACGTGCTGCATATTTATCAAGTCCCATTTTAGGATGTTGCAATACAAACCAATTTAATTAGATGAAAGAAAGTAATATCCCAACCGAAATTCAGTTTGGTGTACCACATATAATACGGAAAACGTGTCACGTTTATAAAGTCAATACCACTGCACATGGCTTAAGTTTTAAAAAACAGGTTACAGTATTATGTTAAGTTCTGTAATTTAACATCCTGAGACACACACATTTATTTAAAACAAAAACAGTTAAAGGCCATAATCTATCTTGTAATACTTATAATTGAAATTACTGTGAGAATCGATGCGTTAATATATGTGTTCCTAAATAAACAAGGGTTGAAGGGAGAGCTATGAAATGCATTAGCTCCCTTTTTAAATCAAACAATAGAGAAGTCAAATGCGGCACTGGGGAAATAGCTTTGATAATAAGACCTCCGGACCTGCGCAAAGGAACCCTGCAGATCTTCAAAAAAATAGTAGTAGTAGTAGTAGTAGTAGGAGTAGGAGTAGTAGTATTAGAAGAAGTAGTATTAGTAGTAGTAGTAGTAGTAGTAGTAGTAGTAGTAGCAGTAGTAGTAGTAGCAGTAACAATAGAAGTAGGAGTAGAAGTAGTACTACTTTAGCCAAAGTCAAGTATCGCAAGTGGAAACATTTGTTGTGGCGGTTTCTAAGTATCTCGGGTTCCGTCTGGCGGATTTTAGTGGGACCGCATCCGTTCTGAAGGAAATTGAAGTAGGAACTTGAGGAGTTGAAGTACGCATCCGTTCTTGGGGGTCTAACATCCGTTCTGAAGGAAATAAAAGTAAATATACTTAAAAAATATGGAAAACAACTACGGGATAGATTTACTTTGAATAGAAGCACATGTATAAACTATATAGGCAAAGAAGGCCTAATATTTAAAAAAAGGTCCTACGCGAGATTTTTTTCGAGTGAGTTGTTTTTATGCGCAATAAAACGAAGGTTTAAACGGTTCCTTCTTTACGTATAGAGAGTGTGCATGTAAAAGTAAGTACAGGATTTAGCTCCCTTGCGGTCTTATAAGTGGTGCGGGTAATTTAAAACTATTAGGACTAGAGTATAACAGATGCATTATTAAACCAAATTATTTACCTAATGGTAGTTTGACACTGCGCAGTTAACGTTGTCCCATCTCAGCCATTAGACGTTCGTAATCGTAGCAAGGATCAACAACGTACAGTTGGTACCGGTCACGGGATACCTTGTAGTAGTTGGGTTCAGAGTTCATGATAACCTTAGGTGCCGTAAAGAACTTGAACTGGGGTACATATTTGTAAGAGCAGAACATACCATTCTTAATGGATTCAATCACTTTGTAATTGATATGATCGGTTTTGGATCGGCAGATATCGAACCAAATCTTCTCTGTTGTTCACAAACTTCACGTCCTGGGATTTTCCGTTCTCAAAACGGACAGCATTACGGGTGGTGGTCAGGTACCCGGACAAAGAAGAACCAACACTGGGTATCTATGAAAGAGATCATGAGAACACTCCCCCAAAAATGATCGAACCCGCAAACTCCCGATTGCTAGGCGGATACCACATTCATTACATTATTTTGGATCAATTCATAATAACTAAACTTAAAAACTGCGTTCGTTGTTATTTGATGTTCCATCCCACCTGCCCCATGTCTCCAATGACACGTTGACATCTCCTCATCGATGACTTCATACAAAATCATTAGTGCTTCGCGAGGGTTTATAAAACAGTTTATTCATAACATTTTAGTGGTAGTAGTGGTAGTAGTAGTGGTAGTAGTAGTAGTAGTTATAGTAGTAGTAGTAGTAGTAGTAGTAGTAGTAGTAGTAGTAGTAGTAGTAGTAGTAGTAGTAGTAATAGTAGTAGTAGTAGTAGTAGTAGTAGTAGTGGTGGTATTAGTGGTCAAATCAAATCAAATCAAATCAAATCAAAGTAGTAAGAGTAGTAGTAGTAGTAAGAGTAGTAGTAAGAGTAGTAGGTAGTATTACTGGTAGAAGTAGTGGTAGTAGTAGTAGCAGAAGTAGCAGTAGTGGTAGTGGTAGGGCAGAATTTATATTTTCCTGACAGAAATACATATGCCTTTCCATTAAAATCACCGTGGGGGTTCCAGCGGATTTCATTCGCCGTCCACTCTGCACAATAGCCTGCTCGGTCCTTGAAGGTCGTAACCGGGGTTGCAAGCAAACATTGCATAGGATCCGATATGGTAGTTATCATCTTAACGTTTACCATTAGACGGAGGATTCAATGCGTCGCATCTTAGCTCTTCAATACAAATAGAAACATTGCCCGAGTCGTTTATTGAACTGAAACCACTAGGGGCCCTGTATGTGAATTCGAAATACATATTGTACCAGTGTAAAAACAAGAGCACCGCCTTGCGGGTGCAGACCGCTCATCTATTTTCTTTTTAAAGATGAAGGGACTCTCATTTTCAATCACAAAGGAGGGAGGGGTGGAGTGAAGAGGGGTGTATAGTGTGGGGGTGTGGAATTTATTACATTATCTTCCAAAAATGCGAAAAAAAAACGAAAAAAAAAATTCGGGGGGGGGGGGTGGGGGGGGAGTGGGGGGGGGATTCTTGGGTGCGATGGTTGAACGTTATTTCAAACATAAAATAATAAAAATAAATATTTGTGTTTTTTAACCGTTTCAAAAAAAATAAAAAATTGGGAGGGGGTGGGATGGGGGGGGGGGGGTATAGTGTGCGGGTGTGGTGGTAATTTGTGAGATGATCTTAAAAAAAAAAAATTAGCGGGGGGGATTCGGGTGGGGGGAGGGGGGGTGGATTCTTTGGTGCGATGGTTGGACGGTATTTCAAACATAAAATAATAAAAATAAATATTTGTGTTTGTTCACCTTTTCAAAAAAAAATTTGGGGGTGTGGTGGGGGGGGGGTATAGTGTGAGGGTGTGGTGGTCATTTGTGAGATGATCTTTAAAAAAAAAAAATTGGGGGGGGAGGGAGGGGGGGGGAGGGCACACGGGATGGTTTGGGTGGAGTCTATTGTGGTATGTCAGGTAAGAGTAGTTTTGTCAAAGTATCAATCAAATCTAATCATAAATAAAGAAGTTATGGCAATTTTAGCAAAATTTAATAATTTGACCTTGAGAGTCAAGGTCATTCAAAGGTCAAGGTAAAATTCAACTTGCCATGTACAGTTACCTCATGATATCATGAAAGTATTTGAAGTTTGAAAGCAATAGCCTTGATACTTAAGAAGTAAAGTGGATCGAAACACAAAATTTAGCCATATATTCAAAGTTACTAAGTCAAAAAAGGGCCATAATTCCGTAAAAATGACAACCAGAGTTATGCAACTTGTCCTTTTACTGTACCCTTATGATAGTTTGCGAGTGTTCCAAGTATGAAAGCAATATCTATGATACTTTAGGGGTAAAGTGGACCAAAACACAAAACTTAACCAAATTTTCAATTTTCTAAGTATAAAGGGCCCATAATTCCGTCCAAATGCCAGTCAGAGTTACATAACTTTTCCTGCACAGTCCCCTTATGATAGTTAATAAGTGTTGCAAGTATGAAAGCAATAGCTTTGATACTGTAGGAATAAAGTGGTCCTAAACACAAAACTTAACCAATATTTTCAATTTTCTAAGTATGAAAAGGGCACATAATTCTGTCAAAATGCCAGTCAGAGTTACATTACTTTGCCTGCACAGTCCCCTTATGATAGTTAGTAAGTGTTGCAAGTATGAAAGCAATAGCTTTGATACTTAAGGAATAAAATGGACCTAAACACAAAACTTAACCAAAATTTTCAATTTTCTAAGTATAAAAAGGGCACATAATTCTGTCAAAATGCACGCCAGAGTTATCTAACTTTGCCTGCCCAGTCCCCTCGTGATAGTAAGTAAGTGTACCAAGTTTGAATGCAATAGCATTGATACTTTCTGAGAAAAGTGGACCTAAACGCAAAACTTAACCGGACGCCGACGCCAACGCCGACGCAGACGCTGACGCCGACGCCAAGGTGATGACAATAGCTCATAATTTTTTTTCAAAAAATAGATGAGCTAAAAATCATCTTGTCGAGACAAATTTAGCATGTTTTTTACACGTTCGTTATTTATACAGTGTGCATACGAATTGTACTTTGATACCACGTTATGCTCTATGATATAATTTATAAATGCGGAGAGAAGTGTAACTTTAAAAAAATATCCGCATTATATTGGCCTTACTTGAATACAACATACAATTAATCGTGTGTTTGGGTCTATGAGAAAAACGGATCGGGCAAGCAAATCAGATTCCTAAGACCACTATTAACTCTTAATCTTTGTCAGTTTGAAGCGGTTACAGAATAAATTAAATCTTATGATCGAGCGCTAAGGATAATTTCAAAACAACTTGTACATATTATCAGGGCATGTATCTTAAAACCATCTCTTAGATCTACACGTTAATATATGTATTAAAACTTATTCAAATAAACTTGTTAACATATTTTCATTTTTTGTAAATTTCATTAAAAAAATTTACTAACACATATTTAGAAATTAACCATTTATTTCATCCAATGAATGACTCGATTGCAATCATGTAATCATTAATACAATTAACTTAGCGCACATTATTACTGGCCTTTGATTGGTAGTTCTTAACAATCTCTTCTAAGAAGCTGTAGTTAAAAGAGCTACCATATTTGGAACACTACGTTATACAATTTCTCAATTTCCATGTGCCTAAGCAATCAAATTATAGGATATATTCTACGTTAGTCCGCCCCTTCAAAACAAAAAGATTGTAAAGGTCATACATGTCACATTTAAAGGGCACAAGGTAATGTGACTCCCCGATATACCAACTCTCATGAGATTAACTAGATAAAGCAGCCACCTTATTTAATCAATCAACTAAAAAAAATCATTATGAAAACTATATTTATATTATGTTATGTGGTAATCTGTAAAATAATTTACATTAAATACTCAATTTGTCTTAACATAATGACTTATGCACAATCCGTTTAAACTTAAAATATACTAATTAATCAAATGCGGAAACCTTAATGATTAGTCAATTTAAATAATCTTTTAGCTTTTAGTCGTGCACGTGTTCTTCATTTTAGCAACATATTGATACTACATTTTAATTGTTACGAGCTAATAACTCAATCATCACTTAAACATGTTGCTAGATCATGATATGAAAGGTTCATGGTTATTACAGACTTAAGAGTGTTTCAGAAGTCTGCACCTGCTGGCTTGAAACATGTTTACTACTTGTTCCCTTTGTTTCCATGGGTTGTTGGGCTAGTTTTTGGACGATTTCTTTTGCAGTCGATAACATTACCAAGTACAAAATGGAAACTGCAATTCAGATAGGAAAGCACACTTACAGCTTAATTAAGAGTGCCGCTCGTAACACATCTGTACTTAAAGTGGCATAACGACTTCATGACTATCTTTAAGTACCTTTCACCGCTTTTCCTGAAACTAAAGCTAGTGTTCTGAAAATCGGCCCTTGATAACGTCATTCGCTAATCACATGAGCTGTGTTACTTTGATTCTGGGTCAATATCTTTTGTCTTGATTTTAATAAGCTAAAGATAAGCTAAAATTGCGACGTTATTTCGTTATTGTCTTTTTCGTAATTAAATAATTCATAATAATTGTTTGGGTAAATTAATTTCGTAATATAGTTCGTGTTCGTTAATGAATTTTTCAAAACCATAACATGTTTGAAAATAACCTTAGTTGGTGTTCGGAATTAATACGCATCTGCATAACTGTCTTAAACTTGATCTGCCTGTTAAATCGTCCACAGTCGCTACCACATTTTCCAATCCCTAATGGAAACATAATTAACCAAAAGAATGTATTTTATTCTTTTGTCCAAGTCGGGTAAAACAAAAAAATAAATATTGGCCATTTGAATGTGAAGCATGTGAAAATCAGAACTGCACTGGGCTCAGACTACTACTACTCTTGCTATTACTTCTTCTGCTGCTGCTCCTACACTTACAGCAACAAAAGCAGCAGCAGCAACAACAACAACAAAATCAATAACAACTACTACTACTGCTACTGTTACTGCCACTGCTGCTACTGCTGCTGCTGAAACTGCAACTGCTCCTGCTTCTACTACTATTTCTACTACTACCACTACTACTATTTCTACTACTACTACTACTACTACTACTACTACTTCTACTACTACTACTACTACAACTACTACTTCTACTACTACTACTACTATTACTACTACTACTACTACTACTACTACTACTACTAATACTACTTCTACTACTACTACCACTACTACTACTACTACTACTACTACTACTACTACTACTACTACTACTTCTAATACTACCACTACTACTACTTTTACTACTACTACTACTACTACTACTACTACTACTACTACTACTACTACTACTACTATTACTACCACTGCTACTGCTGCTACTGCTTCTGCTGCTGCTGCTGCTGCTACTACTTCTACTACCCTGTCCTCTGGACACATTTCTAGATCTATTTGCGTTTTAATCAGTGCTGCTGCTACTGTGACATGTAATCTTGGTGTATGCGTTAAAGTGTTTTTTGTGTTTTAGTCAGTATCGCTTTTATGCCCTTATTCCAGATGCAGATTGTGTGCATCTTATTGTTTAAGGGTCTATGACCCTTTGAGGGTTCCCAAAAGTTGTTTTCTTAAATCAGAAATTGAGAATTTCATGTAAGTCTAAGTTTGAATGTTCAATATCACTATCTATCTATCTTCAGATATTGTTGAACTCCCCTTTTGGGTATTTTTTACAGATCGCGCTGTCAGTGCAAGAAAAAGATTTATACAATATTGTTCAATAAAAGTATTGACAGTGAGTGGTCAAGAAATTGCATCTGATTTGTAATAAGCAAAACAGCTCAGTTGGTTTAGGTGCTGTCTGGTATTATTTACTCTTATTACACCTAAGTACTGAGTTTGACCCCTACTTCAGGTTTTATTTTTTTCAAACATTATTATAATTCATTTTTATCTAATTAAACTCAATGCTTTTTATTAATTTCGGTTTATTGATCGAATATGTATTAGTATAACCCAATAATATTATTTAAAAAAAAAAAAATTAAAATAGGAATCTATATTTTCGTTTCCATAGACCCTTTAAAGATTATTTAACATTGACATTCTATTCAATATTAGTAAAATTGCACTTAATTACATAAGGTTGTTTGTTTCAAGACAATATTTTGAGAGAAATGAATGTATGATTTGTGTGCTTTTTGGAACGCGTATTAACACACTAACCTTGGTTAATACTGATACACCCCAGGTGTGACAGTAACACTTACCTTTTCTCATGGACTGTGAAGTTGTTCGTACTGGTGACATTATGTGACTATATAAATCAATTGGCATATTTTCTCAAGTGAATGTATATAATCTAAACATCACCAGAACTTTCATCTAGTTGTTAGCCATCCATGGTATAGAATTTCGTTTCTTTGTAGTACATTCCAATATTTTACAATTTCTGCCAGCTTACATGTACCTATTTACCTATTTACTTCAAGCACAGGAGTTTGAAATTCTATCAATATAGCTAATCTAATGGCTAAATAAAAAAAATTATACCCCTATATAGTATAAAGACTACAGGAATGCAACGCAGCAGACCCCGGACCCGCCCATTTTCCAGTAAACAAGGGAAATTACTGGAAAAAACAGGGTACCGTACATCGACTCATGGTATAATAATCAAAAGGCCGTTGAAAGAAACTAGGAACACTGCTTACCGTAAACTACCTTTCTCATAATTCACAATTATTCAACACTTTCCGCTCATCGTCGGATCCATTGCGTGTTGTTGTTGTTTTTTAGGCTAGATTGCACTCTACCGGTACGCAGTTGTTTACCACTATCGACAAAGCGGGGGTTTGGGGGCGGTAGCTCCCGATACTAAGGGAATATATAGGATAAAAATGATTATTATGTATTGCGTTAGGTGTTAGGTATTGGGCGCTTAGCAACGATACAATTATACGCTTTTCCATTCTTTTTTACGTATTCTTTCCAATTTTGGGCATAAATACCTCATAATAAACACAAGGTAGTATAAATATGCATGAAATATAACCATTTATAACTAATTTAATCCGTTTACACACAATAGAAACGCAAATATTCATATATATAGCGAGAAATTGAGTGCTTTTCGGTCTTCACATGAAGTGCTTTTCGGTCGGTATATTGCCGATATTTATCCAATTTTTGGCATTAATACCTCATAATAAACACAAGGTAGTATAAATATGCATGAAATATAACCATTTATAACTAATTTAATCCGTTTACACACAATAGAAACGCAAATATTCATATATATAGCGAGAAATTGAGTGCTTTTCGGTCTTCACATGAAGTGCTTTTCGGTCGGTATATTGCCGATATTTATCCAATTTTGGGCATTAATACCTCATAATAACACTATTTTATTTTACGGATCATTTCGGTTTAGAGGACTGAGACAGTCATGTTAAATATCGAATATAATATATATTTTTTATAAACAACTGGTAGCAAGTTATAAATATATCGGCAATGTACCAACCGAAAAGCACTTCATGGTGTTTATCATCTTATACGTAAATTGATGTATATGTTTTAAGTATTTCTAATTGACGTGAAACTTTTTATTTTTATATTTATATCTTTTACTCTAACGTTACTACCTTCTTTGCATATGTATATGTAACATTGTTGTATATATATTTGTTTCATTTTTTTTAATTCTAACTTTCTATCTTTTATTCTAATTTTACTACCTTCTTTTCATATGTCTATGTAACATAGTTGTATCTTTTTTTATTTTGTTTAATCTATCTTTTATTCTAACTTTACTACCTTCTTTGCATATGTATATGTAACATAGTTGTATATATAGTTTATCAATTTTTTATTCTATGTTTTTATATTATGTACCACTTATTAGTTATTATGTACCATATATTTATAAACACATTGCGTCCCATATGCCGGTGTATGTCCTGGATTTTTTTTTACATATCATTACTTTCTATAATCATAATCTGATTTGAAATTGAGGGTAACATAATCATTTACAGACAAGCTTATCTTAAGCTGTGCAGTTTTATTTCATTACAAACAGCTGCAAATATTTAATTTCTTGTTTATACAAATGGGACTATTTCCGTTTTTTTTTATTTCTTGCATAAATATTTGGGATTATTTCGGCCTTTTTTTCAAAATTTGGCTCTTACAAGAGGTGGCCTCCACGTGGCAAGAGCTGGGCAACATATTCATTATGTTGGCAAACTACCTCATGTATATATGAATCGTGTTCTGGGAATAAAAAGGGGCTTAATGCATGTTCGTAAAATGTCATCCCAGATTAGCCTACGCAGTCCGCACAGGCTAATCAGGGACGACACTTTCCGCTTTTATGGTATTTTTAGTTTCAAGGAAGTCACTCCTCACCGAAAATCAAGTTTGGGCGAAAAGTGTCGTCCCTGATTAGCAGTACGGACTGCACAGGCTAATCTGGGACGACACTGTACGCACATGCATTAAGCCCATTTTTCTCAGAACGCGCCTCATATATATAGTGCTTTATTTTTAAACTTAAATCAATATTAAACGAAGTCATCATTGACTATATTAAATAAAGAGAGAAATTGAGTGCTTGTGCTTTATCTTTAAACTTAAATCAATATTTAACGAAGTCATAATTGACTAAATAAATATGTACATCTTTTCAATCCATTATAAACGGCACTTTTAGCTTAGTTTCGTGTATATATAGAGAAATTGAGTGCTTTTCGGTGATTCTGTGCTGTCGCGGGAGTGCTTTTCGGTGGCCACAAAATAGTAATGAGCTTTATATTTAAACTTAAATCATTATTTAATGAAGTCATTATTGACTAAATAAATATGTACATCTTTTCAATCCATTATAAACGGCACTTATAGCTTAGTTTCGTGTATATATAGAGAAATTGAGTGCTTTTCGGTGATTCTGTGCTGTCGCGGGAGTGCTTTTCGGTGGCCACAAAATAGTAATAAGCTTTATATTTAAACTTAAATTATTATTTAATGAAGTCATTATTGACTAAATAAATATGTACATCTTTTCAATCCATTATAAACGGCACTTATAGCTTAGTTTCTTGTATATATAGAGAAATTGAGTGCTTTTCGGTGATTCTGTGCTGTCGCGGGAGTGCTTTTCGGTGGCCACAAAATAGTAATGAGCTTTATATTTAAACTTAAATCATTATTTAATGAAGTCATTATTGACTAAATAAATATGTACATCTTTTCAATCCATTATAAACGGCACTTATAGCTTAGTTTCGTGTATATATAGAGAAATTGAGTGCTTTTCGGTGATTCTCTGCTGTCGCGGGAGTGCTTTTCGGTCTTCACGTGAAGTGCTTTTCGGTCGGTTTATTGCCGATATTTATCCCATTTTGGGCATTAATACCTCATAATAAACACAAGGTAGTATAAATATGCATGAAATATAAACATTTATAACTAATATAAACCGTTTACACACAATAGAAACGCAAATATTCATATATATAGCGAGAAAAATTGTGCTTTTCGGTCTTCACATGAAATGCATTCGGTCGGTATATTGCCGATATATATCCAATTTTGGACATTAATACCTCATAATAAACACAAGGTAGTATAAATATGCATGAAATATAACCATTTATAATTAATTTAAACCGTTTACACACAATAGAAACGCAAATATTCATATATATATATATATATATATATATATATATATATATATATATATATATATATATATATATATATATATATATATATATATATAGCGAGAAATTGAGTGCTTTTCGGTCTTCACATGAAGTGCATTCGGTCGGTATATTGCCGATATTTATCCAATTTTGGACATTAATACCTCATAATAAACACAAGGTAGTATACATATGCATTAAATATAACCATTTATAACTAATTTAAACCGTTTACACACAATAGAAACGCAAATATTCATATATATAGCGAAAAATTGAGTGCTTTTCGGTCTTCACATGAAGTGCATTCGGTCGGTATATTGCCGATATTTATCAAATTGGAGTGTAGGACATTAGTCCTCTCGGACATTAGCCCCTAGGACAATAGCCCCTAGGACAAAAGCCCCCTAGGACATTAGCCCCCTAGGACATTTGCCCCTAAGGACAAAAGCCCCTGAGGACGTTAGCTCGGTAAATTCATTTTTTAGGCATTTAATATTATCTTTTTTTAAATGAAATGCAATTAAAAGGTAGAAAATGATTTAAATATCAAGATGACATTATAAGATGTTAAGTAACAAACAGAGCACTTAGTGTATGTATATAAAACCATGTTTTACTTTCAATATGCAATTTTCATTGTATCTTGTAGTAAAAGAAGAAACAAAAATATGAACATCTTTCAAAGTGAAAAAAATACTTCATAGTTAATTTATAAACCAACAATAGTAATAGTAAAATAGTAAAGAAATTGTTAAAAAACACTAAAATTTACGTGTGTTGTACAACCTATATATTGAAAAATATTTGTATGAGACTTCAACATATAAATAATTGTATGTATTTACTTATGAAATATAACAAATGGAATAAAAGTACTTACTTTAAAAAAAGTTTAAAACACTTGAGGGCTAATGTCCGAGCGTTCACTTTTTTGAAGGGGATAATGTCCTAGGGGCTTATGTCCTAGGGGCTAATGTCCTAGGGGCTAATGTCCGTACCCCATCAAATTTTGGACATTAATACCTCATAATAAACACAAGGTAGTATAAATATGCATGAAATATAACCATTTATAACTAATTTAAACCGTTTACACACAATAGGAACGCAAATATTATATATATAGCGAGAAATTGAGTGCTTTTCGGTCGGTAATTGCCGATATTTACCATTTTGGGCACAATGTAGTATAAACATACAATCATATAACCATTTACAGGCACGGATTTACCGGGGGGGGCACGAGGGGCACGTGCCCCCCCCCCCCAGCGGCTTAAGACAATTTTTTTTTATTTGTGTGTGTTTGTGAAACCAACTTGGCCAGATGTTCTGATTTCCCCGATTTCCGACAAAGGAAGTGCCTCCCCTTCCTGCTTTTTATCTTAACAACCTTACCGTCTACTATCCACAGGGGGCACCTTTTAGACGTTAACACTCAATTATCACCGTAGCAAAACTCTTTACGGCCGTAGATTTAAAGCGTCTAGATAACAGTGAGCGTCTGTCATTTACAATCAATAAGCGTCTGGTTGATCTTGAACGTTGTTTTGAAGGCAAGTACACCAATTAACAGTGTATTGTCATAACCCACCCGATCCTGTTTTATTAGCTACTACTAGTAGAAACTTATTAGACTTTTTAGACTACTACTACTAATAATAAAAGATGCCTTTCCTACCGCGGTAAAATTTTAGTACTACTGCCAACACTAATAAAAGATGCTGTCGCTAAACGGTGCTTGTTCATTTGGCGGACAATGGTGTGCCACGTGTGAGGAATTATGCCGTTATTGCATAGCTGATTGTATTTCCTGCCTTTAAAATGCTCGAACGAATATGAACTCTGGATGTTGGGTTTCAATAAATTATAGCAGATTACACGATTTAAGCACAATTTTGTGGTGTTTATTTCGGTTAGCTCTCAGTGGGTTTCTTCTACGATTACACAACCGCTAGCAATGACACTATACTAGACAACTCACATGGTCGTCGACTGGAAACCTTGTCAGGATGGCAGACGTCGTCCTCGGCAGTCCACACTTCGAGGGAAACACTCGTCTGCTGTCGTCGTCGTCGGCTGCACACCACCGATCCTCCTGGGAATACCTACCCCACGCACAGGCTAAACCTCCAGGGCAATACAGGGCAAGTCACAGGCTAATACTTACGTCACAGGCTAATACACTTATCCTCCTGGAAATGCTTACATCAGGGCATCTATCCTCCTGGTAATACTCACCTCAGGGAACACGTCTGCACACGTCCGCGGACACGGTAGCCAGAGAGCATGGTCATCCCATCAGGCATCTGCGTCCATCCCATTGGCTCCACATCATGCAGCATGGTCCCGTCACATGAGCGACGCAAGCCGGGTACCACTCTGCAGGGGGGCGTGGCACTGGCACTACACTCCCCTCACTTTTCTCTTTTTGGGACGACCCCATACTCACAAAGGAATCGTCCCACCGAATGTCATAGTCAGTCCGCCACAGACGTCCCGTCGCACCCGAGCAAGTATATTGACTATCTCTCGGACCCCAATGCCCCTTTCGTAAGCAAGGAGGGCGCCTTCGCCATGCCACGTACTCTAAAGCCACTGCGCCCAAGCCGTCCCATGCACTCCAAGGAAGTATATTGACTATCTCTCGGACCCCAATGCCCCTTTCGTAAGCAAGGAGGGCGCCTTTGCCACGCGATGTACGCCTAGACGCAGCGACTTAGCGGAACTATGACAGTGCCCAGACTCCCCAAAGTCGGGACAACCTAATTGTTTCAAAACTACAAGCACGCCACAACGTGCGCAGAATGGGGGCCTCAACCCTAGATAGACCACAACTAATTTTAACCCATTGGCCGGTTTTCGTACGACCACCAAGAATATTTAAATATGCATGCATACAGATTATTGTGATTTTGTTATAGACATATTAACATCTAATATTATTATTATGTTCCCGGACAAGAATATCTAAAGTACTTATGCAAACAGTGTTATTTTGATTTATAGTGTACTGCAGTGGGCGACTCGTGCATAGACGAAATCAGGAATATTACAAAAACAAGAAAGAAGGGACTCTGGGATAAATGGGCTCGCCCTGCCAGTTCATCTACAAAGTGGAGCAATTAACAGCCTTCGGCTGCAAACAGCTACAGCATTGAAATTAGCCATTACAGCGGCCTGGATAGACAGCAAAACACGCTACAGAAAAGAAACACTGACATAATATACTGGAGACTGGGGGGTGCAGGGTTACGCACAACTATGTTGATCGCCATGGCGGTGGCTGTAAATAACAAGAATTATTACTAATATTAAAATAACAATAACACCACAGGGAGTGGTATGCAACAGTTTCCCACGGCACTGACATGCTCACAAGTCCGGATTTTCAGAGAACTACCAATGATAGTGGGCTGAAAGAGCTCACCGTTAGACTACACTAGATGCAACTTATTACTGCCTGAATCTCTCGCCCTGCCGCCAACTACCCGCCAGTATTTAGCGAGGCTACGCGTACCTATTTACGACCTTAAGCGTGTTACACTTGGGTGAAAACACACCCTCGGTCCAGGCACGAAAAGAGAAATAATATAAATGTTAATATATAAATAATGTATTTTTTAATATCTAATAACAAAATTATAATGATCTTTATTTATTCTCTATTTATTTCCGGGTGGCAATACCAACTTCAGCATATCCACTCCCAATCAGGGAAACATGAATAAATAGATATACTAAACAATTAGACAAGAAAAAATGATAAAAGTACACGAATGATGTACACAAAGAGGGGAAGCCGAGGTATGAGTGTCAGTTCTACAACCACCGCCCTACAGTGGCCAACGTGCACCTACATCCTACCAGCCAAATTTTGCATTACAGAAAATATCTGAATTATATAAAAAAAAAAGAAGGTATATTAAACAAGAAAAATGAAAAGAACCTACCAGTGAGTTCTACTCACAGGAGACCGTACACAAATAAAAAGAACCAAAAGAGTAATGGACTGGTGGGCGAGGCCAATAAAGGGCTAATGGAATCTACACTTCACTGACACTAAGTGGAGCAAAACACAACTAAAATAAAACAAGAAAAACAGAGAGAGAAGACTATTAAAGGTACCCACCCCCACCCTTTAAATAGATAATTACTTCAGGCCCCCACGCTCGCTTACACACTTACTTAATTTCCACCGCTGGGACCGCTCCCAACGGCGACAACTTGAGGGTCGCCACCCTTCAGAGCCACGCCTGAAAGGTCCCCGAGATCCATCCTCCGAGATCTTCTGGCGTACACTCGCGACGACTCCGTAACCGCACGCACTGCTCTGGCGGTTTACCGAGGGGTCGCCGTGACTAAACTGGTTCCTCTGGGTGTTACCAGAGGGAAACCGGCGACTGGACGACTCACTTCGATTTACTCCCATAACTGGGCAATCCCTGCTCGGCCTAGGTGCAATGCCAGCAGGATTCCCATAGCCGGACGATTCAAACCTGGAAGATCCCTGATGGGCTATGGAAGTGGGAAAGTTGGGCAATCCATGTTGGACTATGCCAACAGGATTCCCATGGCTCGACGACTCTACGAATCTGGAAGGTCCCTGTGGGTTTATGCCGACAGGTCTCTTGGGCAACCCTGTAAGGACTGTGCCGACAGGGTTCCCGTAGCTAGACGATTCTTTTGACGTTCTCTGAAAACTGGACAACTCCTGCGGGACTATGCCGGCAGGTCTCTTGGGCAACTCTGTAAGGACTATGCCGACAGAGTTCCCGTAGCTAGACGATTCTTCTGACGTATTCCGAAAACTGGACAACTCCTGCGGGACTATGCCGACAGGTCTCTTGGGCAACTCTGTAAGGACTATGCCGACAGAGTTCCCGTAGCTAGACGATTCTTCTGACGTACTCTGAAAACTGGACAACTCCTGCGGGACTATGCCGGCAGAGTTCCCGTAGCTAGACGATTCTTCTGACGTTCTCTGAAAACTGGACAACTCCTGCGGGACTATGCCGGCAGGTCTCTTGGGCAACTCTGTAAGGACTATGCCGACAGAGTTCCCGTAGCTAGACGATTCTTCTGACGTATTCCGAAAACTGGACAACTCCTGCGGGACTATGCCGACAGGTCTCTTGGGCAACTCTGTAAGGACTATGCCGACAGAGTTCCCGTAGCTAGACGATTCTTCTGACGTACTCTGAAAACTGGACAACTCCTGCGGGACTATGCCGGCAGAGTTCCCGTAGCTAGACGATTCTTCTGACGTTCTCTGAAAACTGGACAACTCCTGCGGGACTATGCCGGCAGGTCTCTTGGGCAACTCTGTAAGGACTATGCCGACAGAGTTCCCGTAGCTAGACGATTCTTCTGACGTACTCTGAAAACTGGACAACTCCTGCGGGACTATGCCGACAGGTCTCTTGGGCAACCCCGTTAGGACTATGCCGACGGAGTTCCCGTAGCTAGACGACTCTTCTGTGCTCTCAAAACTGGACAATCCCTGCTGGTCAGGATCCGGCTTGCCACTGTTGTCTCCCTTGGCTGCTGCTGCTTCGTCACTGACGTCCTCAGTCTCACCATTGCCCCCTCCAGTGCTTACGTCGGTGCACACCCCAATGTCACGGACGACTTCGCGCACTGTTGGCGGTGCCAACGGAACTGCATAACCGACGCCGCCAGTCTCACCGTTGCCCTTTACAGTGCTCATGTCGGTGCACACCCCAATGTGACGGACATCTTCTGTAGGTAGCGCCAACGGAACCGCATTATCGAAGCCGCCGGTCTCACCGTTGCCCCTTACAGTGCTCATGTCGGTGCACACCCCAATGTGACGGACATCTTCGCGAACTGTAGGTAGCACTAACGGAACCGCGTATTCGACGCCTTCGGTTAACACGTCTTCATCATCGCCGACGACGCCAGTCTCACCGTTGCCCCTTACAGTGCTCATGTCGGTGCACACCCCAATGTGACGGACAACTTCGCGAAATGTAGGTAGCTGCAACGGAACCGCATCATCGACGCCTTCGGTTAACACGTCTTCACCATCGCCGACGCCGCCAGTCTCACCGTTGCCCCTTACAGTGCTCATGTCGGTGCACACCCCAATGTGACGGACAACTTCGCGAAATGTAGGTAGCTGCAACGGAACCGCATCATCGGCGCCTTCAGTCTCATCGTTTTCTCCTTCAGTGCTCTCGTCGGTGCACACCCCAATGTCACCGACGACGTCGTGCACTGTCTGCAGCGCACGGACGGCTTCTTCCAGCCACCTTACATGGAGCTCCACCCAGCAAGCCGTGATCTCCGCCTCCAAGTTGGATATCTGGGCGGCCAGCTCGGCCTTTACCTTTTCCTGGGCCTCGCGGAGTCTACTCATTTCAATTACTATTCACTAAATTAAAATTAATGCCTAAATAAAAATGACAAAAATTAAATTCCGTCACAAAAATTAAAAGTAATGCCTAAATAAAAATGACAATCTGCCTACACAATTAAAACTAAATTACCCAATAATTACCGATTAAATCACCAAAATCACCATAGCCATTACACCTGATTAAAATCAAAACAATACCCGACCCGCACTCTTTTAGACAGACTTTCTCATAAACCCCGATTTCTCAAGACGCAAACAATGTAAACATTCAGTAGTGCGTTCAGTTACAGCGAACGTTCGCTATAGTTCGCGAACGGTCGCGAACGTTCGCTACTGAACGCTCGGTTCGCCGCGAACGTTCGCGAACCGAAGCGAACCCTCTTGGGAGGTAGTTCGCTATAGATCGCTAGCGAAACCAAGATGGCGGACAAATAAATATGTTGTATTTGTTCAGTGTAACTTCGATATTGTTTCCTTTTTTTTTATAGTACAAAAATGAATTGAACAATAAACAAAGTGTATATGAGGTTATGGGGATTCCGATAATGACGTCGCGTTTGCGCATCCTCAAATTTTGGCCGTCAACACTGCGGCCATTCTGCTTTTGTTTGCGTTTGATGATCCGCATCGTGATAAGATTTCAATCATATTCGAAACCCTTTTAAGAACAACAAAATACTCAGAAATTGAAATTCTTTCAGATTAAATAGAATCCAATGAATGAACACAAATAAGGACGAAAACAAACAACAAATTGATTGATTTTATGTAATCAACATAAAGAAACTATTTGAACCTATATGTCCGTAAAAACTGACCTTGTTGGAGATTAACTAAATCCTCTTGATACATGTAAATGTTTTTATTTAATTGTTCACACCAATTTTGACACTCCTTATTTCAGCATGTTTAACCACCCATTTAATAACTGCCCCTTCATCACAAACCGATTATCTCGATATGATCGGATACTGTCCAGACAATAACTAAGAAAACAGGGTGCCATAAACCCAGGGACCTATATTTGTATGACTCAGTATGGGGTCTTTAACCACATGTGTCTGGTCATTAAACACAATTTATGATACCTCCGTGTCATCTCTTGGCATATTAAGCCAAACACTTAACAGTTGCTTTAATAAAACATTTGAACATATTTAAAAAATAGGCGTACATTTGTCCGAAATGGATTAACAGGAACAATTAAGTATGTATATTAACCAGTTTAAACATAACACTAAAGTGTTTTATAATGAAATACATTTAAAATATTGTAGAAATTTACTGCTACACAATTATCGTATTTAACGGGTACCTGCAAACGTAAACTCCGATGTTATAACGTGTAAAGATCGTGCGTTTTTGCAGTGTTCGAAACATCATCGTGAAAACAAGCAATCGCGTTTGATCATAATACGGATATAAAATACTTGGGTAAAATAAATGTATAGATTATGGTATAATAAAATGCCAGATTTGTATCCCTCATTATCACTACAATAAGTTTTCAATATAGATGTGCATTCAAAGACAGTTCAATTCGCAAAATATGCAGGTGTTTTTTTCCATTTGAATGCTAAAATTTATTAACATTTTCATTAAATGTAAACGAAACGAAAATTCATTCAATGTAAAAGAAAATAACAACTACATTTGAAGATTGTAATGTATTGCGCTATTTTAGGGCTTTGTTTTATAACTGATTCAATGTACCTCTTACACTAAATTTCGATCGCTAATGAAAAATAACACTATCGCATCCACACCACTTATAATTATAATCAAATTATTATAGGTTTTATTATTTTTGAAATATCTGTTAGATAAGTACTTTCCGTGTTATTAGCGATTTCCGCCATCAACACCGCAATCAATTTTCTGGGAGCCGCCATCTTGAAACGTTCGCGCCGAACTTATCGTTCAATAAGACCGAATCGCAAACGAACCATCATTGGCGAACGTTCGCTGTAACTGAACGCACTACTGTAGTGCGTTCAGTTACAGCGAACGTTCGCTATAGTTCGCGAACGTTCGCTACTGAACGCTCGGTTCGCCGCGAACGTTCGCGAACCGAAGCGAACCCTCTTGGGAGGTAGTTCGCTATAGTTCGCTAGCGAAACCAAGATGGCGGACAAATAAATATGTTGTATTTGTTCAGTGTAACTTCGATATTGTTTCCTTTTTTTGTAGTACAAAAATGAATTGAACAATAAACAAAGTGTATATGAGGTTTTGGGGATTCCGATAATGACGTCGCGTTTGCGCATCCTCAAATTTTGGCCGTCAACACTGCGGCTATTCTGCTTTTGTTTGCGTTTGATGATCCGCATCGTGATAAGATTTCAATCATATTCGCGACCCTTTTTAAGAACAACAAAACACTAAGAAATTGAAATTCTTTCAGATTAAATAGAATCCAATGAATGAACACAAATAAGGACGAAAACAAACAACAAATTGATTGATTTTATGTAATCAACATAAAGAAACAATTTGTCCGTAAAAACTTACCTTGTTGCAGATTAACTAAATCCTCTTGATACATGTAAATGTTTTTATTTAATTGTTCACACCAATTTTGACACTCCTTATTTCAGCATGTTTAACCACCCATTGTTTAATTGCCCCTTCATCACAAACCGATTATCTCGATATGATCGGATACTGTCCAGACAATTACTAAGAAAACAGGGTGTCATAAACCCAGGGACCTATATTTGTATGACTCGGTATGGTACCGTTGTAAAGAAGATCCTCTACAGATTCTAACCATATCAAAATATTTTATGGCAGGGTCGTAGTCGGCCTGTAAATCGCGGACAAAGTCGGCCTGTTTTAACGTTTTTTTTTACACACGCAAATGCCGAAAAGAAAACCCGGATCCGATATAAATGGTTATAACTTCATTATTATTCGTCCGATATTAATTATAATGGTACCGTTGTAAAGAAGATCCTCTACAGATTCTAACCATATCAAAATATTTTATGGCAGGGTCGTAGTCGGCCTGTAAATCGCGGACAAAGTCGGCCTGTTTTAACGTTTTTTTTTACACACGCAAATGCCGAAAAGAAAACCCGGATCCGATATAAATGGTTATAACTTCATTATTATTCGTCCGATATTAATTATAATGGTACCGTTGTAAAGAAGATCCTCTACAGATTCTAACCATATCAAAATATTTTATGGCAGGGTCGTAGTCGGCCTGTAAATCGCGGACAAAGTCGGCCTGTTTTAACGTTTTTTTTTACACACGCAAATGCCGAAAAGAAAACCCGGAACCGATATAAATGGTTATAACTTCATTATTATTCGTCCGATATTAATTATAATGGTACCGTTGTAAAGAAGATCCTCTACAAATTCTAACCATATCAAAATATTTTATGGCAGGGTCGTAGTCGGCCTGTAAATCGCGGACAAAGTCGGCCTGTTTTAACGTTTTTTTTTACACACGCAAATGCCGAGAAGAAAACCCGGAACCGATATAAATGGTTATGACTTCATTATTATTCGTCCGATATTAATTATAATGGTACCGTTGTAAAGAAGATCCTCTACAGATTCTAACCATATCAAAATATTGTATGGCAGGGTCGTAGTCGGCCTGTAAATCGCGGACAAAGTCGGCCTGTTTTAACGGTTTTTTTTACACACGCAAATGCCGAGAAGAAAACCCGGAACCGATATAAATGGTTATAAATGCATTATTATTCGTCCGATATTAATTATAATGGTACCGTTGTAAAGAAGATCCTCTACAGATTCTAACCATATCAAAATATTGTATGGCAGGGTCGTAGTCGGCCTGTAAATCGCGGACAAAGTCGGCCTGTTTTAACGGTTTTTTTACACACGCAAATGCCGTAAAGAAAACCCGGAACCGATATAAATGGTTATAAATGCATTATTATTCGTCCGATATTAATTATAATGGTACCGTTGTAAAGAAGATCCTCTACATTTTCTAACCATATGAAAATATTTTATGGCAGGATCGTAGTCGGCCTGTAAATCGCGGACAAAGTCGGCCTGTTTTAACGGTTTTTTTTTACACACGCTAATGCCGTAAAGAAAACCAGGAACCGATATAAATGGTTATAAATGCATTATTATTCGTCCGATATTAATTGTAATGGTACCGTTGTAAAGAAGATCCTCTACAGTTTCTAATAATGTTAAAATATTTTATGGCAGGGACAGTGTTAACCTGTAAATCGCTGTGCGGTAAAAGTTGACCGAAAAATACCGTGTTTTTTTTAACACAGAACAATGTCTTGAGGAAAACACGGAAAAGCTAAAAGGGGTTATAAAAGCATCCTTTTCCCAACCGACCATACATTTTTGGTACCGTTGTTACGGTATTGTTCCACTGTTTCTAAATATGTAAAAAATATTGTGAGAAAGCATAATATGAAATAAGGCGAAGCATCAAAGCGAAAATGGTTATAAATGCATTATTATTCGTCCGATATTAATTATAATGGTACCGTTGTAAAGAAGATACTCCACAGTTATTAACCATGTCAAAATAATTTATGGCAGGGTCAGAGTCCGCCTGTAAATCCCGGTCAAAGTCAGCCTGTTTTAACGGTTTTTTTTTACACACGGAAATGCCTTAAGGAAAACCCGGAGAAGGTAAACGGGGTTATAAAACAGTATTATTGACTCGATATTAATTATAATGGTATTGTAGTACAGGAGAACCTCCACAGTTTCTAACCATCTAAAAATATTTTAAGGCAGGTTCAGATTCAGCCTGTAAATCGCGGTCAAAGTCGGCCTATTTTAACGTTTTGTACACGCGCAAATGCCTATAGGACTACCCGGAAAAGGTGATAAAATCATCACTTTCCCAACCGACCATACATTATTTGATACCATTGTAATGTAAACAATGGACCTATTCCTACGGCCGTGTTAATACCAATATGAAAAGATGCCATATCAATCCACAACCCCTGGGTAGGTAGATGGGCACCTTAGACCACTAAGTCACGGTAACTATGTCTGTTACTGCTACTTTTGACATTGATATTACCAGTTAAATGTCAATTTCGTGACATGGTTCATGCAATACCCTGAAATTTTCCGGGGACACAGTAACAACAACTGCCAATTAAGGATACAATGGTCGCGATCACAGGTTAGTGCCACCCTTGTATATCTGCTCTTGGCATGTTGTTCTTACTTACTGTCAATCGAAGATTTGGGTCTTGGGTAGATATACAGCTTGTTGTCAAACCGTTCCGATCCGAATACTTAAATAAGAAGTTTTTTGTTAAGAAAAAAATCATAACTGCAATACAAGTCTAGCTTTGATCACGATATAAATCATATAAACATTTTATGAATCGGTGTTGATATAAAGTGTGTTAATTGACCTTGTGCTCGAATTGTTGTGTTTGATTTTATTTACTTACAATGCCTTTAGTAGTGGGACATAGCCAGACAAAGTACTTGTCTGATTATTTGTGTAAGGGATCGTACACAGTGTTCTCGTATTCTGGATATAAAACGCTCCAGTTTATGTACGAGAGGGACGTTTTTGAAGTTGCGCCTTTCTTTTCGGTAAGTACCGTGCACAGTACATATATATATATATATATATATTATGATATGATTATATATTGTATATATGGGTAGATTGCTCACTATGTATTGTTCACGATGTCTATACATAGTTATTTACGGGTGCATACAATCACCGCAAAGTACAGAAAAGCATCGAATAGCACCGAAAAGCACCGAAAATACACTCAATTTCTCGCTATATATATGCAATATATCGTTTCTAGTGTGTGTTAACGGGTTTAATTAGTTAATTAATGGTTATATGATTGTATGTCTATACTACAAAATTGGATAAATATCGGCAATATACCGACCGAAATGCTTTTCCTGTGAAGACCGAAAAGCACTCAATTTCTCGCTATATATATATATATATAGAGTTCCTATAAACGGATTTAAATTAAATAAAAGTTAAGAAAAACATGTGTGGAAAAATACCAAATAAGCCAGATACTTCATTCTGATTTCGTCAATACTGTACAGATCTTAAATTTACGGATCATTGTAATTTCCTGCAACGATATCTATTCATACGACACACGAACACTAACACGGATCTTAATTAAGCAGACAAATGCTTCTGCTATTCACAAATTCACACGAGCCGCACTTTTATAAAGGATAATAACTGAATATACACTTATTGACAGAGATCAACGCAAATGTATATTATGTAACCTAAATGACATCGAGGATGAATTTCACTTTGTTCTTAAATGTCCTTATTATAATGATGTTAGGAATGCATTAATTCCGAAATATTATAGAATCCGACCGAATATGTTCATGTTTATTAAACTACTTAATAGCACAAACAAAACTGTATTAAGAAAGCTAGCCATGTATTGTTTAACATGCTTTAAAATAAGAGAAAATGTCATATATATGTAGTGTTAAATAGAAGTACATTTTTCACAAAAAAAAAATAAGGTCAGAAATATGTAACTGTATCTATATTTTTGTAAACCTATATGCATAACATTGTGTGACCACTGTGTATTAAACCCATCCATGTACCATTCTCACGAAATATGTTCACGAAATATATTTCGTGTTTATTTAGATTATTTATTCTTTAAAATTATGTGTGTTTTTGGGTGTACTTCAACGCATGCTGTTATTTATATGTATGTTAATAACGATGAGCTTCACATGCTTAAGTCAAAAATAAACTATTCTGTTATATTTGCAAAGGCAGCAGCATCATACTAAAACAATCCCAGAAAAATAATGAATATCAACCGACATGACCGACAGAAATGATTCGATGCACGATGTGAATCAAAATTTAGTTTAAGTAATACGACACAAAGAAACTTTTTTAGTTTACGGATCATTTCGGCTTAGAGGACTAAGACAGTCATGTAAAATATCAAATAAAATATATAGTTATAATCAACTGGTAGCAAGTTATAAATATATCGGCAATGTACCAACCGAAAAGCACTTCATGCTGTTTATCATCTTATACGTAAATTGATGTAAATGTTTTAAGTTTTTCTAATTGACGTGAAACTCTTAAATAGAAATTGCAGCATTATTATTTCATATTATGCTTTCTCACAATTTTTTTTACATATTTAGAAACAGTGGAAGAAAACCATAACAACGGTACCAAAAATGTATGGTCGGTTAGAAAAAGGATGCTTTTATAGCCCCTTTTAGCTTTTACGTGTTTTCCTCAAGACATTGTTTTGTGAACAAAAACAAAACGGTATTTTTCGGTCAATTTTGACCGCGATTTACAGGTTGGCACTGACCCTGCCATAAAATATTTTAACATGGTTAGAAACTGTGGAGGTTCTTCTTTGCAACGATACCATTATAATTAATATCGAATTAATAATAATGTTTTTATAATTCCCTTTTTCCTTTTCAGGGTTTTCTTTACGGCATTTGCGTGTGTAAAAAACCCCCGTTAAAACAGGCCGACTTTGTCCGCGATTTACAGGCCGACTCTGACCCTGCCATAAACTATTTTATATATTATTAGAAACTGTAGAGGAACTTCTTTACAACGGTACCATTACAATTAATATCGGACGAATAATAATGCATTTATAACCATTTATATCGGTTCCTGGTTTTCTTTACGGCATTTGCGTGTGTAAAAAAACCGTTAAAACAGGCCGACTTTGTCCGCGATTTACAGGCCGACTACGATCCTGCCATAAAATATTTTCATATGGTTAGAAAATGTAGAGGATCTTCTTTACAACGGTACCATTATAATATCGGACGAATAATAATGCATTTATAACCATTTATATCGGTTCCGGGTTTTCTTTACGGCATTTGCGTGTGTAAAAAAACCCGTTAAAACAGGCCGACTTTGTCCGCGATTTACAGGCAGACTACGACCCTGCCATAAAATATTTTGATATGGTTAGAATCTGTAGAGGATCTTCTTTACAACGGTACCATTATAATTAATATCGGACGGATAATAATGAAGTTATAACCATTTATATCGGTTCCGGGTTTTCTTTACGGCATTTGCGTGTGTAAAAAAAACCGTTAAAACAGGCCGACTTTGTCCGCGATTTACAGGCCGACTACGACCCTGCCATAAAATATTTTGATATGGTAAGAATCTGTAGAGGATCTTCTTTACAACGGTACCATTATAATTAATATCGGACGAATAATAATGAAGTTATAACCATTTATATCGGTTCCGGGTTTTCTTCTCGGCATTTGCGTGTGTAAAAAAACCCGTTAAAACAGGCCGACTTTGTCCGCGATTTACAGGCCGACTACGACCCTGCCATAAAATATTTTGATATGGTTAGAATCTGTAGAGGATCTTCTTTACAACGGTACCATTATAATTAATATCGGACGAATAATAATGAAGTTATAACCATTTATATCGGTTCCGGGTTTTCTTCTCGGCATTTGCGTGTGTAAAAAAAAACGTTAAAACAGGCCGACTTTGTCCGCGATTTGCAGGCCGACTACGACCCTGCCATAAAATATTTTGATATGGTTAGAATCTGTAGAGGATCTTCTTTACAACGGTACCATTATAATTAATATCGGACGAATAATAATGAAGTTATAACCATTTATATCGGTTCCGGGTTTTCTTTTCGGCATTTGCGTGTGTAAAAAAAACCGTTAAAACAGGCCGACTTTGTCCGCGATTTACAGGCAGACTACGACCCTGCCATAAAATATTTTGATATGGTTAGAATCTGTAGAGGATCTTCTTTACAACGGTACCATTATAATTAATATCGGACGAATAATAATGAAGTTATAACCATTTATATCGGTTCCGGGTTTTCTTCTCGGCATTTGCGCGTGTAAAAAAAAACGTTAAAACAGGCCGACTTTGTCCGCGATTTGCAGGCCGACTACGACCCTGCCATAAAATATTTTGATATGGTTAGAATCTGTAGAGGATCTTCTTTACAACGGTACCATTATAATTAATATCGGACGAATAATAATGAAGTTATAACCATTTATATCGGTTCCGGGTTTTCTTTTCGGCATTTGCGTGTGTAAAAAAAAACGTTAAAACAGGCCAACTTTGTCCGCGATTTGCAGGCCGACTACGACCCTGCCATAAAATATTTTGATATGGTTAGAATTTGTAGAGGATCTTCTTTACAACGGTACGATTATAATTAATATCGGACGAATAATAATGAAGTTATAACCATTTATATCGGTTCCGGGTTTTCTTTTCGGCATTTGCGTGTGTAAAAAAAAACGTTAAAACAGGCCGACTTTGTCCGCGATTTACAGGCCGACTACGACCCTGCCATAAAATATTTTGATATGGTTAGAATCTGTAGAGGATCTTCTTTACAACGGTACCATTATAATTAATATCGGACGAATAATAATGAAGTTATAACCATTTATATCGGTTCCGGGTTTTCTTTTCGGCATTTGCGTGTGTAAAAAAAAACGTTAAAACAGGCCAACTTTGTCCGCGATTTACAGGCCGACTACGACTCTGCCATAAAATATTTTGATATGGTTAGAATCTGTAGAGGATCTTCTTTACAACGGTACCATTATAATTAATATCGGACGAATAATAATGAAGTTATAACCATTTATATCGGTTCCGGGTTTTACCATAAAGATTTCCGGATAGTTCCGGGTTTTATACCTCGCCGGCGCTTATACAGTCAATCGTCTGATAATGCTGACGTACCGGCGTTCGCGGAAGAAACGTGTCTGTGTTATTTTAATTATAGAATACAAATAATTATGGGATAATAAAGTGATCAGCCTAAATTAACTAAACATCATGCCAATGATCCGGAAGCTTCTATTAAAACTGTGTACAGGGGGAAAAGCCGGCGAACAGTAGGCCTACATGTCACCGAGAAGTGGGGCAGTAGGCAAAAGCTTGGAACGCAATCACAAGAACTTGCAGAAGTTCAGATTGAGAATGAGAAACCAGAAACAAACTTAATTGCTAACTGTACTACAAAAAGCAGTTCAGTATCAGACGTAGATACTTCGGTTACATTTGGTAAGTAAACAACAACCTAATTGGTGCATTGATTGAGATTAATTCCAGCCTCCGTCCGGCTCTAGTCACATGTCAGCTGTCCTTGGTTTATGGGTGTGTGTGATCATATATATCTATTCACAAAGTAATGTTTCCAAAACCAATGATACAGTATTAAGGAAAGTTTAAAAATCTGAAGTTAATTATTATTCCAGACTGATATTTGGATCATTTTTTAGCTCAGCGTTTTTCGGAGAAAACCAGAGTTATTGTCATAGCCAGCTCGTCGTCCGCCGTCTGACGTCCGCCGTCCGCGTCGTGCTAAAACCTTAACATTTGCTCTAAAATCAAAGTGATTCCACCTACAACTTTGAAACTTCATATGTAGATGCACCTTGATGAGATCTACGTGCCACACCCATTTTGGGGGTCACTAGGTCAAAGGTCAAGGTCACTGTAACCTTTTTAAAAAAAAAATAATCTGACAAGCCTTCATTTATTCAAAACTGCACCCGTAGCCTAGTGTGGCACCCGTTATGCATTGCTCTTGTTTTTAATTCCCAGCATTGTCGCACAACTTCTGACATTACCTTATAAGATCACACAGCTAGTATAAATATATCCTCCAATTACCTTCAGTCAAGCGGTTAAGGAAACAAAAAAATAATTTCTGAAATAATTCAAACATTGCCGCAATAAACGATGTACCTCAAACAATTTATTTCATTCCCATTAAATCCATGTAAAAATTGTTTATTTACAGCGTGTTAAACTACGCAAAGGCGATAGTTCCATGCACATCCGCAAATAATATACACTACACGCGTTGTCTACCTTGAGTCAAAAGGTTACATTAAAAAAGCTATAGTACTCGATTGCAATAGACATGATGTCAATTAAACTTAGAAAATTCGATTCACTGAACAAATTTAGAGAAACTGAAAGATTAATTTAACTTTTTTATAACTTCTATTTACCATTTAACAAGTTTCTGTTTTATCGGTAGATCTTCTGTTAAGCAACATATACACACAAAAAGTGCTCAAGAATTGGAAAAAACAAAAACGTTCGCAATTTGTTCAAATAAAATGTTGGCATATATGTTACTATTAAAAAATTTGATAAAAATATCAAATCGAGACAGTGTATACCCACTGAACATGTGGATAAGGGATGTCACCTATTTTTGTGATGTACCTGCAAAGATTTTTCCATGCAACATTTTCTGGGAATTGTGAAAAAGTAAAAGAATTTTCTTTAAAATAAAACAAATACATGAAATTATGTGTTTACACAAGCGCAGTGGTCTGCAATTTCTGTGCAAGTTTATTGATGAGTAGCAAAAACATGAACGGAATCGGCATACAATTAGAATATTACAGTTGAAGTAAGATTTGTAAATGTAATTAAACTTTTTTTTCCTTATTTTAGTTGTGTCTGTAGTTTATATTTTCAAGCGTAGTAATGTTAGTAAAACAAAATACTCGGAACGCATGCATGTGACGTCATCATGAGAGCCGCAATCTTAATGTAAACAAAGTGATATAAATTAGGTCATGCTCAAAATAAGGGAATCGTACGATACATACTCATGATATTAATTAAAGTGGGAAAGTACCCCATACCACGGGTGTGTGGAAATGTATTAAAAAAAAACACACACTACAATTATGTTTCAGAATTTTGCGACTCATTGAAAAAAAAAATTGAAAAGTTCGCAACTCAAAAAAAAAAGTTAGTGGGCCAGGGTCCTCACAAAATCATGGAAAAAAACTTGGAATATCTGAGAATACAATAATTGAGGTCTACTTATTTGTCTATAATCAATAATATTTACTGTCAACTCGAAACTCCTCAAAATATAAAAGAAAGATATGTATGCGTTGCAGATGAAAATATAAGATACGATACTGAAAAGGCCAAACGTCTTGAAGAATGGAAAAGTATATCTCCAGAAATTATGTCTGCTTATGTACAAATGCAGACACCCAATAAGCGACAATGTGCTGATTGTTGTCTCTCCACAGATGAACTGTACAGGTGTTGTGATTGCTGTTCATGGGAGACTACGTGCCTCACATGCTTGCGGTTGAGGCATAAACATCCTCATCTGCATTTGTAAGGTACAATGTTAACAAATACAAGAGAAAGCATTTATCATATCATTGAATTTGAACATAAATCATCTAAGACAGTGTACTTTTTTTTCTTAAAGTGGTATGACTTCATGTATTTAAAAAATCTTTGAATGTGTTTAGAGATATTCAAAGTACCATTTTAGAAAATTATCATTACATGAGCTTCATACAAATACGTGTATTACAAATGTGGTTTTTTTCAATACATGGTTTCAAAACCAACCAGTTCCAACTGCCATCAAACTCAAAAGCTGTTGTTATCTTGAACTTTAAAACTGCCAGGTGTTTTTAAATGCTTATTGAGCACTTGTCTTAAATGCCCTTTTTTACAGAACATGGCTTACCTTTCTTTCATTGATGATGATGAGGCTTGGAAATTGAATGACCATTCCTGTAGCACTACTTACCTGAAAAAACTCGTGGTCGTGGATGATAAAGGTAATTTTGTAATCCTATCATGTCTCACCCTCATCATTGTTCTTATCTTATAATTTCTCATGCTGACAATTGTTCTTATCTTGTCTCATGCTGATAATTGCTTTTATCTTATCATGTCTCTTGGTGATATTGTTATTATCTTATCATGTCTCATGCTGATAATTGTTCAGAAATTGTCTCACACTGATCATTGTTCTTATCATGTCTAATGCTGATAATTGTTCATATTTTATATCTCATGCTGCTAATTGTTCTGATCTTGTCTCAAACTGATCATTGTTCTTATCTTATCCTGGTTCATGCTGATAATTGTAATTATCTTATCATGTCTCATGCAGATCATTGTTATTATCTTATCATGTCTCACGCTTATCATTGTTCTTATCTTATCATGTCTCATGCTGATAATTGTTCTGATCTTGTCATGTCTCACACTGATCATTGCATTGTTCTTATCCTATAATGTAACTTGGTACGAAAGATTTGTTGCAGGTTGTTTTGCTGTCCTGTTACTTTTTGTTAAACAGTAGTCAACTTATATTGGAATCTAGCTACATTCTCGCCAATATTAATATATGCACCCTGTATCAAACTGGGTCATTAAAAGCCAAGTAACTAATTATTACAACTGGAAATGCCCAGCATGGTTACAACTAAGTTGCAAGTTAAAGTGAGTTATATGATCCCAATAAATCATGGTTTTGCCAATTTGCAATTACTAAAACACTTTTTATAGTTAACAACCATAAGTATTTTTTAAAAACCTTGTAATCTTTTTTAAGGTCGACAGCATTTGAAGACCCTGCAATTTTGCAAGTGTGAAGTTGAAGCTGTACGCTTGATTAGGTTCAACCTGTGGCCATCTTCAACCAAATTTCCAAACGTGGCATTTCACTTTGACTTCATGCGCTGGTTATGTGGTCTTCTTCTTGAAAGCTCGGTGTCATTTAAAAGTTTCTGCTCCGCATTAGACGCGTGGACATCAAAGCACATGAAGACATATATTCATCACCCTGTATGTTTGTACATGATTTTTGTTTGAATTGCTTTTGAAGTAACACAAAAGTATTATATTTTTATATGTAGTTAATACATAAAATAAAGCTTGTTTACAAAATAATTTAAGTATAAATATTTGATTTACTGATTCATGTGAATGATTTGCTATACTAGTATCAGAAAAGCAGGAGGTGGAGCCTTCCATTTTTGTGCCCCTCTCTGTTAAATATGTACCATCCCCCTTCCATTTTTATGCTCTACTTTTTAAAAGTATGTCTCACCATTGTACACAAATAATTACAGAAAGACCCTATGTGTTATAGTGGCTATTAACAATTTTATAGATTAACATACATTATTATTTGATATGAAAATTATCAAATTCAATTTGATTAAGAGCAGACAGCATGGAATTATGCTGAATGGATGGATGATTGAATATAAGTATGTAAGTGGAAACACCATACTGAAGTCGCTAACACAGAACAAAGTTTAACATCTGGAAAAGTTTTACAAAAAAGTTCACACTGCACCGACAATATTCCACATTGGGGGCATATGTCAGATCCTATGACAAGCCTTATTTTTAATTGCAATGTGTAATTGCCTTATGTGTATGCTTTAGTTTACCTTTAAACGTTTATTTTAAGTTCTTACAGCTTGCTTTAACTGTTGGTTTTGTCTCTATATTTTATCATGTTTAATAAATTTTGAATAAATGGGATAAATCACGGTTATATTTTTAGGTCAAAGATTTGTACAAAGTGCTTGTAGGAGGAACAGCCGATGAATTTCGACATTTTATCTACCAAATGGAAAACATCCACGATGATGGATCCAAATGTCCAGCTTGTTATGAGGTAATGTTAAAAATAGTGATTGTAACAGAAAATTATCCCACCATTTTACAATTACAGTATTTAAAATAAATATTAATCAATGAATTGATACTTTGCTTTTTAGCTCACCTGATTGCTCAGGTGAGCTTTTGTGACCGTTCTTTGTCCGACGTCTGTCCGTCCCTCCGTCCGTTCACATTTGTTCATAAACACTCTAGAGGCCACATTTATTGTCCGATATTCATTAAACTTGGTCAGAAGCTTTGTCCCAATGAAATCTCGGTCGAGTTTGAAACTGGGTTGTGCCGGGTCAAAAACTAGGGCACTAGGTCAAAAAAGAAAAAAACTTGTAAACACAGTAGAAGTAACATTTCATGCCCAATCTTCATGTAACTTTGTTTGTCTTAATGATATGATGGTTGAGTTCAAAAGTGGTTCCAGTCCGTTGAAAAACATGACCGCCAGTGGGCGGAGCAGTTTTCCTTATTTGGCTATAGAGAAACCTTGTAAACACTCTAGAAGTCACAATTTTTGCCCAATCATCATGAAAGTTGGTCAAAACATTGGTTTTATTGATATCTCGGACGAGTTAGATAATGGTCCAGATCGGTGAAAAAACATGGCTGCCAGTGGGCAGGACATTTTTCTCTATATGTATATAGTGAAAACATGTGAACACTCTAGAAGTCACATTTTTGGCCCAATTTTCATGAAATTTGGTCAGAACATATGTTTCCTTGATATGAGAGTTGAGTTTGAAAATGGTTCCGGTCAGTTGAATAACATGACTGCCGGGAGGTGGGGGGGCAGTTTTCTTATATTTATCTATTTAAAAAAGCTTGTGAAAACTATAAGTCACATTTTTTGCCCAATCATCATGAAACTTGTTGAAAAGATTGGTTATCCCTTTCCCGCTTAGAAGCAAAGTGAAAAAGGCAATGTGCAAACAGCATAAAACCAGAAAAGCTTGAGAGTAACTCGCAGCCTGTTCATGTTTTATGCTGTTTGCTGCTCATCAGTATCTATGGTTTAGATATGAAGTCTTAAAATCTTTAATCTAGTAAGAAAGGTCTTCAATGAAATATTATTTTATAAGGAACTACAAATGCGTGAAAATACGTATCTAAGTGGTAAAGGGTTATATATATATATATCTCAGACGAGTTCGCAAATGATCCCAATCAGTAAAAAAACATGGCTGCCAGGGAGGGGGGCAGTTTTCCTTATGTTACTAGAGAGAAACCTTGTGATCGAACACTATAGAAGTCACAATTTTGCCTAATCATTGTGAAACTTATTCAATACATTGGTTTTATTGATTTCTCGCATAACCAACAGAGGCTTGCTAGCTGACTTTGTAAATAATACAATTCCTAAGATAAAGGGTTATATTGTCAGTCTTGTAACATGATGTGAAACAAAGAGGACATAATGAAAAGAAAAACGCTAACTTTTACTTACTGATGGAGACAAAACTCCATGTGCTAGTATTTACCACTGATTTGAATTAATCTTTTAAAGAAAGGATAGATAGCAGTTTACTGTTCCCTCAACGAAGTCGTTAGAAGTGTTGACTGTCAATTTCTCATGAAAGGTGTTTTCTTTTTTGAAAATGGATGCTAGTTTTCTGTGACAATTTAAACTTCTGGGTATTTTCTTATTCAGGATCCTCCCTCCCTGATAAGCTTGCTAGAGCAGAGGATATAGAAAAAAAAAGCAAGGAGGCTCTTCAAGAAATTTTGGAACCTTTTGCAGGTAAGAAAACATGGACAAATGCAGATTTTCTACAAGTGTTTGTGTCATTATATAAAAATACCATCCCATATTTGTTTTGCAGTTTCCAGTGTTTAATTAAATGATGCACATGTCAATACCAGTTGTGAGATGAACACCTTTAATTGCTGGCTTGACAGAATTCGACTGATTGCCATCTCAGAAAATATTGTCCCAATATTAAAAAAAACAAAATGTTTGTGCATAACAATATAGAATTGAAAGACTTTATGTTAAATCAGAAGAAACAAAACTATAAATGTCCCGATAACAAAATGAACCATTTAAATAATGTAGATGAATTTAAAATAATTATTGTTTTTCTCTGTGTAAGTTTTCTCCCCACAAATTTTGTTAGTGGAGCCCAAATTAGGTCATCCCGCTAGGAAATTTCGCAGCGAGTAAAGTCGAGATATATATAGAGCGAATATAACTATGAAATAAACGCCAGTATCTTTCTTGCTGGGGGGGGGGACTTATTGTTTGCGCTCCGTGTGTCAGTCTGTCTGCGTGTGTCAGTCTGTCTGTCAGTCCGTCACACTTTTCTGGATCCTGCGATAACTTCAAAGTTCTTCATATTTTTTTATGAAACTTGAAACGTGGACAGATGGCTTATATGGAGATTATGCACGTCAATTCATTTTGTTCCTATGTCAAAAATTGTGGTTGCTATGGCAACAAATGTAAAAAAAAAATTAAAAAAAATTACTGACTGGTGGAGTTTTACCGGTAGGGGACCATATTGCTTGGCAATCTCTTGTTCCATATATACTGAAGTTGTTATCCCCCGCCATAGGCAGAGGGATATTGTTTTGGCATTTTCCGTCCGTCCGTCCGGAGCCATATCTTGGAAGTGCTTTATCGGATTTCATTGAAACTTGGTATGTGTATAAATATGGATAAGAGGATGATGCACGCCAAATGGAATTGTACACAATCTGTTAATAACGGAGTTATGGCCCTTTGTATCTTGAAAAAATGCTTTTTTGTGTGTCCGGAGCCATATTTTGGAAGTGCTTTGGCCGATATCATTGAAACTTGGTATGAGTATATATATATATATATATATATTATATATATATGGATAAGAGGATGATGCATGTCAAATGGTGATGATGATGCATGTACACCATCTGTTAATAAAGGAGTTATTGCCCTTTTTATCTTGGAAAAAAATGCTTTTTTGATTGTCAAATATAACACTTGTGTCCAGAAGCATATTGGCTGGGGGATATCAATTCAACGAATTTGCTCGTTATAAACTCACATTTCAATGACAATTTATGATATCTGTTTTCCAGCTGTATACTGTATCATATGTAAATCATGATTGTGTTGGTATGCTTGTTCCTTTTTGTTTTTAAATGCCCCATGCTACAAAACAAATTGAATTGTTCATGCTTATATACTTTTGCCTCAAGTATTCTCATAAGGTCATTTGAAATGATGAAACAGTTGCTATTTTACGAGAACAATGATCAGAATAGATCATCTATAATTTTGTTGTGTAAAGAGGATCGATAATTGGTTAATTCTAACTTGTACTAATACTCATACCAATATTAAAACATACATTATTCCAAAGGATAAACCATTCTAGAATTTACAGAGAAAACTATTCCTTATAGATTCATCTATAATTTCTTTGCGTATAGGTGGTCGTATACAGAAATAATTAAACTAACAATCATGTTCAGGTTGCTATTATCATAAATATATATATAAACTGACAATCATGTTCAGATTACTATTATCACAGATACATGCATATATATAACAATTTTAAAAGCAATTGATATATATGTCTCAAAAGCTATGTCCTTTTTACGTCCCAGTCTATACTTGGGGACATATTATATTTGCCCTGTCTGTTTGTTGGTTTGTTTGCGTCAAACTTTAACATTGGCCATAACTTTTGCAATATTGAAGATAGCAACTTGATATTTGGCATGCATGTGTATCTCATGGAGCTGCACATTTTGAGTGGTGATAGGTCAAGGTCATCCTTCAAGGTCAAAGGTCAAATATATGGGTGGGACCTAGTGTTTCACAAACATATCTTGTTTAGTATAGACTTCAACATATCTTGGACAATACAATTTAAGAGCAATTAAGAGGTTGATGGTTCCACCCCTTTGCTTTTCTGTTGCTGAAATGGTGTTAGTACATACACCAATCAATTGTTATTACACCGATTTACCCTGTTAATTTTTTTTTGTGTGTATGGTGTCGCTTTGCTTCAGCTTGTTTTTGTGATACTGTAGATGTTGTTGAGTACTGAAAGGTAATTAGTAAGGTATGTAAAACTTAGCTTAACACTTATGGACAATGTTTTTGCATAGTTTAAATTGTATGTATGTTGAGTCATGTTATTAATTGCTTGCAATAATTTTATATTGTGAATCAATGTATGAAAAATAAACCTGAATGAAATGAAAATCATTTAAATAAAAGTTGTGTTCTTTTTGATATAGTTATGCACGGACCTATACAAACAGTCCCTGAGTTATGTCACAGGTTAGGGATAGAGTGCAACCAATATATAGGACACCTTATACACTTATAACTTAGTAACGGTACTCAAAAGGGATTTTGTGCTGAGCATGCAATATATACATGGAATATTTCACGAAGGTATAATGGTGTACTTTGAGTGAGTTGATATGCAAAACACGACTGTGCAGGTTTGATCCTTAATTCAACTGAGCGTAAACAACAAAACAAATATATATGACGTATATATTGCGTATCACTCTAGTTCTGCACGAGAAAGTCATGTAAGGGGAATACCGTGCTACCAGATGTTCATGTCCGTTATTGCGTATCACTCTAGTTCTGCACGTGTAGTCATTTAGCGGTGATACCCTTCTAACAGATATTCATGTCCGTTATTGCGTTTCACTCTAGTTCTGCACGGGAAAGTCATGTAGCGATGATACCCTACTAGAAGATGTTCATGTCCATTATTGCGTATCACTCTAGTTCTGCACGGGAAAGTCATGTAGCGCGGATACCCTACTACCAGATGTTTATGTCCGTTATTGCGTATCATTCTAGTCAGGCCGGGTTTCCATGTTTCCGTGTCCGTGCTCGGCGTTCGCGTTTCGTGTCCGCGTTCCGTATACGGACACGGAGTATCTAGTCCATGCATCCGCTTATTATTTTAGCCTTTCCGTGTAAAACCCCATTCCAAACGAGGTGGTACTTGGATTAAGATGTCGTTATTAGAAGAGCACACATTTTTTGTGATGACTGCAGTACAGCATGTTAGTAGACGGATTGCAGACATTGGTACTGGATAGATGTACGTGCCATCATAAGAAACCGTCGAACAAATTTATTAATTCAGATTCTAAAAACCTTATAATTATATTGATAAACATTACTGATTTATTCGTATTAGACAGACTTCAAAACTTATATGTGAAACTTATATATATAGGCAAAAAAAGAACATAAATAGCGACTTATTTTAGCGTTATATCTTGTTTGGAATATAAACTGTGTCTGTTGAAAAGCGATTATAGAGTGTACAATATGCAGACGATATATATTCGCAAATTACTATTCTCACTTACCTGAAACGCCATCAATTTACATTTCGTTGGCTATGCTTTTCCAGATGTTTTAATGCAATGTCTTCGTCTTTGAATTCTTTCATACGTTTGTTGTATATTTACTAAGTTTATTATTTTTTCACTAATATCTATGCTTGAAAGTCGACCTTTCATGTTGACTGCCGTCCGTGTACTGAGTCCAATAGATTTCAACCAGTTCGTTTTTTCGCGGACACGGACACGGAACGCGGAGACATGTAAACCCGGCCTTATGCACGTGAAGTCAAGTAGCGGAGATACCCTTTTAACAGATGTCCATGTCCGCTATTGTGTATCACTCTAGTTCTGCACGAGAAGTCATGAATCGGGGATACCCTACTACCAGATGTTCAGATCCGTTATAAGAGTACCATTCTAATTTTGTATTGGAAAGCCATGTAGCGAGGATACCGATGTTCGTGTTCGTAATTGCGTATCATAATAGGTCTGTTTGGGAAAGTCATGTTGCGGGGATACCCGAGTGCTCTATATAAATGCCCATAAAAATATTTCACAATGGTTTTTGACAATTTACTTTGACAATAAATTTCAAAAGGTCAGACGTGCACGGCCTTGTAACGAGTAATACGCGACAACTCTTGATTTATTCAATTTAAACAAACACACGTGAACACACAGTTAAGGCATTATCTTCTATGTTTAACTGCATAAAGAAACTTTCTATTATTAAATATTAAATAAAGGCTTTAGCACTCGTGCATCTGTTGTAATGTTTTAGAAAATGCAGTTTTGTGTTCACGCTTATTCTACAATAGCGTGATAAATCAGTGTAATATAACCTTTATATATGAAATTTTGATTTCTTACGCTTTTTGTGCAAACCGATGACTTGTATTGGGTTTATATTGTAGACCACTCTCTTATCAAACATAAAAATAGTGTTTTTTTGTATTAATTTGTTATAATATTTCCTATTTTGGGTGCTAATAATATTGATATTTACATACTAAATTCGGGTAAAATAAATTCGGATATTGCTTGATAAGAGTTATATAAATACCGTCTTATGTTAAACTTGCGCAAGATATAAGTTACAATGAACGAAATTGTCTATCAAATGGGTGAAGTAGTTGTGTATGTTAACTGTAATGTGGAAATAATGAAGCAGCTTCATGATTTGTAATCAAAGCACCGAAAGGCTTAAAATATGTCGCCTTAAATGGTCATGTTTGGCTTTAATTAAAAGGTCACGAATTGGACAGAAACCGGGCGGATATTAACAAAACACATTTCACAATGTCAAGATTCAAGCATGTCAAAGTACTTCATCAATAACTCTTTATACAAGTATACAATTTATACTACTAAATGCTTACATTTGTTATCAATCACTGATTTTTTTAACGATTTAAGGATCACATTGTCAAGACACAAAGAAATGCCAATATTCTCCCTCTGTTCAGAAGTACAGCGTTATAGTAAGGCACACATATAGTCGTGTTATCCATTATTATAGTTCAGAGAAAAAGCCTGGTGTAGGGCGCCCCTGGTGTAGTACCCCAGAGGGGGTAATCACGTGACAAACAAGATGGCGGCGTCCATGACGAGGCAGGTATTTTTCGTCTTTTAACACCCTTTATTACTTGTTTTATTTTTTTATTCCGCTCACTTTTCCAGCCATATTAGGAAGACAGTTAATCGCTTATATTTCATAGTAATATTCGCTCTACATCTCGACTTTACTCGGTGCGAAATTTCTTAGCGGGATGACATAATTAGGGCTGCGCTAGTAAAATTTGCGGGGAGTAAAGTCGAGATATAAAGCGAATTTAAATACGAAATAAACGCTAATCACTATTTTACTGATATGTCTGGAAAGTGAGCGTCATTTAAACAATAAACAGAAGTAATAAGGGTATAAAAAGGCAAAAAATAACTGTCTCGGCATGGACGTCACCATCTTGACTATCACGTGATACCCTCATCCTGTCAAAAATGGCCTCATAAATGTGATATAAGTTAAAACCTTAAATGAGTCACCATTACCATTTTAATAATTAACATGGAGCGAAATCCTTCAGACGAGATATCATGTTGATAAAGTCGTTCATAGCCCTCTGTTTGGCGTTGTTGGAACATCACTATTGTTTCATTATTCAATGCAATTAGAATTAGCAATATTCCTGTAATTCAATTTAATAAATAACGCGTTTTTTATTGTTAGTTAACTGTCAAATGATGTAAATGTCATATTTACTTCCATTTTAATGCCCAAATTTCTAAAGCTAATATACTTAAATTATACCGTGGCCATGAAATCAAACCGATACACTGGCTTTTGCATCTAAGGAAGTTTGATAAATTATATTTAACAACAATAATTAAAACATTTTTTTTTAATTTATTTATTTTGTTTAGCATACATATCATTGCAACATTAGCATGGCTTTTCTTTAATCGCTCCACCAGCCGCCAGAAACACTGAAAGAGACATTTAAAGTCAAGTAAATTATAGCACATGGAACTTATTTAAACAAACAATCAATGAACTGAAAAAATTCATTTAATCTCAACCAGTGTGATGATATTAAATTTAATTGAATTAATAAAATTCTATGCGATGGCTCCGTACATACAAAATTCCTCAATTACCATCAATTAAGAGGCCATAAATCTAAAGTTGATCCCAACAAAACTTGAAAGTGTACAGAATCATATTAAACATTAATTTTAAAGGGACTCTGGTAATTAATAACATATATTATACAATAAAAACGTGTCATGCTTATTCATATTTGTACAATTAACCAAATAAAACTAAAACACACAATTGTTAAAAAAATAATAAACAAAATGGTTGCTTCATGCGACATCCTCATCTCGATATCATCATAGTGGTCAATTGCGCCAATTTATTTTACAATCACATAATGCTTGACAAAGTTGTGGTCCAAACACAACTTTACTTTAACCATGTCTTTAGAGGCAACAAGGTTCACCCACTTCTTCGTGACCATGACCTAGCCATGTCATCAATGACAATTTGCATCAATATCCATAAGATTATAGATAGTCATATACCAGCTTAAATACATGGTAATCTCTATGTCCGTAAGAACTTTCTTTTAAAATACTAGTATTCTGTGACAAAACAAGAACTGACTCCAGAGGATGACACATGCCCCCGCTGGGTTTTTGACATTTGGGATAGGGACCTTGGTCAAACACACGACAGACCAGCTGCACCTCTTAATGCAAAATCCATAAAGAGACCTGAGCCACGCGTGTCACTTCGTCTTCTGTGCTACACATTTGTACCAAGTTATTTTAAAAGCAATTCATTGATAACAAAGATGTTGACCCAACACGCCTTTAAATGCCGATGATGAAATATGATCTTGAAAGTATAAGTGTGACCTTGACCTTTGACCTGGGGAACTGGGTCTTGCGCATGACACTTCGTCATATTGTGCTATACGTTTGTGCCATGTTATTTTAAAATCCATCCACTAATGACAAAAATATGGACAGGACACGCCTATCAATGTACTTAAAATAATACCTTAAAAGGTTAATTGTGACCTTGATTTTTGAGATAAGGATGGTCTTAAGCCCGACATTCCCTCTTACTGTGCTACATATTTATGCCAAGGTATTTTAAAAACCATCAACTAATGACAAACATATGGACTGGACACATCTATAAATGCACAATCATGAAATATACCGGTAAGCTTGAAAGTCTAAGTGTGACCTTGACATTTTAGCTAGGGACCTAGGTCTTTCAAGCGTCACTTCCTCATACTGTGCTTTACATATGTGCCATGTCATTTTAAAATCCATTAATGACAAAGATATCGACCAAACAGGCCAATCAATGTAGAATCTTAAAATATGACCTTAAAAAGCTAAGTGTGACCTTGAACTTTGAGACAGGGACCAGGGCCTTGCACGTGACACTTCCTCTTACTATGCTACACATTTGTGCTAGGTTATTTAAAAATCCATCCATAAGTTGTAAAGATATAAACGAGACACACAATTGTGGACAGACGTACTGACCAACATACGATTAAAACAAGAGCACCACATAACGGGTGCCAACGCTCGGCTGTGGGTGCAATTTTGAATAAATGAAAGTTTGTCAGAATATTTTTTTTTGTCGTCACAGTGACCTTGACCTTTGACCTAGTGACCCAAAAATGGGTGTGGCGTGTAGAACTCATCAAGATGCATCTACATATGAAGTTTCAAAGTTGTAGGTGGAAACACTTTGATGTTAGAGCAAAATGTCAAGGTTTCAGCACGACGCGGACGGCGGACGAAGAGCTTGCTATGACAATACCTCGGGTTTTCTCCAAAAACAGCCGAGCTAAAAATTATGTGCCAGCCTTTAGGCATAAAAATTCATCTCTTTTCTTAATGCATGTCATACACAATATTTCTCCTATATAAAAGTACAACCATGCCACTCCTTTTATCACAAGCCAATACCTGTAGGGTGTAGTACACCAGGACTTGATCTTGTGTATTTTATCAGCACCTGGACCTTATAGTGTCTGGTCAGTTACTGTAAATTAATTAATGTATAAATATTATAATTTAACAATACTTAGTATTCATTCGTAAAATGAACCCTGATATGTATATATAGGAAAGGGGTCATTTCATAATGACAATTCTTGCGTGCAGTGGAACATTAAAGTTCTAGTAAAACCTTCTTGAATAAAATGTGCACGAGAAAACCTGTATGAGCAAGTGCACTTTAGTTAATGTCTTTAAATGGCACTATTTTCAGAAAAGAAATTCTACCAGGACCATGTTGTGAATTATTTTTTTTATTTTTTTAAAGAGTCCATCAATAAAGGATTGCTTTTTATAAAATGTATAGCCATTACACGTAAAATTAGGAAATTTATGGTATTTTTAAAATGTATTCCTACATATAAAAGGAGGGGGGACATCATTATTTGTCCTGTTTGTGCAGCAATTGCAATTTAATCACAAAGTAGCCTCATATCACAGATGAAAAATGTTTGTGAAACATGCATGCCATCCTAAATGCATATTTACAGTACAATAGTACGTTCATATGCTACCATACAATAAAAGATCCTGAATAGAAATTTCTTGGCAAAAAACATGAAAATACAATTATCATATTATGTGTTCCCAGGACAGATGAGAAATTACTTCATGAAATAGAAAGGTTAGAATGTGAGCTTGACCTTGTGTTCTGTTAGTTACAGGCAACTTAGGTTGAGAGTGTCAAGAGGTACTTAAGTATATTTCTCAGACACTATTTTCATACAACAAAACCATATACCGGGTAAAGATGTGACCTTGACCTTTGGAGTATCAACACCAAAATGGATAGAAGTCTTCGTCTTGGCATAAAGAACTGAAAAAATCACTTGAACAAGGTTGCTAATAAAGAAAATTAATAATATGGCCTAGTGACATGGACCTTCAAGATATTAACGCCAAAATCAATAGCTGTCTTCCTCTAGTGGTAAGCAACAACTAATCCAAATTAGTTGAGGAAGAGTCACAGACAGAACTTAAGATATCCCTTCAACAAGGCTGTCACATAAAGGAAGTATGTATGTGACCTTTACCTTAGAGGAATCAAAGCCAAATTCAATAGGGGTCTTCCTCTAGTGGTGAGCAGCATGTCATGTGATTGATGACAATTGTTCAGGGTTATATCCGAAATTTAAGTTCAGTGTTGTTTCTCTCATCGGTCTAGAGGGTTGATGTCACATTTGCTTCAAAATCTGCACTTAGATGCCAAGACGTCCCTAAACCTGTAATGCAGGAACGTTGACTCGCATGAGCAGCAATACTTAAGGTAAAGTAGTAGTTATAACAATCTACATGTCCAACTACATGTAGCAACAATTTCCTTGTATAGATATAGTACAATTAAATAATCTTCAAAACATAATCATACAGTTGTTTTTTTACCGGTATTTGAAATGTAAAACATCAAACTTTATTATATTTCTCTGTCTTCATTGTTAATCATATTTATACATATCAAGACATGATATATAGTCTCAGTATAGCCCCTAGGGACTGTTCTTGAAGTATGGGTATATATGTGTCTTGTTCTGAGAAAACTGGGCTTAATGCATGTGCGTAATGTGTTGTCCCAGATTAGCACGTGCAATCCGCACAGGCTAATCAGGGACAAAACTTTCTGCTTTTATGACATTTTTCGTTTAAATGAAGTCTCTTTTTAGCAAAAATCCAATATAAGTGGAAAGTGTCGTCCCTGATAAGCCTGTACGGACTGCACAGGCTAATCTGGGTCGACACTTTACGCACATGCATTATGCCCAGTTTTCTCAGAACACTACTCATATGTATAAAAGTTTTAAAGTTTTCTTCTTTCCGACTGTATGCATTTTCGTTGAGAAGAAATAAGAAAAGCTTCTAAGACATGGCAGAAAACATACGCAAAGATGAAAAACTATGGTTCTATAAAATTCTCCCAATGGTTACATTAGTAGGATAATACAATTGCCATCTGCAGATGGCAAGCTCCACTTTTCTCACAGTTAAATAGTCTAGTTGAAGCCTTTAGTATCTAAGTAGCATGCTCCTGATAAATCAGTGTCCACAGAGAAACTCAACATTCCATGTTGAAACAGGGGCTGACCTATAGCAAAATTGAATGCCTTGTAACATTGAACATGCACTAATTTAAAACAATTTTTTTTTGAAAGTTTTTTAAAATGACCAAAGCGCAAAAAGGTTATTAAAGCATGACAAACATTTCTAAGGCATGAAAGGGTTTTAACATTAAATTTCGGGTTATGTGACAGTGACCCTAAATTAAAATATAAATATAAATGGTGACACCCCTGGTGGAAGCCGGATCAGTATCAATTCATTTGCCCATTTGAAGTCTTAGTGCAAAAAATAGGTCAATGTCAAGATCAACTGAATTTGAGTGATGTGGGTCTTTGAAAAGGTTTAAAGATAAAATCCATGCAACTGTGAAAGCTTTGTAGCAAGCAGTATTGGTGTCATATGAAATGCACCATTTTGGTATACCAAGAATTTGATAATTCTTAATTAAAGTGCAAAAGTAGGTAATTTTAAAGATCCAAATATGGTCAGTTGATTTAGGAGTGTTGAAAGTGTTCATAGATACAGGGCATTTTCACCTAATAAAACAGCGGCTGATTGCAGGCTACTTCACAATTTCACAAACAATAATTTCAACTCCAGAAACAAACCCATGAACCAGTTTTCACAATGTGGAATACTTACAAGTCTTCATTGCAGAAAAGAACAAGTCGGCATTCACTGGGGGCCAGGGGGGGGGGGTCCTGCCCTGCCATGGGGGTAATTGAGTGTCCCTCGGTATGCCGCAAATTGCACCTCCAATATTGTTTGATCCATCCTTAGGCAGTCCTACCTGCATAAAGATAATTACGAGTTTTAAATTTTGTGTTAAGATAGTTAACTATCAAATGATTATACATAAAATGCACTCTTGGCAGAACATTGGTAGCAGTATGAGAGAAAGAATATGGACTGTTGCGGGGCCAGACCAACATGTGGGCAAACATTGTTTTAAGTTTATTATGTGTTCTTGAATTTTTAAATGGTGAAAAATAGAGTAAGTTTAAGGAAACGCAAACTTTCAAAATAAGTTTATGAGGTCCTTCCACATCTGAGGTAAGGAAAGATCAAGAGCAAAATAGGAGGGTGCTGTTTTTATGTTGCCCCCTTTAAGAAGTCATAACTTCATAAATTGTGCAGTGAATGAACTGGGTCTTATTAAATGACAAAATGGTTTTCCTTTTTGGAAATGCACAGAACATGCAATGTTTTTAAATAAGAGTGCCTGAAAGGCCCAAAGTTGCTCACCTGAAATAACAAGATATAATTGGGACAAATCTTCTGACCAAGTTTCATGAAGATCAGAAAATAAATGTGGCCTCTAGAGTGTTATCAAGGTTTTACTATAGCCATATAAGGAAAAATGCCCCGCCCCCTGGCAGCCAAGTTTTTCAACCAACCAGCATCATTTTTGTAATTCTTCTAAGATATTATCGGGATGAATCTTCTGACCAAGTTCAGACTTCTGACTATATAAAATGTGGCCTCTAGAGTGTAAACAAGATTTTACTATAGCCATATAAGGAAAAATGCCCCGCCCCTTGGCAGCCCTGTTTTTCAAGCAATTGTAACCATTTTCGAACTCATCCAAGATATTATTGAGACCAATTTTCTGACCAAATGTCATGAAGATTGGACAATAAATGTGGCCTCTAGAGTGTTAACAAGGCAAATGCTGACGCCGCACAACGGACGACGCACTACAGACAAAAGGCGATCACAAAAGCTCACCATGAGCACATTGTGCTCAGGTGAGCTAAAAAAAAGCTGAATCGTGACCTACACCCTAACTACCTGTAGCCGATAGAGTACTCAAACAGTGTCAATAACAGAGAAGTGAATGAACCAAACACAGCTCTCGTTGGACAACCTTACAATTGGACGATTATTCTGCCTTGGGCTTGGCCTTAAATTATGTACATACTCGTATTTACTTCAAATCATCATTTCTTAAATAGTTGCAGTTCTGGTGCTTCACATGAAACCATTGTGTAATTAAATCAATAAAATTATTATTCTCTCGTATTTCTGTTTAATTTTCCCCCGCTATAGGCGGAGGGATATTGTTTTGGCCTTGTCCGTCCGTCCATCCTTCCATCTTTTGGTCCGTCCGTCTTTCCATCTGTCCGTCACTTTTGTGTCTGGAGCCATATCTTGGAAGTGCTTTGGCAGATTTCCTTGAAACTTGGTATGAGTATATATATGATACACGCTAAATGGCAATGTACAACATCTGTTAATAACAGAGTTATGGTCCTTTGTATCTTAAAAAAATGCTTTTGTAGTGTCAAATAAAACACTTTTGTGTCCTTAAGCATATTGGCGGTGGATATCAATTCAACGAATTTGCTTGTTTGAACAGGAATGCTATGAAGTCAATGTTTATTTACACATGTTTGTACGATGGTCAATTGTGGACCAAGTCTGAGGTTAGGTATCCCTGTAAACTGGTTAAAACTGGTTTAAACCGGCAGTGCGTACATGACCCTTTGACATTTCCAAGGCGGTGACCCAAGCTTCTAAAAACATTGAGTTTTCAATGTTGTCTTGTTTTGTGTCTTTTCTTATATCTAATTAGTACATTCACTACATGTATATTGCTGGACCAAGGTTGGGATCTCTCAAATCTGTTTAACCTCCCAGTGCTTTATATTGACCTTTCCAAGGTCAGACCGTGTTCCCAGACAGTGATTTATTTGCTCAAAATTACCACTGATATTCCCATGACCTAGTTTTTTTATCTGGCATGGCCCATGTTCGAACATGGCCATAAGATCATCTAGATACAACTTCTGACCAAGTTTGGTGAAGCTCGGATGGAAACTACTCGAATTAGAGAGCGGACTCCATGCTAAATGTTTAAAACACACTAAGTGACCCCGTGACCTTGTTTTTGACCCGGCATGACCCATATTCAAACTTGACCTAGACATCATCTTGATACAACATCTGACCAAGTTTGGTGAACATCGGATGAAAACAACTTGAATTGGAGAGCGGACACTAATAACGGACGGATCGAAAGACAGACAGACCGACCAACCGACAAGCTCACTCCTATATACCCCCCTAAACTTTGTTTTTGGGGGTATAATAAAAGCAAAAAAATCACTGCCAGATTTAGTCACATTTTGTGTTTTATGTTTTAATGTTCTGTTTTTTATTTTTCTGTTAGGCAAATGGTCATTTGCCTTAAATAAGGGATTTTTTGTTGATAATAAGGTGTTCTCTCCTGATAATGTTTTGGGAGTTTCTTAATAATTTAATTTTATATCAGTGAATTTTCCCCCAATTTTTTACAGCCGAACACAGGCTGTTTCCCCTAGCAAAATACAAGTTTCCTAAAACGGATTTCTCCCCTAGCATTTAGATGTTTTCATTAAATTCATTCCAAATACCCACTTTTTTATAATCACAAACGCTTTATTCAATCAGCTTTTGGATGCGAATATATGATGGTTCACCATATAAATGAAATTCATATTGATCTATACCTTATTAATATCTTTTCTGTTGATTATCAGCTAAAAATTTTCCTTTTGAGAGCCACAGGTTGTTTTGAAAATAAAACAAGAACTTCACAGTTGCAGACATATTCTCCGCCAACAGGGCCTTGGCATCGAATAATTTGATTCAGGACAAAACAACCCAATACAGGTCATTACAATTCAGTGCAAGTCATTATAAAAAGTGTTGGAATCGGATCTAAAACTCATATTTCAGAACTCCAGATAAGGGTCGTATTTTCGTAATTACGAATTATTTTCAAGTCCGTTACGTATTTATTTTAAAATCTTGGCGTACCATTAAGAATTACAAGTTCAAGTTACGAATATTATTTTTACATCGGTTCGTATCAATTTTTATTGAGTTCTTTTTGCGTAATAAAGATCTTTTAGGTGCTTATATTGAATGGTTATCGGGTTTGTTTTGCAAAGCTATTTTTTCCAATAAAAGCGGCGTGCACAGTCTATCTGTCAAAAAACAATGGCAGCGCCCAGAGAGAGTCCTAAAAACTGCAAAGCGTGCAAAAACACGCTTTTAACATATTGTTTGCAAAGTTAGCTGAAGTTGAATGTTAAGAAAGACATTATAGAAAAGATCTTAAACGATGCTGTATGTTCAGTTGCCGACACAGTCGGAAAAGCTATAAAAAAAACGCGACAAGACGGGTGATAACTTAAACAAACAAGAGGGCCTGAAAGGCCCAAAGTCGCTCACCTGAGATAACAAGATATTATTGGGACAAATCTCCTGACCAAGTTTCATGAAGATCGGAAAGTAAATGTGGCCTCTAGAGAGTTAACAAGATTTTACTATAGCCATATATAGCCATAAGGAAAAATGCCCCGCCCCTTGGCATCCATGTTTTTCAAGCAAACGTTGCCATTTTCAAACTCATCCAAGATATCATTGAAACCAATCTTCTGATTAAATTTCATGAAGATTGGACAATAAATGTGGCCTCTAGAGTTTTAACAAGGCTTTACTATTGCCATTTAAGGAAAAATGCCCCGCCCCTTGGCGGCCATGTTTTTCAACCAACCGGCATCATTTTCGAACTCGTCCAAGATATTATTGGGATGAATCTTCTGACCAAGTTTCATGAAGATTGGACAATAAATGTGGCCTCTAGAAAGTTAACAAGATTTTACTTTAGCCATATATTGCCATATAAGGAAAAATGCCCCGCCCCTTGGCAGCCATGTTTTTCAAGCAAACATTACCATTTTCAAACTCATCGAAGATATCATTGGGCCAATCTTCTGACCAAATTTCATGAAGATTGGACAATAAATGTGGCCTCTAAAGATTTAACAAGGCAAATGTTGACGCCGCACAACGCACAACGGACAAAAAGCGATCACAAAAGCTCATTGTGCTCAGGTGAGCTAAAAATTGTACAATGTATAGACATTCGCCCTTTGTGACCTTGACCTTGGAGGTAGGGACCTGGCTTTATATCGCGACACATCTTCTAATGATGGGAAAAATTTGTACCAAGTTTAATTAAATTTGCTTAAACAAGAGGGCCTGAAAGGCCCAAAGTCGCTCACCTGAGATTCAAAGGAACTGACCTGTTCTGTGCAGCCCAAGATGTCATTAGAACAAAATGTTCTTACCAACTTTCATGACTAGTGAACACCCTGGCTGCCTCGTTTTTCAACAGACCAGAACCATTTTCATACACATCCAAGATATCATTTAAACAAATATATGGACAAAATTTCATGAAGATTCATAAGTCCATATAAGGAAAAATGCCCCACCCACTGGTGACCATGTTTTTCAAGCAACTGGAACCATTTTTGAACTTGTCCAGAATATCATTGGGACAAAACTTCTGACAAATTTTTATGATGATCGTACAATAAATATGGCTTCTAGAGTGTTAACAATGTTTAACTATAGCTATATAAGGAAAAATGCCAGGCCCCCTTGGCGGCCATGTTTTTCCACCAACCGGAACCATTTTCAAACTCATCCAAGATATCATTGGGACAAATCATTTGACCAAGTTTCATGATGATCGGACAATAAATGTGGCCTCTAGAGTGTTAACAAGGTTTTTCTACAGCATGATATATACCGTAAATTTGCGGCCATAAGTCGACCTAAAAACGCTCCCAAAATTGACTTTAAAAGTCAACTCGACTTATGGATGAGGTACTAAAAAAAACATATTTCTGTGCCGTTTTTTTTTCAAAGTAATAAATCTCCGAAGCGGAGGAATGATGACTGTTTACGGTAAGGCCGACTCGTCTATTACTTAAATGTCCGCCGATAACAAAATACTGCATGTTTACATTGGTTTTTAATTCATTAATCTTCGTAATAATAAGTCCAAATAAAAACATGTAAAAATAACTTCAAAAATATTAACATTTGTGACGTACGGTAAAGTGGCGAAATTTATACATAGCAATTTGTCTATTGATACATCGTCCGTTGTCTGCTAAGAACAATAGAAAATCGACTGCTGACACTTGTACCCATTTAAAGTTAATCCGTTTAAATACAAACTGTCAACAGGTGCAGGTGTCTTTATGCCACCAATTATCGCTTCTCAGCCTTTTGACTAAGATCAAAGTGTAAAGTGTAGTGTTGGCATCCTTTTGATCATTTGTCTTTATCGCGTAACGCCTTAAATAGTTATCCGTTAATGATATGCACAACGGTTCTTCTACAAACTACTTCTGACCAATCAAAAATAATTACTCTATCGTTAGATACGCCTTTAACCAATCGCTATTGTTCAACTTCACATGGTATATTTTTTGATTGGATGAAGGTGTGGTTTAATCGTTGATTTATTCACAACTGTCCCACAATTTATGCATAATCGTTTCGTAAATAAATAGATCTTATTTGAGTGAAGATTTCATTCATTGTTTGATTATAATAATATAACGCACTCACCCTGGATTATTCAAAAGTGTAATTGGACATATTAAAAACACAATTGCTTTCGATTAGCGGCTTAGTATTATTAGATAAGACGTTTTTCCAGAATGCAGAAAATATTCCTCGGGTATCTCGTGATTTACGAATATGTATATAACAGCCGAATAGCAAGCGATGCGAGTGTTGGTAAATTCACGTGTTTCATGCAAAATGGCGAAAGCGTTTTTGATTATTTGAGAGCAAGTTACAATTATTTTGACCATATAATGAATTTCTGCGTTCAAGATTTTAACGAATTTTCACATCAATAGCACTAATATTTGAATACAAAAATATCTGCTCATAATACACGCTGAAAGTTATTACGTTAAATGGGAAACTAATTTTGATTTGTGAAATATATATATTAAGTTCGAAATAATCAATGATATGTTATTATGATTTTGAACAATAAAATATATTTTTCGTGATAATAAATAATTGAAACGTTGAATGTTTCGTTTTAAATATATTCTTATTATTAATATCCCAAAAAATGTCAACTGCCAGTGCAAAAGCCCTCAGAACCATGACTAAAACGTCACTTAAACATGTCTGAGATATTGAGGAAATTTACCCCCCGACTTATGGCAGAGTCAAGGCAAAAAACCAAGTTTTTCTAGCCACATTATACCCCTCGACTTATGGCCGAGGTAGACTTATGGCCGCGAATGTACGGTAGCCATATTAGGAAAAATGCCCCGCCCCCTGGTGGCCATATTTTTTAAGCAACCGAAACCATTTTCGAACTCATCCAAGATATCATTAGGACAAATCTTCTGAACAAGTTTCATGAAGATCGGAAAATAAATGTGGCCTCTAGAATGTTAACAAGGTTTTACTATAGCCATATAAGGACAAATGCCCCGCCCCCCTTGCGGCCATGTTTTTCAACCAATCTGCATCATTTTTGAACTCGTCCAAGCTATTATTGGGATGAATCTTCTGACCAAGTTTCATGAAGATCTGACAATAAATGTGGCCTCTAGAGTGTTAACAAGATTTTACTATAGCCATATTAGGAAAAATGCCCCGCCCCTTGGCAACCATGTTTTTCAAGCCAACTTAACGATTTTTGAACACATTCAAGATATCATTGCGACCAATCTTCTGACCAAATTTCATTAAGAATGGACAATAAATGTGGCTTCTATAGTGTTTACAAGGTTTTACTATAGCCATATATGGCCATATAAGGAAAAATGCCCCTTGGCAGCCTGCCATGTTTTTCAGGCAAACGTAAGTCAACCATTTTCAAACTCATCCAAGATATCATACAGACCAATCTTCTGACCAAATTTCATGAAGATTGGACAATAAATGTGGCCTCTAGAGTGTTAACAAGGTTTTACCATAGCCATATAAGGAAAACTGCCCCGCCCCCTGGCGGCCATGTTTTTTCACCGATCTGGACCATTTTCGAACTCGTCCGAGATATCAATGCAACCAATGTTTTGATCAAGTTTCATGATGATTGGGCAAAAATTGTGACTTCTAGAGTGTTCATAAGGTTTCTCTATAGCCATATTAGAAATACTGCCCTGCCCCCTGGCAGCCATGTTTTTTTTTTAATGGGCCGGAACCATTTTTGAACTCAACCAACATATCATTTAGACAAACATTTTGACAAAGTTACATGAAGATTGGGCATCAAATGTGACTTCTACAGTGTTCACAAGGTTTTTCTTTTTTTTTGACCTAGTGACCTAGTTTTTGACCCAGCAAGACCCAGTTTAAAACTCAGTCGAGGTATCAATGGGACAAATGTTCTGACCAAATTTCATGAAGATCAGACAATAAATGTGGCCTCTAGAGTGTTCACAAGGCAAAATGTTGATGATGGACGACGCACGACGGACAAAAGCTAAAAATAACAAAATTATGCTCTTGACATAAATAAGTGTAGAACATTATGGACATTTGACATATAAGTGTGACCTTTACCTTGGAGGCAGGAAACCCTTTAAGCAAGACACATTGAATAATGGTGCCGAATGTTTGTGCCAAGTTAAATGAAATTCACCTAATAAATGACAACATCATGTTCTGGACACGAACTGGATGGAAACATTGTACCATATAAAGACGCTTTACCTAAGTGTGACCTTCACCTTGGAGGTAGTGTCTGGTTGTTTAGCGCGATACACCATCTAACAATGGGGAACATTCGCAGCAAGTTTAATGAAATTGGCTTAATATTAATAAATGAAGTTATGCTATGGACATGAACTGGATGGAAACATTTGACCGCATAGACATTTGACCTATAAGTGTAACCTTGACCTTGGATGTGGCCAGGGACCTGGTAATTAAGGGTAACACATAATCTAATGATGGGGAACATTTGTAGCAAGTTTAATAAAACTGGTTTTATAAATGATGAAGTTATGCTCCGGACACAATTGGAACGGACGGATGGCTGCGATTCACATATCCTTGTTGGTGGGGGATATAAAAAGCAGTGTATTATGGGACTGCATGGGTTTTTCACCAAAATTTGTGAAGATGCCCTAGCCTGGTCATTTTGTGAAAAGGCTGTGGGTCATTTAATCGAAAATGTGAAATATTAGAAACAATATAAACACAGTTGTGAAATAGTTACTCACAGCTATTGACACTCCGTATGCACCCATACAAGCTCAGAGCATTCATAAAGAACTAGTAATGTAGCCAGATAGGGAACGACTCGCCCCATATAAACTCGCCCCTTATTATATAAGGATTCGCCCCACATATATAACTACTCGCCCAAGCATAACTTATATGGTAGGATTTTTTGTGATTTGTTAATAGCCTAGTTTCTTTGATTAAATTTGTTTGTGTTTATGCTTTATTTTGATTTTATTGTGTTTACAGTAGAGTAGGTAAAAACGAAACATTAAAATAGTGGGGTATGGAAAAATATCTAAAGATTTGGCAAATTAGAAGTTTGATGAAATTTGTTAAAATGCTTTTCTTAAAAAACAAAGGACGAAAGGCTAGAGGACGAAACATGAAACAAGAGAAACATTGACAAATGAATATATCGATACGATACTCTGGTAAAGAAATCCCGGTCTTAAAGTACAATTGTTGCTAACCATACTAGGGTACTACCACCAGCAGTTTTCATTTCAGTTTGGTTTGAGTAAAAAGTATTGTGTAGATCGACCTAGCGAAAGTAGGTCAGTCGAAAATAATAACGCCTTAAATCCAAAATAGACGTCTATAGCACAATCAGATTCCTTGAAACAATATTTCAGTGAAAGCAATCGTTATTGTCTTCAGTCGCTAAATAAACATGCAGATACGCCAAAACTTAATCGTGATGATTGAAGTGATTTCTTTACTCTATTCCTTAGAGTTTGCTAGAAACTAAGTATTTAGAACTGTAAACTATTAACTAGTAACAATGAACGTAACAGAGTAAACTGAGTGATCCCGCAAATAAGGTTAATAAAAGAACTGTTAGTAATCAACGTCTAATCTCAATGAATTCCTGCCAGAAAGAGAGAGATTCCCGGATTAATGTGCTGCAATATTACACACCCATAATAATCGCTCACGGTTACATTCTACCAAACCCATAAATCACAACACTCCTCCCCACTTTAACTAAAAAGTTTCCAGCCAGAGGTGGGGTAGGGTGACTAATAGCCTTTTCATAGTTTGTTGAGCAACAAAGCCCTAACAAATGTCATGAATCTTTCCAGGAAACATATTTTCATTAGTGAACAAAGAAGCCCAACAAATTCTTGCTCCCTCCAATGCACCAATGCTATTTGTTGGACAATGAAGCCCATACAAATGCTCCTGCATTAGCTGAATAATTTTCCTCTCATTGAGCAAAGAAGCCCTAAAACAGAGAAAATTAACAGCATTAGATATTGTGCCTACACAAAGTGCATCTGTACTTGTCTATGTCCAGTGCGTCAGTCGGTGAAACATTCACACAAGAACCATGATACCAGGTGACCCGATGAAGGAATGACATGATGGAGTTCAATAACCGTCGCTTTAGGGATCTCCGGAATAACCAATTCCTAATCACCTGAGCCCTCCTTCGACTTGAACGCGTACACCAGTCTAAAACATTCGTTGTTGATCCAGAAAACTTCACCTTTGGACTTGCAATCAACAACTGCCCTCCATCTTCCTCTTGAGCCTTTTCCAACTCTTCTTAGGAGAAACCCCAGCACTGCGACTTGCCACTGTCTGTTACATCTGACACAAACACAGTACATGCTCCAGCGTCTTCACAAACGAGTGAACCACTTAAAATAGGGTCCATTTTTCAAAGGACCCTCCACTTTGACAGTATACACTCTGTTGTAATCCAGTTGTCCGGGACAAGTAAGCCCTCTATTCCAACTGGTATCACCATGACCTAGAGTATGGCAGACCAAACAAGAAAGCCCTTTTGTCTGACCAGACTACGTTGATGGTCCCGTTGCCTGTTTCCCACCAGGATCCCAGACAAAGATGACATCCATGGATAATGGACATCTACTGCCATCAGAGAGTAAAGGAAACCCACCTGATGCATCCTTGGACTCCGGGAGTAAAGGAAACCCTCCAGAGGTACGGTCCAACTCAGGGAGTAAGGTAAACCCACCTGAGTGCAGCCTATCGCCACTTTGAATGTTCCCTGACAGCGTATACCAACAATCCTCCACAATGGGTAGTGGAAAGGTATCCTTCACAGTCACATTGTTCAACGCACAACGGTCAATACACCAGCGGTCTGTACCCTCGCGCTTCCTTATCAGAACTGGTTCTGACACCCATTCACTTGTCGACTCTGTTACAACACCAGCATCTAGTATTCTTTCCAGGTGCTCTTCTTCCCCAGCCAAGCAAGCAGGAGTCCTTCGAATCCTGGGCTTAACTGGTTTGGCACTTCCTGTGTAAATTGAGTGTTCAATGTCAGAGAAATTTCCAAGGTAATGCTCATCTTGGGTACAATCATCCTGAAAATCACAATGTTCGTCATTCATACCAACAATTGACTGTAAATACTCTTCCTTTAAAGTGATAGCTATCTCCACATTTTCGCTGTCAAACTGGTAACGACGCAATTCACCTTCACTGATTGTAGAACATATTACATCAGTAGCCTGTTCACAACTATAACCATCTTTCTTTGAAAGCTTCTGTTTGACATCCAGAACTGGAGTTAAAATCTCAGGAACTAAATTCACTTGAGGAGAGCAATAAGCCACTTCTTCGAGAGATTCTTCCTTATTATTGTCCACCAGAACTTCAATAGAAATCTCAGGGCCCGAATGCACTTGAGGAGAGCAATAAGCCCCTTCCTCAAGACATTTTTCCTTATTATTTCTAATCAACACTGGAGAAGAGAAACCCACATCCGGAACTGGATAAGAGAACTCAGGAACCGAATGCACTTGAGGAGGACTATAAGCCCCTACCTCAAGACATCCTTCCTTATGATTGCCAATCACCTCTGGAGAAGGGCCACACACATCCGGAACTGGATTAGAAAACTCAGGAACCAAATGCACTTGAGGAGGACTATAAGCCCCTACCTCAAGACATTCTTCCGTATTCTTGCTCGACACTAGAGAAACCCTACAAACAGAGAATACGCTGGTGTGTTGACCCTTTACTTTCTTGGGCGGACTGGTTCGACCAATGTCAAATGCTCTTCTTGAGTTTAAAGGACTCTGGCCTTTTCCTGACTCTCGCCCCTTCTTTATCTTATCGTCTTGTTGCGTTTGACAATCCTTCCGAAAATGGCCAACCTCACCGCATTTGTAACACCTTTTGTCTGACCCAGATCGACTTGGCTGCGAACATGTCAGCACTGTTGATGTTAAACATTCGACCATCCTCTCCAGTCGTTGTAACCTGTCTTCTTCCCCTGACACTGCCGTCACTGCATACGAATCGGACATTCCGGTACCATCCACCGCCTGTGTAACATATTGATGATGTCGTACAAGGTCAATGGCCTTTTTCATCGAATGAGGACGCCCAAAGCAAGCATGCTTCCCTGCCTCCTTGTCCACACAGCCCTGGCAAAACTTTGAAATGGCCTCCTGCATGTTATGCTTTTCTGGCAGTTTTCGGAAAGCTGGTATTGCCAAGGTCAGCACTCTGTCAGCCCAATCCTCCAAGGACTCTCCGGCATTCTGTGTGGCCTGCTGGAACTTGACTCTAGCAGTTTCCGACAGCTCTTTGGCACCAAAACGAGCCTCCATTTTCCTCATGATTTCGGAAAAGGAAAACATATCACCCATCTGTGTCGTGATAGTGAAGAAATCCAGTGCCTTTCCTTTAAGACACCAATTTAGGTAGTCTCTACACTCACTATCAGTCCATGAGTTAACACTTCTGTAGCTGTCAAACTTCTGTTTGAAAGAAAGCCAATAAGACTTTCCATCATACCTTAAGTTCTTGGGGAGCTTATCTGGATTTCCCCTTTTCTCTTCTCTTCCCCTCAGTGTCCGATACTTTTCATCGGAGTCCGAGTCACTATCGGAGTAAAAAAACTTGGACCTGCGATGGTGACCACTATGATGATCATGGCGCCGTCTGTAGTGATCCCTGTCACTCTCTCTGTCCCGCGACCCATGTCGACGTCTTCCACCGGATGACCTCCTCCGGTAGTCTTCTGGCGAGCGATCATGCAAACTACTCCGCTTCCTGTAATGGTATTCATGTTTACCATCGCGACTTCTAGATGGAGACTGGTAAGACCTTCTTGGGGAGTAGCTCCTGTCCCGCGAGAAGTGACGCCTTTCTAGACTATCGCGGCCCTCCTCTCTAGCTCTTGAACGGCGGTTGCAACTTTTTCTATCCCTGGCAACTGAACTCCTTAGTTTAGTAGTTTCCTCTTTCTTAGGATATCCAACTGCTGCTGGATCCATCGGGAATGGATGGGACAAAGTGAAGCCCGCAATCCTTTCCTCATCGTCTGCCTCGTCTTCACTCAACATATTCATGTCAAGATAACCATGTTTCTGCTGTTTCTGGACAATGTTCCATGCCTGCCTTTCAGACACACCCGGCAAAGACATCAATCCTTTCACATCAGCATATTTTACGCGTACTGACATGTTAGAATAACCCGGTATTAAATTAGATTTATAATACACTCATCAATCCCACTCAATACCCATTTAATCCTTCTAATTATAACACCCTTAACCGTTATTCTAGATTTTAACTCAAATGACACAAACAGTAAACAATATCTATGGCCCACTATACAAAGGTACACAGTATTTATGACCCTCATAGCCCACCATACAAAATAACCCAGTACACCATTAACATGTACACATAAAATATGACACTATGGCCCACCATAGATTCCCCAATATTACACTATTGGTACCACATAGAATTGTTTACATGAGTTTAGACACTAACAGCCCACCATAGAAACCAGTGCAAATGTCAACAACAAGGGTTAACAATTGGAACAAGTCAACAGATGTACCTGAAAACTTTGAATTTCAATAACCATGCAATTAAATTAAATTGTGAGTAAGCATGCACGTTAAAACTTAGAGCACGATTAATCACGCCAACAAAACCAGTCATGCGGGTTTGACTTACCCCAAACCCACAACTACTTAACAAGGGCGTTTAGACCCTTCCTGTGCATTAATGTACCAAATGCACAGAAAACCCTGATTGCAAAACCGCAAACAGAACAGGTAAACAATAAACAGTCTTACCTACCACAGCGCCTGAAAATCAAATCAATTAGCACAACAAGCTGTTGCGCTTTAATGAAATGAACGTCACTGTCCCTTTTCAGTCCGTCAATGACAAGTTCAGATGCCATCAAACGAACAATTCCAATATTACACTCAAAATGTTTTAATTAATGAGAAATAATATTAACCGCACCCGTAAAATTAAGGATTTGACTTTGCTATGAAAAATACCCCAAATTTACTGTATGCTAACCCACTGTAAGTATTCACTTAATAACCCTCTTTCTCCCCAATCAATGTGTTTAAGTCTTGACACCCCCCAAAATTAGGAATCACCTGACCCGTAACTTGTGCAAATTCCACACCCTTACCCGTCAGTAACCTGTGATCCCAATTTTATCCAATCCAAGAGCCTTAAACCCACACTGAATGGTTCAATCTATACCTTACAGTGAAACCCAAACAAACTTTGCAAACCTTTCTGTTGAGATGCTGCCATCTCCAATCTCTGCCAGATTCTGCCTGCGTCCCCAGGATGTTGTCAAGTTATTGGACAAAGAAGCCCACAATAACAAGTACACAACTATCGAGCAAGGAAGCCCTGAACACAGTCACAGATGTCGAGCAAAGAAGCCCTGAACACCAGCACTTTCACAGATTGCAAAGTTCGTTTGCCGGCTAAATACACTAGCCGCAAGATCCTGAACTCAATGAGAAATGTCCTAACTTTTGAAAATTAACACGAATTTTTTCGTGGAATTTGTTGTTCTTTTTCCTCGTCGCCAATGAAGTGATTTCTTTACTCTATTCCTTAGAGTTTGCTAGAAACTAAGTATTTAGAACTGTAAACTATTAACTAGTAACAATGAACGTAACAGAGTAAACTGAGTGATCCCGCAAATAAGGTTAATAAAAGAACTGTTAGTAATCAACGTCTAATCTCAATGAATTCCTGCCAGAAAGAGAGAGATTCCCGGATTAATGTGCTGCAATATTACACACCCATAATAATCGCTCACGGTTACATTCTACCAAACCCATAAATCACAACATGATATAGAAATTTAGAACGTAGCCTACCGTCGGTACTGCAACAGAACTGGATGCCTCCATCTTTGTTGCCGTAAAGAGTGCTTTTGATTGATTGGTCGAAATAATTCAGGCCAACCGCGATCTTTTATTAGTGTTGGCAGTAGCTAATAAATTTAACCGCGGTAGGAAAGGCATCTTTTATTATTAGTAGTAGTAGTCTAAAAAGTCTAATAAGTTTCTACTAGTAGTAGCTAATAAAACAGGATCGGGTGCATAACCATGGGGACGTTATATATGGAGACGTTTCTTGCGGTATATAATACAGCGTTTCACAGCATTGTCTTCATCACAATGAAGCGAAAGGTAACAACGCTGGATCGATTTTTTGGTGTATCCAAAAAACCAAAAAACACAGAGACAGACTCGGAGCTACTCCTATAAATATGAGGTCGATTTACGTCTAATTATTTGGACTAACTCGGAGCCAAAGTTAATGAGCTTCAGCCTTAAGTTAAGGTGGGAATTTATTAAAAAAAATATTTTGGTATTATAATCCGTTAATTGTGTTGAGTTTATTCAGTTTGTTAAATTTTTAACTCTAAAATATTGCAATGAAAGAACAAAAAGATTGGGTTTAAATTTATTAACAACTTTCTTTACACTGATAGTATGATAAATAAGACAATTTCAATAAAATATTAAATATGCATGTTCTGCTCTATATAAGCATTGTAGAAATTAATTAAATGACAGTAATTGAACTTTATTGAAGAATGAAAGTCGCCCGGACTCACTGACTGATGCAAATGGAATTCTGAGCGCCATCACATCATTCCCATTTATTATTGCCCTGGTGATTGCTCTGCGTTGCTTGGCGTACATCAAGTCTCTCAGCATTGTTCTTCAGGGTAAACTTTTGTTCACTTTATAGTTTAAAGTAGCCAAAGCTGTCGGCGTGGACCCTTCATTCCCAAGGCGATCCCAGCAGACACTCGAGAAACATAATACAAGAGGGTTTTAACCATTCCATTCCTGGACCACCTGCTGCAGCAGTTTAGTGAGCGTTTCACAACGCTTCATGAGAGGGCTTCTTCTGCACTCCTCCTTATTCCATCAGTAAGACAGGACCTGGACAACACCAGTCTGGAGTACTACTTAGATGACCTCCCTTCACCAGGAACACTTCAGGCAGACATTGAGTGCTGGAGGTGTAAGTGGGTAAATGATCCCAACCCCCCTTCAATATTAAGTACTGCATTAAAAGCATGCAATAGACCGATTTTCCCAAACATTTATACAATATTAAAAATTGCAGCAACATTTCCAGTGACAAGCTGTGAATGCGAAAGGACCATTTCAACGTTAGGGAATGTAAAAACAAGCTGTCGTTCAACAATGGGGGAAGAAAGACTCACTGGGCTGTCTCATGTCAGTGCACAGGGGCATTGATGTGAATGTTAGTGACATTGTCAAGCAATTTGCAAGACAAAATCCAAGAAAAATGAAACTGCCTTGTATTTTGGAGTCTGATTTAAGCAATGAAGACAATGACTTGTGTTAAGTTATAGAGAGTGATAGCTTGTTCATTTTCCTGATAACAGTTTGAAAATTGTGATTTGTTTGTTTGTTTGTATTTGTTTCTTGTTGAACAATTGAATGCCAATCACAATTGGAAAAAAAAAATTAACATTATTTATACACAGCATTATCTTTTACTTCTTTATGTTGAAAGCACCATTATGAAGTAATGGGGGGGGGGCATGCCCCCGGACTTCCCTAGATATGCGCAACAACTCTTGTGCCCCCCCCCCCCCAACTGGGTCCTCTCTGGATCCGGCCCTGATTTATTACTAATTAAACTCGTTAACACACACTAGAAACGATATATTGCATATATATATATGTAGAGAGAGAGAAATTGAGTGCTTTTTGGTGCTTTTCGGTGATTGTATGGACCGCTGAAGATTTCATTCATAAATCGGGTCTGATCGTAGTTAAGTAGGTCACGCGAGTTGTTTATCATGTTTTTTCTTAAAATTTAACCCAGCATTTGTGAATATACAAGATATGTACATTTCCAGAAAGGAAATTCATTTTTGCATTGAATGAGACCGAGTTTATGGAAATCGCTGCACAATTGATGAAGTTATGGGTGTTCAAAGCGATGCATCATGTTTTCGGGTGATCTTGAGTTGGATACCTTGTTATATGTATATTAGATAGTGAATTTTGTTTTCAGAAAAGTTGATTTTTCGTTATATTTTGATTATTTATCATTCAAAATGATGTTTTTTTTAACAATTAATATCATAGCCACACGCTTACCACTTGTTGCCTCTAGCATTGTAATTTCTCATTTCGACGACGACATACGTCACACAACAAAGGCAAATGAAAAAAGAAACATCGATGCCAGATGGAAAACGCTTTAATAACAAGAAACCGTCGGAGAAGGGTGATGCTCCCAAAAGTTTTTTTTGTCACAATATTGCACTATATATTCAGATAAAAGGAAACGTCTTGAGGGGCATAACTTGGGACAAAATAATACGGTGGATGGTTTAGCAACTTAAAAATTTCAAAGGGCCATAACTCTCTAAATAAATCATCTAACCAGAACCCACAAATAACATGCGCATCTCCTCAAGGTAGTTAAGCTTCCCATAAAGCTTCATTGAATTCCAGTCATTAGTTGCTGAGAAATAGCCCGGACAAGAATTGCACTATATGTACAGTTAATGGAAAATTTCAAAGGGCCATAACTCTGTGAAAAATCATCCGACCAGAACCCGCTGATAATATGCACATCTCGTCTTGGTAGTGAAGCTTTCCATAAAGTTTCATTGAATTCCGGTCATTAGTTGCTGAGAAATAGCCTGGACAAGAATTGCACTATATGTACAGTTAATGGAAAATTTCAAAGGGCCATAACTCTGTGAAAAACCATCTGTCCAGAACCCGCTGATAATATGCACATCTCCTCTTGGTAGTGAAGCTTCCCATAAAGTTTCATTGAATTCCGGTCATTAGTTTCTGAGGATAGCCCGGACAAAAATTGTGCACGGACGGACACACAGACGGACAGACGAAGCGGCGACTATATGCTCCCCCCAAAATAAATTTTGGGGGAGCATAAAAATAACATAGTAATGCAATAAACAATACCCCATTGTTATACAGAGTATCGACCATAAAATTAACAATGATCTATTCAAATTGAAAATAGGGCCGAAAAAGCCGGATACTTGGGCCAAATGAGCCTGAAATTGGGGCCAAATAAGCCTGAATTAACCGAGGTCGAAAAAGCATTGAAGATTGCCTACAAATCAAATCAAGGCAGCACACATGTTGCTCAGAGAAGAGTCGCATGTATTATAATGAATAGTATTAAACAAGTGTTCTGCGGTCGGAGACCTATGCCCCCCAAACGTGACCTTGACCTTTTACCTAGTAACCTGAAAACCAATAGGGGTCATCCGCCAGTCATGATCAATGTACCTATGAAGTTTCATGATCCTAGGCCAAAGCATTCTTGAGTTATCATCCGGAAACCATTTGGTGGACGGACCGACCGACATGTGCAAAACAATATACCCCCTCTTATTTGAAGGGGGGCATAAAAATTAACATAATATCTTATAATATAAAACATGCGACTCTACTTTGTGACATGACGTATGATTGCACAAGTGTTTGAATAATATCTGCGTAGTAAACAATACATTAAGATTCGCAGTCAGTCCAACATACCGTATTAATTGATCATTTCGACATTTATGGGGTCCTTCGGCTTGTATGGTTTCATTTTGTGAGCACCAGAAGTGTGCCCTAGAATATACTGAAGACCCTGTATTCCCTAGTAAATCGGCCACTCGAAAGGCTAACACACCCTAGTTTCCACTTAATACTATTATTCTCATATCTCTTCGTAATGTTTCTGTATTTCAATATTTCTATATTTATAAATGTGTTAATATCTAGTATGAACGTTTTTTATCAGTAGCCGAGTTGGAGTTTGACCAATTTCTACATCCGAGGACATTGTAGGCCTGACAAAATTGTCCTTTTCCCTTTCCCACTCAGAAAATGGCTAAGTGCAAACAGCATAAAACCAGAACAGCCTGCCAGTAACTAGCAGTCTGTTCAGGTTTTATGCTGTTTGCTGCTCATTAGTATCGAAGGGTTAGAAATGAAACCTTTACAACTAGAATCTAGTAAGAAAGGTCTTTAATTAAATCAAACTCTAGGGAACTACAAATGCGTCAAACTATGTTTCTAAGTGGTAAAGGGTTGAGGCTAGGAACGCTTTTTTAGACGCTGCATTAAACTTCCTCATGCTGTTCTTTAATGAGTATACACATGACAAAATAAGTAACATAATTGTGCTTTACACATTCTGGAAAGAGCGATCTTTATTTGATAATTGATCTAATTTAAAACACACGAGATGGCTTTATATTTTTTTAAATTATTGTTCGTCTTCGCACAATCATTCCACTTGTGGAGAGTATAAGCATTATATATTAATTATAAATAGACAGGGATGAACTGCAAGTATATACGTTAACATTTCAAGACATTCTTTAATATACAACAATTACATCTGAACAAAGTTACAGACCATTGTGAAGAAATATGATAGGTGATTATAAGTTATTTGTAAAATAACAACAACAAAAACAGATACAAGGTACATTTTTTCATAAGAATAATAATTATATTTTAATATTTCAACTCAATTAAGTGTTTAGAAAGCAATAAATACATGCGTAATACCTAATAATGATAGACAACAATATACATTTTATTTAACAAAATAACACGCAAAATCACAGACGTCCGTGCATGCAAGTATGTGAAGTGAGTCAGAAAGGATAATTTGTTCATGATTATTCTGATTTGTCAAACAGAAATTCAGAAAACAAGATGTGTTTGTCCCCCCATATATTTGACCTTGAAGGACCTTTCACCACTCAAAATGTGCAGCTCAATGAGATACACATGCATGCCAAATTTGAAGATGCTATCTTCAATATCGCAAAAGTTATGACAAAAGTTAAAGTTTGACTCAAACCAACAAAGCAACAGACAGGGCAAAAACAACATAAAATGTCTCAAGGGCACCAAACTGCCAACTGCACAGGCTAATCTGGGAGGACACTTTATGCACATGCACATTTTCCCAAAATGTGGTTCTTATATTTGTGCTGGTTGTTAAATAAAAGTTTAAAGCCCCATTAATACTCAAAATCAACGAAAATTGTGTACAATATTTCGTGAAATAAAGTTAAACAATTAAAAATCAGTATTCCATATGGCAATTGCTAAAATGTCAACGCCAGATATGGCCTGGTAAAATAGATGTTTGTAGATACAAAATGATCGCTTTTATTATTGTTTCGCATTTTTAATTCCATTTTAATTTCCCACAACGATATCTATTCATATGACACATGAACACTAACATGGTACTATTTAAGTGTTCGTGTGTCGTATCAATAGATATATTCGCAGGAAATTAAAATGGAATTAATTGTGTCACAAATAAATAAAAACGAGCATTTAAATTTGTATCTAAAAAAATCTATGTGATCATACCACATCTTGCGTTGAAATTGTGGCTTTTGCAATAAGGAACACTAATTGTTTAGGTGTTAACTTTATTAAACGAAATACTTTACAAAATGTTTGTTGATTTGGAGCGTTATAGAGGCTTCGATTTGATGTATGACATTAATCGTTATATGAATCATTCTTGAACACAAAACACTCGAAAAAGAAAATTAAATGATAAATGCTAAATATAAACAGATCTCATATTTTTAAAGACAAATATCAATAGTTAACAAAATACAATGAGGTTTCACTGGCATACATGTACAGACAGACTGTAGGGACCTAAAATACCTTAACAAATGCAACATGTTTCCACCTACAAAACTATAAACATGACCACACTTCCATGAGTACTAATCAGTTTCATTATGTACAACTTCATATGAATATACTTTTATCTGAATAATTAAACAGAATTTTTAAAGCACATATTCATATACAGTTAAATTAAATGCTCAAACAACTGTACAATAATGTTATGACACAAAACGCATAAGTGTTATTTCACAAACAGATTGAAAGATTCACATCTAAAACAAAGACAGAATACTAAATGATTTATGCACTATATTCCCACTTATCTGCAGTAAAATAATGCAATCTCTCTTCATGTTTAATTAACACAAGTTTAATTAACAATGTAATGCATGATGCCAATAATAGCATTTAACCATTTCCCCCATAAGAAGTGAAGTCAAAACCAGCATAAAACCAGAACAGCCTGCGAGTAACATGCAGTCTGCTCAGGTTTTATGTTGTTTGCTGCTCATCAGTAATTAAGGGTTGGAAATGAAGCCTTTAACCCTTTCCCACCTAGAAGCAAAGTTAAAATGGCTATGTGCAAACAGCATAAAACCAGAACAGCCTGCGATTAACCCGCAGTCTGTTCAGGTTTTATACTGTTTGCTGCTCGTCAGTATCTAAGGGTTGGAACTGAAACCTTTAAAACTTCAATATAGTAAGAAAGGCCGTTAATTAAATTTAACTTTCTAAGGGACTACAGATGCGTCAAAATAGGTATCTAAGTGGTAAAGGGTTAACACTTGAATGAAGTAAGAAAGGTTTTTAAATAAATGTAACTTTGTAAAGGACTACAAATGCGTCAAAATACATATCTTAGTGTTAAAGGCTTAAAAGAAAAATGTAAAAGAGAAAGGTATTGTTTTCTGAAAGATGTTTTTTAACTTTTGTTAAGGTTAAGTTGACCACATGTATAGATGGTTTGGTTTGTATCAGATAAATCCAAACAAAAAACTAATCGGATTACTTCATATCTCTTTATAAATTCAAATATGATTATTTGTTGTGTTTATAGAAAATGAATTTTTATTGTATGCGTAAATATGTGGATTTCTGGTTAAGGGGAAGAAAAGTACTTTGCATCTGTAATTCCTAATTGTGTTTGTGTTTATATTTGTTTAGCAGTCAACTGACAACATCAACAAACAAAAACGCCTCAAAAATTGATTTTACAGTATATGGTAGTTTGTCCCCTTTGTACAGTAAAAGCATGAAAAAATATAGAGGTGATGTTTGTCATACAGGATCCTTTGTCATAAGGAGTTGTAACAAAGCAGAGCAAAGAGACTTTGGTCATGCAAGTATTGTGTAGCATCTCTCCACAACTCAGTGTGGAAGTTTTCTATTTGAAACTTTTTTTTTGCCACTCAGTATAGAAATTCTCTTTTAACTACTTTTTTGCCACTCAGAATGGAAGTATTCTTCTCTTGACTGGTTTCCTACAGATGGGACACTCAGTATAGAAGTATTCTTTCCTTGACTGGTTTTCTACATATGGGACACACAGTTTAGAGGTATTCTTTTCTCGACTGGTTTCCGACAGATGGGACACTCAGTATAGAAGTATTCTTTTCTCGACTGGTTTCCTACAGATGGGACACTCAGTATAGAAGAATAACCTCTTTGACTGGTTTCCTACAGATGGGACACTCAGTATAGAAGTATTTTCTTTTCGACTGGTTTCCTACAGATGAGACACTCAGTATCGAAGTATTCTCTTCTCGACTGGTTTTCTACAAATGGGGCACTCAGTATAGAAATATTATCTTCTCAACTGGTTTCCTACAGATGGGACACTCAGTATAGAAGTATTCTGTTCTCGACTAGTTTCTTACAGATGGGACACCTAGAGTAGAAGTATTCTTTTCTTGACTGGTTTTCTACAGATGGGACACTCAGTATATTAGTATTCTCTTCTGGACTGGTTTCCTACATATGGGACACTTGGTATAGAAGTATTCTTTTCTCGACTAGTTTCCTACAGATGGAACACCTAGAGTAGAAGTATTCTTTTCTCGACTGGTTTCCTACATATGGGACACTCAGTATAGAAGTATTCTTTTCCCGACTAGTTTCCTACAGATGGAACACCTAGAGTAGAAGTATTCTTTTCTCGACTGGTTTCCTACATATGGGACACTCAGTATAGAAGTATTCTTTTCTCAACTAGTTTCCTACAGATGGAACACCTAGAGTAGAAGTATTCTTTTCTCGACTGTTTTTCTACAGATGGGACACTCAGTATAGAAGTATTCTCTTCTGGACTGGTTTCCTACAGATGGGACACTCGGTATAGAAGTATTCTTTTCTGGACTTGTTTCCTACAGATGGGACACTCAGTATAGAAGAATTCCCTCTTATCTAGTTTCCTACAGATGGGACACTCAGTATAGAAGAATTCCCTCTTATCTAGTTTCCTACAGATGGGACACTCAGTATAGAAGTATTCTTTTCTCTACTGGTTTCCTACAGATTGGACACTCAGCCATGCGGTCACCACACATCTGACATGTGCCGTGGCCGCACAAGAATATCATGTTCTTCAGTCGGTCCATGCACACAGGGCAGCATGTCTGAAACAAACAATTGCAGATAGTAAGGATATCACAATATAGCAATGAACACATGGGTTCTAAAATGTTAACACGAATCTAGTTCTGAGAAAATGGGTCTTAATACACGTGTGCAGTTTCCAGAGAATCCCAGGGGCTTGAATTTTACAGACCAGTGTATTTTATCAGAAGCTGCAGATAGCCATCAGGCAAAGTTTGCAAAAATGCCTGTCGTCTAACCTATCAAATTGTTGCAAAATGTAAAAAAAAATCATCTTCACCCACCCCTAACAGCCCCTGGGCGCCTACAAAAAATCCTGTGGATAGCACTGGTGTTGTATCAGATTACCTTGTGCAGTAAGCATATCTGGGACAACACTATATGAGCCATTAAGACCCATTTTCCCAGAGTGAGGCTCATATAAAATGAGATTGAAGACATACAGGATCTGCCATGACCAATCTAGGCCTAAGTCTGTTGGCCAGTCGGGGTCCAGGAAAAATATCCTGAATACTCTAATTCAGGTCAAGTAGCACCTTGAATTTGGGCCAGTAATTACCAGACCTTGTGGCCAAGATGTTTTTAAAGACTGCAAATGTCGCTTCTTCACACCTTTTTTAAAAAAACAAATTCAGGCATGTTGCTTAGTGAGCTTTTGGAAGGCTTACTGATAATTGTCATGGGCAATTGTACAAAATATTGTATGAAATGAAGAGTGATGATTTTTTTCCACAAATAAATGAACAAAACGAAGCTTTTATATTATAACAAAATAATTTAAAAAAAATTGAATGGTGTGATGTCATAACAAGAGCACCGCCTTGCGGGTGCAGACTGCTCATCTATTTTCTTTTTAAAGGTGAAGGGACTCTCATTTTCAATCACAAAGGAGGGAGGGGTGGAGTGAAGAGGGGTGTATAGTGTGGGGGCGTGGACATTTATTACATTATCTTCCAAAAATGCAGAAAAAAATGCAAAATAAACAACAAAAATCGGGGGGGGGGGGTGGGTGGGGGGGATTCTTGGGTGCGATGGTTGGACGGTATTTCAAACATAAAATAATAAAAATAAATATTTGTGTTTTTTAACCGTTTAAAAAAAACAAAAATTTGGGGTGGGGGGGGGTATAGTGTGAGGGTGTGGTGGTCATTTGTGAGATGATCTTAAAAAAAAAAAATAGAGGAGAATTCGGGGGGGGGGGGAAGGGGGGGAGGGGGGGGGTATTCTTGGGTGCGATGGTTGGACAGTATTTCAAACATAAAATAAAAAAAAAAAAAATATTTGTGTTTTTTAACCGTTTAAAAAAAAAATGGGTGGGGTGGGGTGGGGTGGGGGTATAGTATAGTGTGAGGGTGTGGTGGTCATTTGTGAGATGATCTTAAAAAAAATAAAAAAAAATAGGGGGGGAATTCGGGGGGGGGGGGGCACAGGGGATGGTTTGGGTGGAGTCTATTGTGGTATGTCAGGTAAGAGTAGTTTTGTCAAAGTGTCAATGAAATAAAATAATAAAAATATATATTTGTGTTTTTTTAACCGTTACAAAAAAAAAACCAATTTGGGGGGTGGGGGGTATAGTATAGTGTGAGGGTGTGGTGGTCATTTGTGAGATGATCTTTAAAAAAATTAAAAAAATTAGGGGGGGGGTGGTGATTCGGAGGGGGGGGGGGTCAAGGTCATTCAAAGGTCAAGGTAAAATTCAACTTGCCAGGTACAGTAACATCATGATAGCATGAAGTATTTGAAGTTTGAAAGCAATAGCCTTGATACTTTAGAAGTAAAGTGGATTGAAACACAAAATTTAACCATATATTCAAAGTTGCTAAGTCAAAACAGGGCCATAATTCCGTAAAAATGACAACCAGAGTTATGCAACTTGTCCTTTTACTGTACCCTTATGATAGTTTGTGAGTGTTCCAAGTATGAAAGCAATATCTATGATACTTTAGGGGTAAAGTGGACCAAAACACAAAACTTAACCAAATTTTCAATTTTCTAAGTATAAAGGGCCCATAATTCCGTCCAAATGCCAGTCAGAGTTACATAACTTTGCCTGCACAGTCCCCTTATGATAGTTAATAAGTGTTGCAAGTATGAAAGCAATAGCTTTGATACTTTAGGAATAAAGTGGCCCTAAACACAAAACTTAACCAAATTTTCAATTTTCTAAGTATAAAAAGGGCACATAATTCTGTCAAAATGCCAGTCAGAGTTACATAACTTAGCTGCACAGTCCCCTTATGATAGTTAGTAAGTGTTGCAAGTATGAAAGCAATAGCTTTGATACTTAAGGAATAAAATGGACCTAAACACAAAACTTAAACAAAATTTTCAATATTCTAAGTATAAAAAGGGCACATAATTCTGTAAAAATGCACGCCAGAGTTATCTTACTTTGCCTGCCTAGTCCCCTCATGATAGTAAGTAAGTGTACAAAGTTTGAATGCTATAGCATTGATACTTTCTGAGAAAAGTGGACCTAAACGCAAAACTTAACCGGACGCCAACGCCAAGGTGATGACAATAGCTCATAATATTTTTTTCAAAAAATAGATGAGCTAAAAATGAATTCATGTCACCAAAATTATGACATGAGATTGGTTGATAAAAGAATATGAAGCAAATGCATAAAGACCATTTTTCCAGGGACACGGCTACATGATATTTCGTTCCTAGTTACGGCATGTGGAAGCACTGAGTGCATGTGTACCTGATCCTTGATGTCCTGCAGTTGCTGCTGCAGCTTCTGAATGTCCTTGGTGGTGTCCTTGGCCCCGTTGTTCATGATGCCGGCTGGCTGGGGCACTGGGGGAGCTGCAAGATAGAAACCTGACAGAATTGAGCCGCATCCTGGGAAAATGGGGTTAAATGCATCTTCATAAAGTGTCGTCCCGGTTTACCCTGTGCAGTCATCAGGGATGACACTTTCAACTAGACTGCATTTTGATTTAAGAGAGACCTCCTTTAAACGAAAAATTCCTTAAAAAGGGAAAATGTCGTCCCTGATTAGCCTGTGCAAATGGCACAGGCTCGTCTGGGATGAAACTTTACCCACATGCATTTAGCCTAGTTTTCCCAGAATAAGACTCATATAATACAAAGTCTGTGTTCCTTTTGTAGTGCAATGTTATAACCCTTTACCACTTATATACCCACTTTGACGCGTATGTAGTCCCTTAGAAGACCAAAGAAATTAGGGACCTTTTAAACTAGATTCAAGTATAAAAGCCTTCAATTTCAACACTAAGACACTGAAGAGCAGCAAACAGTATCAAACTTGACTGTAAGTTACTTACAGGCTTGTCTGTTGATGTTTTTTTGCTGGTTGCATATCTATAATTAATGTTGATATTATAATTGAGGTTTCTATTAAATACATTTTCGGAAAAAGTTCAACTACAAACTTGTAAATTTTATGTGGACTGACCGACATACTTACTAACCAGGTACCTCATATATAACCTTCCTGAACTTTGTTTGTAATAGTATAAAAAGTGGTCAGTTATTTTCCAGATGGGAGTAAAGTCATAAAGTTCATACAGTTCCTGACACACCGAAAAATGATATCATGCACAATTGTTAGATATTGGGTTGTTCTATACTGAAAAGAGACTGTATAACCCATTTTTTATTTTTCCTAAACATACAGCTTAACTTCGTTGTCTTGATGTCAACACATGTGAGCCAGTGACTTTGACCTGTTTCTTAAATTTGACCCAGAGACCAAGTTTCGAAAATAGATGAGAGATCATGGGGGCCAAGTTTCATGAAGATTTTGCAATAAGCGTTGCTTCTATAGCATTCACAAGCTTTATCTTTAATTTGACCTAGTGACCTACATGTAGGTTTGTACAATATGTGACACAGTTTCATTCAAAGCCTTCTTAGATATCATTAGAACAAAGATTCTGACAAAGTTTCATGAAGACTGGGAAATAATGGCATCCTCTAAAGTATTCACAAGCTTTTTATTCAATTTGACCTAGTGACCTAGTTTTTGACCCCACATGACCCAGTCTTGAACCCAGCCAAGATGTCACTAAACAAATATTTTGACAAAAATTTCATGAAGATTGGGCAAAGCATATTTCTTCTACAGAGTTCACAAGCCTTCCTTTAACTTTTTCTTAGACTTAGTAGTTTATCATACATGACCCAGTTTCAAACTCCACTGAGATGTATTTAAGAATAATGTTCTGATAAAGTTTCATGAAGATTGGGAATTGAAAGCAGCCTCTAAATTTATAACATAGCAGATGTTGCTAAAGCATGACAAACAAGCAAATTCGTTGAATGGATATCCCCCGCCATTATACATCTGGACACAACGTCAAAACAATATCCCTCTGCCTATGTCGGGGGATAACAACGGACAATAGGTGATCACAAAAGCTCACATTGAGCAGAATGTTCTCGGATTAGCTTACAATATGATCATACTTCAGAGTCCATTATACAAGACAAACTTACGGTTTCCTCCACAGCACACAATAAAGGGCACCAGCTTATCAATGGAGGCCCGACACTGGACACATTTCTTCATCAGACTAGCACACCCTGTAATGAGGGTTTAACACATATGTTTTTGTACATATAGTCAAGTATTTCCAAGACAAATACAATATCATTTAATATAATGTCTGATGTAAAACTATGTTAAGTATATGCTAAATAAATGTAATATAACAAAGTTATGCTTTGAAACACTTACTGATAATCATCATACAACATTAATATGAGCAGAATATGAATTTATGCATATAAATGCATATAAAAGTTTGCCAAAATTATCTTATGGACTGATGGATGGACGAACGGTAATCCTATTACCCACATCCCACTTTGGACAGAAGACTAATTAATTAACTTCAAAGCTTTGACACCTACCATCACATGCACACATATGGGAGCAGGGCTTGAAAAGAACAGAGGCCTTCTTGTCAGAACACACCACACACTCTTCAATCTGAAAACAAAGAAAGAATAGGGGCCAACACTTAAGAGATTATGACAAATAGGTAGGTATTTGAAAAGCATGTATATGAGTTGCCCTCTGGGAAAACCGGGCTTTATGCATGTGCTTAAAGTGTCATCCAAGATTAGCCTTTGCAGTTTGCACAGGCTAACCTGAGATGACACTTTCTGTTTTTATTGTATTTTTGTTATGTACAATGCACAGGCAAATCCGAGAGGACACCTTTTGTACATGTATTAAACCCCATTTTCCCCAGAGCAAGACTCGTATGATGCCAATTCTGTAGGTATTTGATGTGTCATTGGAAAGCATGTAAATGTAAACAATTTGTGAATGTAAGTAAAATGTTTTTTGTTTTTTTATTAATTTTTTAACTGAGAAACAATATGCAATATGACTTCAAACAACGAAGTAACCAACATTCCTTAGAGTAAAGATAAATTATCATCCAGATATTAAAGATTAAATTTGGTAATTTAGATTCTCACCAAATAGCAAAATGGCAAAAAGTACAAGCATTCTTAGACATAGGAAATTACTAAGGACACATCATATGATGTTACAAGGTAAGTTGAGTCTACAAATGTTCAGCATCATAATACTTCAGTTCTTCAGATATCATGGAATATCAAATTAAATTAAACACTATTCAAAATAGGTTCAAGTTTTAAAGACTTCATTTCCAACTATAAGATACTGATAAGAAGCAAACAACATCAAACCTGAACAGGCTGCCTGCGAGTTACTTGAAGGCTGTTCAGGTTTTATGCTGGCTGCATTTAGCCATTTTACCTTTGCTTCGGAGTGGGAAACGATCAACAAACATTTTCAGGTAGAATCTAACCTTGGTTCGAGACTGCACGTGTTCCTTGCAGAGGAGACACTTCTTGACGCGTGGGGAGCACAGGGAGCAGGTGGCTATGTGACCGCAGGGGCCGAACAGCGTGTCACGCTTCAGGTCTGAGCACACCATGCACTCTTCTAGCGTCTCCTGGTCGTTGCGGATGATAGCAACATTGGAGGCACCTCCGGGACTGAATATAAATTATGCATGTTTGAAATTTTCGTCCCAAATGAGCCTGTGCAGTCCGCTGTTTTTTCTTAACAGGTATCTGTTCTTAAGGAAAATTAATTTTAGGCAGAAAGTGTCGTCCCTGATTAGCCTGTGCAGACTGCACAGGCTAATCTGGGATGACACTTAACAAACATAAATTAAGCTCTGTTTTCCCAGAATGAGGCTCAATGAGCCTTAATATGCACACAAACCGGGCCTCAGGGGTATTGTCAATGGTCGCAAATTTTGGCGACATTGTAGGCCCCTCCAGGACTGAAATTATGGGTAAAAACAAGAACTATTTGCAACTTTGCCTCAAGGTTATTACATAGCAAAGTCAGTAAAATTTTACCTCATTGGTTCAGATTCTCTTGGACAATAATGATAATTTATATTGCCACCATTGAGTTCTTTGTACATACTTAATATTCAATGGATCTAGAAATATCAAATGTACTGGGCCTCATCTAAATTTCAATGATTGCAGATTTTGTCAACATTTACTGAACTACGGGTAGCTATCAATTTCTACAAATTAAAAAAATATATATTTGTATTCGTCTACACATAGAAGTTCCAAATTATTTATGGCATCTCGCGATATAAAAATAATTGCAGAATTATTGTAGTATCTTATTCAGATTAATTCTGTATTTTTAGAAATATTTCATAACAAGAGATGTGTTTGTCAGAAACACAATGCCCCCTATTGCGCCGCTTTGAAATAAAATTTCAATATATAATTTCAATATATCATTTGGCAGGTTTAAAAATTATCTCCCTTTTAAAGCTTATTACTTCCCTTGGATTGTATTTTATGACTTTTGACCTTGAAGGATGACCTCTCACCACTCAAAATGTGCAGATTCATGAGATACACATGCATGCCAAATATTAAGTTGCTTTCTTCAATATTGCAAAGTTATGGCCAATGTTAAAGTTTTCGGACTGACGCACAGACTGACAGACGGACAGTTCAGCTGCTATATGCCACCCTACCGGGGGCATACAAACACTGTAAATCCAATTAAATGCTCTTTTAAATTTTAACGCAGAATCCAATATAATATGGTAGTCTCTTGGCTATCATTGTTCTCCTATCTTCGATTTCCATTAAAACTTCCATTAAACCATTATTGCCCTGTTTTAATCGCTTAGTAGCTAGCTGATACCAAGAACATTTACCAAGTGTCAAAATATGTTGTTTAAATCAAATAAAGGATTGAAAACTAGCTCCTTGATGGCAGTGTCTAACGTTGTAATGTTGTTACTTGCAAATTTGCCACCTACCTTTTGAATAATTGACAAGCTCCACATGTTGATCTACATTTCATGTTGAAGTTCATTATTATTTGTGCATAAACATTTGTTTAAATATTGTTTGCTAAAATGCAAGTAAAACATCACAAGCAAGAGAGAAATAAGTAATTCAGACAAAGTAAATACATGGATATGCAGGTTGTATTATTCACAGCAATTACTTTCAATTACACCTTTACATATCTTTATATAGCAAGATATCTCATAATTCACTTTAAACTTAACTTCCTTGCATCAAGTCTTTAAATAACAAGATATCCCATAATTCACTTTACACTTTATTACATCAAGTCTTAAAATAGCAAGGTATCACATAATTCACTTGAAACTTCATTACATTTAGTCTTTAAATACAAAGCTATTCCATACCTCAAGTAACCATGTATAACGCACAGTTTTTACCTCCAAATATCAAATGAAAATGTTTGTGCGCATTATACATTGATACAACGCTATCCAGGCTGCTAAATTGTGAAAAATTCATAATGTAATTGTTATTAAGTATAATAGTCGCCATTTTTTTATGTTTCACTTCCAAAAACAAGACATACATTTGTGATATGAAATTCTTAAATACATTAATCTTCAATATTTGCAAGAATAATTAATTTTAAATAGCATTAGTGCTTCCAATCGGAAATACATAGTAAACAAGGGATGTGTTTGTTAGAAACACAATGCCCGCTACTGCGCCACTTTAAAGTAAAATATTTGACCTTTGACTTTGAAGGATGACCTTGACCTTTCACCACTCAAAATGTGCAGCTCCATGAGATACACATGCATGCCAAAATCAAGTGCTATCTTCAATATTGCAAAAGTTATGGCAAATGTTAAAGTATTCAGACTGATGCACAGACTGACAGACAGACAGTTCAACTGATATATGCCACCCTACTGGGGGGGGGGGGGGGGGCAGGCATAAAAAGTGGCATGTGTCCAGTTACCAATACATTAGGGATATATGCCAACAAAACTGTCATTTTTTTAAAAGCAACAAAATTTCATGCTGACAAATATGATTTTGCAGTAAGTATTTAGAACATAATATTATAGTTCTTTTGTTTCCAAAATATTTAAATTATCCTATAATAAGCATGCCTCAGTCTTTTGTTGTGGCATTTGACGAGTGCCTTGCAGAGATTATGCCAACCTAAGACGACTTTGCTTGTGGCATTTGGCCAGTGCCTTGCAGAGATTATGCCAACCTCAGTCTTTCCTTGTGGCATTTAGCGAGTGCCTTACAGAGATTATGCCAACCTCAGTCTTTCCTTGTGGCATTTGGCGAGTGTCTTACAGAGATTATGCCAAAAAGATTATGCCTACCTCAGTCTTTCCTTGTGGCATTTGGCGAGCGCCTTGCAGAGATTAGGGTCAGGGCAGAGGTCAAGGGGGGTCTGCCCCTTCTTGTTCTTGATGTTCAGATCCGCCCCGTTTGCCGCCAGAAAGCACGCAATCGAGGCACTTGACTTCTTGTCAGCGCCAGGTGTCCCAAGTCCCATCAAGAGCTGTGAATGCAAGGTAACAGTTAATCAAAGAGCACAGTTAAATGAGCCTCCCTCTAAAACTAGGTAAAAATGCATGTGCGTAACGTGTCATCCAAGATGAGCCTGTGCAATCAACACAGGCTTATCATTAAAGCACTTTCTGCATATGTGGCAGTTTTCGCTTGAAGGGACTCTCTTCCAAATGAAAATCCAGTTAAACCAGAAAGTGTTGTCCCTAATTAGGCTGTGCGGACTTCACAGGCCCAGTTTTCCTAGAATGAGGGTGAAATGAGTCGCGTTCTGAGAAAAATGGGCATAATACATGTGCGTAAAGTGTCGTCCCAGATTAGCCTGTAAAGTCTGCACAGGCTAATCAGGGACGACACTTTCTGCCTAAATTGGATTTTTGCTAAGAAGAGACTTCATTTAAACGAAAAATGTCATAAAAGCAGAAAGTGTCGTCCCTGATTAGCCTGAGCGCATTGCACAGGCTAATCTGGGACGACTGTTTACGCAAATGCATTATGCCCAGTTTTCTCAGAACAAGGCTCAATTTGTAACAAGACATGTGTCTATAAGAAGATGCTGATGACCCATATTCCACTATCCTCTCAAAACTCAACTTATGTCAAAGACAAGCTGTTTTCATGGCCATATTTTACTTGTGACATGTATGTGTGACCTTCACATTCCAGCTAAGGAGTAGCAAGTCATTTTAAAAATGGCATGATGAACAAGTGTTCCGCGGTCGGAGTCATATGTCCCTCCAAACAGGGCTTTAAACTAGTGACCCCAATTTTGATAGGGGTCATTTACTGTCAAAAGCCAATGCGCATGGGAAGTATCAAGCCAATCATTCGATTCGTTGACAAGTTATTGATCAGAATTGCTTTTCCCAATTATTGTGCCAGTGACCATGATCTTTGACCTAGTGACCCCAATATTTTTATTTTTTAAATTCAATATAAGACATACAATGTATAAATGCATATGATCATAAAACAAAGTGATACCATGTAGCAGCAATAATGTTCAAACATGTTCTACAAGATATGCCAATATATACTTTTTTTATCTTATGGTTTCCTTTTGATTAAAAAAAAAAGGGTTAATATGTACTTTTTTCTTTGGTAAGTTGTGATAGGTGTTTTAAAAAAAACAAAAACATTAATGTTATTAGTATAAGTCTATTGCTTAGAACATTCAAAATAACACGCTATAACCAAGAGCTGTGTATGTGAAACCCAATGCCCCCTACTGTGCCACTTTAAAGCCATGTATTTGACCTTTGGCCTTGAAGGATGACCTTGACCTTTCACCACTCAAAATATGCAGCTCCATTAGATACACATGCATGTCAAATATCAAGTTGCTATTTTCAATATTGCAAAAGTTATGACCAAGGTTAAAGTTTTTGGACAGAATGACAGATAGACAGGCCAAAAACAAAATACCCCCGATCATTCGATCTGGGGGCATAACAAGTTGTCAAATAGACACATATTATTAAGTTTACAATTCAGTTGGCAGGCTATGCAGACACAGATACTGAACTTTAACAAGAGGGCCAAGATGGCCCTAGTTCGCTCACCTGAGAGGTGTCAGTTCATTCAATCTTTACCAAATGTCAAACTTGACCTAGATATTGTCCAGACAAACATCCTGGTCAAGTTTCATCATTATTTCATCTGCGAGTCATGATAAATATACCTATGAAGTTTCATGATCCTAGGTGTAAGCATTCTTGAGTTCTCATCCAGAAACCATTTTTCTAAGTTGAGTCACCGTGACCTTGACAGCCATTGTGTGAATATGTTATTTGGCACTGTGACCTTGACCTTTGACCTAGTGACCTGATAATCAATAGGGGTCATCTGCGAGTCATGATCAATATACCTATGAAGTTTCCTTAACCTAGGCATAAGCATTCTTGAGTTATCATCCAGAAACCATTTTACTATTTCGGGTCACCGTGACCTTAACCTTTGACCTAGTGACCTGAAAATCAATAGGGGTCATCTGTGAGTCACTATCATTGTACCTATGAAGTTTCATGATCCTAGGCATTAGCGTTCTTGAGTTATCATCCAGAAACCATTTTACTCTTTCAGGTCACCCCGACCTTGACCTTTGACCTAGTGGCCTGAAAATCAATAGGGGTCATCTTCGAGTCATGATCAATGTACCTATGAAGTTTCATGATCCTAGGCATAAGCGTTGTTGAGTTATCATCTGGAAACCATTTTACTATTTCGGGTCACTGTGACCTTGACCTTTGACCTAGTGACCTGAAAATCAATAAGTGTCATCTACAAGTCATGATCAATGTACCTATGAAGTTTCATGATCCTAGGCATAAGCGTTCTTGAGTTATCATCCGGAAACCATTTTACTATTTTGAGTCATCGTGACCTTGACCTTTGACCTAGTGACCTGAAAATCAATAGGGGTCATCTACGAGTTATGATCAATGTACCTATGAAGTTTCATAATCCTAGGCCTAAGCGTTCTTGAGTTATCATCCGGAAACCATTTTACTATTTCGGGTCATCATGACCTTGACCTTTGACCTAGTGACCTGAAAATCAATAGGGGTTATCTGCGAGTCATGATCAATGTAGCTATGAAGTTTCATGATCCTAGGCATAAGCGTTCTTGAGTTATCATCCGGAAACCATTTTACTGCTAAGGGTCACCGTGACCTTGACCTTTAACCTAGTGACCTGAAAGTCAATAGGGGTCATCTGCGAGTCATGATCAATGTACCTATGAAGTTTCATGATCCTAGGCATAAGTGTTCTTGAGTTATCATCCAGAAACCATTTTACTATTTCGGGTCATCGTGACCTTGACCTTTGACCTAGTGACCTAAAAATCAATAGGAGTCATCTGCGAGTCATGATCAATGTACCTATGAAGTTTCATGATCCTTGGCATAAGCGCTCTTGAGTTATCATCCGGAAACCATCTGGTGGACGGACGGACCGACATGAGCAAAACAATATACCCCCTCTTCTTCGAAGGGGGGGGGGCATAATGAGAAAACTGCCCCCCTCCAAGCAGCCATGTTATTCAACTGACCGGAACCATTTTTAACTCAACTCTCGTATCAAGGAAACAAATGTTCAAGATTGGGCAACTGAATTAAATAAAACTAGAGTGTTAACAAGATTTTACTATAGCCGTATAAGGAAAAATGGCCCGCCCCATTGGAAGCCATAATTATTTTCCAACTCATCCAAGATATCATTGAGACCAATCTTCTGACCAAATTTCATGAAGATTGGACAATAAATGTGGCCTCAAGAGTGTTAACAAGGTTTTACAAAAGCCATATATAGCCAGGCCTTGAAGAATCCACTGGACCGCTCGCATATGCGAGTGAAGTTGATGGTCGGGCGAGTAAAGTTTGTTAAATACTCAACCGACCTGGCGAGTGCTGTTTTTCAAGTTGAGAAATATAAATTCAGTTCCAGAACTCCTGCCACATCAATACAAATTGCGAGCAATTTTTCGAAAGAACAAAAAATATGTTTAGTACACAAAGAAACTGCACTCTGTTTTGACACTGAAAAATGACGTAACGGGCACAGTCAAAATAATTCTCGAAATCGGCTGCGCTCTTTTTGTAGGTGTCAGTGCTGTCAGCTAATCGATTTAAAGTGAAAAACACAGTTAAATATATTGGTCATTCCGTGAAAAATAAAATTTCATTTTAATGTAAATATTATTTAAAAAAAATAAAAAATGGTTAATTATAATACTTCTTATATTTAATTAAAAATAAAAAGAAAAAATAATTATAAATAAACATAATATTTTTTTATCAGAAGCCTTAGCCAAAATTTACCATATTGTAACCATTTGTCAATCAAGCGTGTCTTTCAGTAAAAATTCACCTGAAATATTAAAACTCAGCATGGAAAAGTGTTCTATTTCAAAATATCTTCAAGGTGGTGGAGACAGGGAACAGAAAGAAAGGTCATCAAAACTATAAATATAGATATTTATTTTTTTTAATGCAGGGCGAGTAGATGAAAGTGACGGGGGAGTGGATTGTCAGGCCCACTCGCCCTGCAGGGCGAGTGGCTCTGGAAAAATTCTTCAAGGCCTGTATATAGCCATATAAGGAAAAATTCCCCGCCCCTGGTGGCCATGTTTTTAAAGCAACAAAAACCATTTTCGAACTCATCCAAGATATCATTGGGACAAATCTTCTGACCAAGTTTCATGATGATCGGAAAATAAATGTGACCTCTAGAGTGTTAACAAGGTCATACATTTCAATATAATTTAAAATAAAACTTAAGAAGAACATGTGTCAAAAAATGCGAAATAAGCGAGATATTTAATACTGAAATCGAAATTGTCTGTACAGTTGAATTCGCCAGAATGTATATCATGCATGTACGATGTGAATCTTAATTTAGTTTAATGGTTGTTTTTAAATTCCTGCAGCGATGTCTATTCATTCGACACACAAACACTAACTCCGATCCTAATAAAAAGACGAATCCTTCGGTTATTGTAGGAAAATATGTACGAAATATCTTTGTCAACATCAGCTCGGGGCGCTAATTTGTCTTTGCTGCATTTTATGAAATTCGTCTTCAATGTCTTGCCTATTTTGTGTTATTGTAACATGTATTTATCAATATATTACAATTAAACACATTTAAAAATCGTATAGTCTCGCTTTAATTGTTTGACAAAAGAATGCCATATTGTACAGAATCATCAAACAATAAAAAACATATTCAAAAGTTTGCTATCTTCCAGAATGTAAAACTATCATTTAAAATTAATTCCACTTAATGCGCTTAAAACAAATATTTTAAAAAGGGAGACAACCCTGTCAATTCAACATAATTTTTCATTTGCAGTTAATTCCCTTGACATTATAAATTATATAGTGTTCAAAAGCTGTTATTACTATATAAATATAATGAAAATGACCCCCCCCCCCCCTCCCAGCGGCCCTGCTTTTTTACCAATCCGAACCATTTTCGAACTCAACTGTCATATCCAAAAAACACATGTTCTGACCAAATTTCATGAACATTGGACCAAAAATGTGACTTCTAGAGTGTTCCCATGTTTTCACTATATACATATAGAGAAAACTGCCCCGCCCCCTGGCGGCCATGTTTCTGGACCATTTTCGAAATCGTCCAAGAAATCAATAAAAACAATGTTTTGACCAACTTTCATGATGATTGGGCTAAAATTGTGACTTCTAGAGTGTTTACAAGGTTTCTCTATAGCCAAATAAGGAAAACTGCCCCACCAACTGGCGGCCATGTTTTTCAACACACAGGAACCACTTTTGAACTCAATCAAGATATCATTAAGACAAACATTTTGACAAATTACATGAAGATTGAACATAAAATGTGACTTCTACAGTGTTTACAAGGTTTTTCTCTTTTTTTTCCTATAGTGACCTAGTTTTTGACCCGGCACAACCCAGTTTTGAACTCCGAACTCAAAATCTTTGAAGCCAAGATTTTATTGGGGCAAAGCTTTTGACCAAGTTTCATGAAGATGGGACAAGAAATGTGGCCTCTAGAGTGTTAACGAGCAAATGTTTACGGACGGACGGACGGACAAAGACCGGTCAGAAAAGCTCACCTGAGCAATCAGGTGAGCTAAAAATGTTTTAGAACCGTATATTTAGTTCTGCAGAATGTCAGCGCACACTCTGCCTTTGGATAAATTTGCCGATGGCTACAAATTAGCAAATTGGACAAAAGAAAATTGTATTTGGCTACAACTTTTTTGTCATTTAATACCATAAACAAGCGATGTGTTTTTGAAACACCATGTCCCCATACATTGATCTTTGACCTTGAAAGATGAGCTTGACTTTTCACCACTCAAAATGTGCAGCTCCATGAGATACACGTGCATGCCAAATATCAAGTTGCTATGTTCAATATTGCAAAAGTGTACATTAAATGAGCGATTTTGACCCATATATTTGACCTTTGACCTTGAAGGATGACCTTGACCTTTCACCACTCAAAATTTGCAGCTCCTTGAGATACATATGCATGCCAAATATGAAGTTGCTATCTTCAATATTGCAAATGTTATAGCAAAATGTTAAAGTTTGAGCAAACAAACACACAAACCAACCAACCAACAGACAGGGCAAAAACAATATGTCCCCCACTAAAGTGGTGGGGGACATAAAAATTAGAAGATTTCTATATTCTAACTTTGGCAAGCCTGTGGAAGGGTCTAATCCTAGTTATAACATACCTTTCCAACATCCTGCATGTCCTGCAACTGTCTTAGCTGAGACAGGGTGTGATGTCTCAGGGCCTCATGTAGTGGAGTGTCACCGTCTTTGTCTGGTACATTGAGGTTACACCTTTCTCTAACCAGCAGCTGAAATAGGAAATAGGCAAATGATGACAGTAATTGATAGTGCTCGGTCATTCTCCTAGCCTGTGGTACATTCCATTTTATTATACCTCACTTTCATTCACAATGCTAAACTCCCATAGGCCATCGTGACATAGAAATACTGTCAGACCCAGCGGGAAAAAATTTACTGTCCAAAAAGTACTGTCGCCTGCTGCCTTAGCAATCACGTGCCACCAGCGGGAAAAAATTTAATGTACACAAAAATTACTGCCTTAGCAACCACGTGCGGAATGTTCGAAAATTATACTGTCCCATTCGCGCATGGGCAGTACGCAGTTTTGCCTTTTCGCTGTCAGACATGTAATATTTATTTTATTATACCGAACAAGTAATAAGAAATTGACTGTGTTAACCTTCAAATCCTCCTCGCTTATCGTTGAAAAACGTTTGCTGGCAATATTGCTTGCCATTTTGTCGACTGTTTACAACGTCATAAATTGCGTAATCAAGTGATAAGAAAATGACTGTCTTAACCAGTGTACTTTTATTTTTGTTATCAAAATATAAATGGTTATTCATTGCTGTATTAAAATACAATTATTGAATATTAAAATTGTTCATGGTTCTAATAATTTGTTAATGTTTGAAAAGTTTGTTCGTTATAATAAAATAAATATTACATGTCTGACAGGGTGACAGTAAATTTGTCAACTTTCGGAAAAATACTGTCAACCTCGGCTTCGCCTTGGTTGACAGTATTTCCTCAAGTTGACAAATTTACTGTCACCCTGTCAGCCATGTAATATTTACATACTGTCCGCGATGGTTGCTTCTCAACTCACCTATGTGCTTATATGCTGTCCATGATGAGCAGGCACTACTTTCAAGATGGATGAAAACACACTGAATGGAATGTTGTTTTGTTGTATGTTAGATTGTTAGTAAATTATTATAATTTTTATTCAATTCCTTGGCTTTTTCATGATTTGGTAAAAGGGCTGCCTTCCATTTTAGGGAAAAAAAGAAACAACAAAGCTGCAAAAGGGATTATTTCATTGTTCCATGGATTATATCTTAACGTATGCACATTTGAGGTTACACATATCTCTCACCAGCTGCTAAATAGGCACAAAAAACTATATCTGTTTGTGGATGTCCACCATATTTGTCCAGTTACACTTTTCTCTTGTACCAGTGGCTGAATTAGGCACAGAAAATATATGGATTTTTTTCTCAAGTCTCTTCTCAAAGAAAATCCAGTATACCCGTAAAGTGTAATGCCTGATTAGGCTGTGAAGACTGCACAGGCTAATCTGGTACAACATTTTATGCACATGCATTAAGCCCAGTTTTTCCAGAGCACTCCAACTACAAGGCAACTACTTCGTGGATAAGTGCCTCACCCTGACACCCCTCACAACTACAAGGCAACTACTGCGTGGAAAAGGCAACTACTGCGTGGACAAGGCAACTACTGCGTGGACAAGTGCCTCACCCTGACAGCACAACTACAAGGCAACTACTGCATGGACAAGGAAACTACTGCATGGACAAGGCAACTACTGCATGAACAAGGCAACTACTGTGTGGACAAGGCAACTACTGCGTGGACAAGGACACTTCTGCATGGACAAGTCAACTACTGCATGGAAAAGGCAACTACTGCGTGGATAAGTGCCTCACCCTGACAGCACAACTACAAGGCAACTTCTGCGTGGACAAGGCTACTACTGCGTGCACAAGTGCCTCACCCTGACACCCCTCACAACTACAAGGCAACTACTGCGTGGACAAGGCAACTACTGTGTGGACAAGGCAACTTCTGCATGGACAAGGCAACTACTTCGTGGACAAGTAAGTGCCGCACCCTGACACCCCTCACAACTACAAGGCAACTTCTGCTTGGACAAGGCAACTACTGCGTGGGCAAGGCAACTACTGCTTGGACAAGGCAACTTCTGCGTGGATAAGTGCCTCACCCTGACAGCACAACTACAAGGCAACTACTGCGTGGACAAGGCAACTACTGCATGGACAAGGCAACTACTGCATGGACAAGTACCTCACCCTGACACCCCTCATAACTACAAGGCAACTACTGTGTGGACAAGGCAACTACTGTGTGGACAAGGCAACTACTGCATGGACAAGGCAACTACTGTGTGGACAAGGCAACTACTGCATGGACAAGGCAACTACTGCGTGGACAAGGCAACTACTGAATGGACAATGCAACTACTGTGTGGACAAGGCAACTACTGCATGGACAAGGCAACTACTGCGTGGACAAGGCAACTACTGTGTGGACAAGGCAACTACTGAATGGACAAGGCAACTACTGTGTGGACAAGGCAACTACTGCATGAACAAGGCAACTACTGCATGGACAAGTGCCTCACCCTGACACACCTCGCAACTACAATGCAACTTCTGCGTGGACAAGGCAACTACTGCATGGAAAAGGCAACTACTGCATGGACAAGGCAACTACTGTGTGGACAAGGCAACTACTGCATGGACAAGTGCCTCACCCTGACAACCCTCACAACTACAAGGCAACTACTGCATGGACAAGGCAACTACTGCATGGACAAGGCAACTACTGCATAGACAAGGCAACTACTGCGTGGACAAGGCACTTACTGTGTTGACAAGGCAACTACTGCATGAACAAGGCAACTACTGCATGGACAAGTGCCTCACCCTGACACCCCTCGCAACTACAAGGCAACTTCTGCGTGGACAAGGCAACTACTGCATGGACAAGGCAACTACTGCCCGGACAAGGTAACTACTGAGTGGACAAGTGCCTCACCCTGACAGCACAACTACAAGGCAACTACAGTGTGGACAAGGCAACTACTGCGTGGACAAGGCAACTACTGCGTGGACAAGTGCCTCACCCTGACAATCTGTGTGTGCTGCCTCTCCACTGCCAGATGAAGGGCTGTCTGTAAGTTGACATTCTGTATGTCCAGGTTGGCTTTGCGCTGAAACCAGATAGCAGGGCCATATGTCCTAAGACATCCAAGACACCAAGAAATTAAAAAATTATCAGACGGTGGAGTTAAGACTAATAAAAGTACTTTATGAAACATACACAATTAATTTCTAGGCATATGTTCTTGAAAGCAGCCTAGATATCAGTAAAACAAATGGTCTGACCAAGCTTTAGGAACAGTTGACTTAAAATGCGCCTTTTTGAGTTTTAACAAACTTTTTCTATGATTTTACCTTATGACCTAGTTTTTGATCTCACATGACCCAAGTTTCAAACTCAACAGCAACTTCATTGGGACAAATATTCTGACCAAGTTTCACATTGGACAATAAATGTGGCAAATACAGTGTGAACAAGTTTCATTATAACCCTATAAGGAAAACTGCCTTGCCTCATGACAGATATGTTTATAAAGGGCGTGAACCATTTTTGAACTAGCCCAAGATATAATTTCAATTAATATTCTGACCAAGTATTACTATTATGAATATTGGATTTAAAAAATGTGACTTTAAGAGTGTTAACAAGGTTTCACCAAAGTAACAACAGCACCGCATAACAGGTGCCACGCTCGGCTGCCAAAGCTTTTTTTTAGAGGTCACAGTGACCTTGACCTTTGACATAGTGACCCAAAATGGGTGTGGCATGTAAAACTCATCAAGGTGCATCTACATATGAAGTTTCAAAGTTGTAGGTGGAAGCACTTTCATTTTAGAGCCAATGTTAAGGTTTTAGCACGACGCCGGCGGACGGCGGAAAACAGCCTCGCTAATAAAATGATTGCTGCCCTGCCAGTTGGCCGCCATGTTTTTCGACAAAGAACAACCATTTTTAACTCAACCAAATTATCATAAGAAAAAATGTTCTTACTAAGTTTCATGAAAATCAAACTAGAAATGTGACTTATGGAATGTCAACAAGCTTTGTCTTGAATTGACCTTGTGACCTAGTTTTTGATCTCAAGTGACCCAGTTTCAAACTCAGCCAGGATATCATTGGGACAAATGGTATGACTAAGGTTCATGAAGATTGAAAGAGATAAATCGTCACTGTTCTTCGAAAACCGCGTAAGTAAGTTTTTACAACTTTTCAATAGGCAAAAAAAAACGTTTTCGAAAACTGCGTAAGTCCATTTTTAGAATTGAACCAAATATTAAAAGGAAAAATGCATAATTCCTTTTTTGAATTAAAATGACAACTACAGGCTTTATATTTTCATAAATAAGAAGTATGCCCATTTTGATTAAGACTATCTAAATTAATATATTTTAAAACTTAAAAAAATATTTAAAAAATGTTTTTTGAAAAGTTGGAAAAATTGACTTACGCAGTTTTTGCAGAAACAATTAGTGCACCAATGAGTGTTCAGGATTTTCTCACGTGCTCATATCTATGCCTTCCAATTGGATATGAAATCCAGTATTTTCGCAGAAAATGACCCGTGAACCCGCCGTTCTTATAAAAACAAATAACATTTTGCGCCAAATTTGACCTACACGGTTTTCGAAGAACAGCAACGAAATGTTGATGAGGCAATATAACCAAAGGCAATCACAAAAGCTCACCATGTTCATGTTATTCTCAGGAGAGCAAAAAATAGTTTTGCAGTCAAATATAAGAAACTTAACATATAGGCAAAAGACAAGAAATTCCAAACACCATATTCTTCGATAGCTTGTTTTTTTAAATTACTGATTTGAAACCATATTTCTGTTTTTCATTTTTCCATTTTCAGAAACGGTGACCTTAACCTTGAAAGCATCTTCACCATTTGAATCTCAATCATGCATATCTGTGTGGTATAGAGGATATTTGTTTGATTTGGTGGAATACTGATTTTAATTTAAGAGTGATCATAGAAAATACTATTTTCATGTGTGGCTTACACATGATTGTTTGATACATTTTTGCTGAAATAATGACCTTGTTACGTCATGAAAACAACGTCATTTCACAGTATTACAGTGAAAATTATCAATAATTTTCACTGTTAATGTTCACTGATTAAAACAGCTAATTATCATTTTCTTGATATTTCTCTATAAACTACTTGAAAATATGAAATAAAAAGGCTTATTGGAAATTATGTTGAGATCACACTACTGCCAAAGAGAACAAATATTAGGTGAATTAAAGTCTGGTACACAGATCTTACATCTGATGCTGCTCCATGGACCAGCAATTCTGCCACCTCCACATGGTTGTTGAGGGCTGCAAGATGTAGTGCGGTGTAGCCGTCATCCTTCTTCTCGTCTATCACCCACTGGCGAGGAACTTTGGACAACAGGATACGCATGGCACTGGAAGAGAAAACCAACATATCAACTGTTGGGAATCGGAAATGTATATAGCAAAAGAAACCATAGGATATTTTGATTTAATCACCCATTGGTAGATAACTTTTGACAACAGGATACCCATGACGCTGAAAAATCAAAAACCAGGATATCAATCACCTGATGGAGAACTTTGGAAACCAGGATACACATGGCACTAAAAGAGAAAACCAGGATATTAATCACCTGATGGAGAACTTTGGACAACAGGATGCACATGACACTAAAAGAGAAAACCAGGATATCAATCACTTGGCAGGGAACTTTGGACAACAGGATAAGCATGGCACTAAAAGAGAAAACCAGGATATCAACTGTTGGGCTTAGGAAATACATGTAGCAAGAGAAACCAAAGGATATTTTAATTTAATCACCCACTGGTTGGAAACTATGGAAAAATGGATACCCATAGCACTTCGTTTTGTTTGTTAAATTTGTTATTTCCGCATTGTTTTGGCAGTATGGCGGTCATATCACAGCAACCCTGGGTTAACTGGTTATTGGGACAAAGTGCACATACTTATGCCAGTAACTGGCAACTGCCCTACTTAGATAAGGGGTAGGTTGAGAAAGGCAGTACATAGGATTTCATAACCAATCTTCATATCAGTTAAGTGGCCGGCTGGGGATCGAACCGCCATCCTTGGATTTGTATTTCACCACTCTACCAACTGAGCTTCCCAGTCCATAACACTTAGAGACTGGTTAAATACTTTAAAAAACTGGCTAAGAAAAGCACGGAATAACAAAGGAAATCTTGATTCATGAACCAATTGACATGACGCCTTATCATTGATCGCTCCGCCCACTAGAATTGATCCACCAATCAGCAATCGATTAATAGGGCGCACTCGTTAGCAACGACCTGTCCGCCATTTTCTAGACAAGCTACATGTTTAGGTTCACTTTTATTCCAATGAGTTTCTTTTCTTTTCCTCTTAAAAAAAACGATTAAAAATGGTTAAACGGTGTCAATGGGGATTATGTAACTCGGACAATCGATATCCTGAAAGATTAGTTGGTGACATTTAATTTATATCGTTTCCAAAGCCGAAAAGAGATCTTGAGAAGTGTAAGAGATGTATAAATACATGCGGTCGTCACCAGGAACAACTGAACGTCAACACTGTCAAAGACAATAATAATATATTTTTATCGGATATACTAGCAGATTAAAATAGTTTATGTTATCGATCTGATTATCACATAATATTTCACTTTTTTAAAATAGTTTTATCAGTTACTAGGTCAGAAGCGAGGTTCATCTGCATTACTTAAAGAGAAATAAAACCCAGCATGAAGCCTAATTCATGCTGTGTTTTATTTAACTCTGCTAGTTATGCACTTAACTGACATCATACATGTTATTTGAAGGTGACATGTGATATATTATCTTATTAACGGTATCTACACATTTGCACTCATGTGGTGTCACCAATAAACGCTTTTAATCCACACTAGGAGCTCGAATGCCTAGATCTCATTTTTTAAACGAGTTTCGTTTATTTTGTTCGGATTAAAAAAACGGAAATGAAATATGGCAAAAACGGTGTAAAAAGGGTTTATGCAACTCTGACATTTGGTATCCAGAAAGATAAGTTAGATGAATTAAATTTATACCATTTCCAACGCGGCAATGCGGTCTTGACAAGAGCGAGGGGAAGCTTCAAGAATTACCGAGATCCCCTTTATAGAACATTAATTTATTTCACAAACTTGAAATGTCATATAAGCAATAACTAAGCATTATTAAGTTTGTATTATGTCACGTGTGCATGTAAAATAATTGAGAATTTTGGTACCCAATTCGTGTAACTTTATGAAATCCCCATTAAAAATCGCGTTTCTGTGTGTGTCAGAAACAAGTGAAAACCATTTTGTTATTATTTTAATAAAGACGTATCGATAAATGCTATTGTAAAAGAGTTATTATTACTGATATTAGTTAAACAATAAATGCGGTAACTTTGGGGAAGTCGGTACCTGCGCGAGCGTCTGATATTGGTAGCCTTATTAATTTATAATAGCCTGACCATATTCCATTTCGTACAACGCTAATTTTATATCAGACAATGTCCAAACTTATTGTGTTGTTTTTGCGCTTTAAATTGTAGTGATTGATAAATGTCCCATTAGAAATGTTTAATATGATTAATATCACTTTTATACGCAATAACATGTGGGATTGAGGTACCCACCCGGCGTCAGAAAGCGCGTAAAACTTCACCGAATTCCCAGTTATAAAGCGCTATTTCGTGTCAAATACACGGGTAGGGGGGAATGTTTCGGTAATCATTTTGTTAATAACACGGGTATATAACGGTGAAGTGTTAATTTATTGCAAATACCACCATTACACGTAATAACGGGTTCCATTTCGGTAAGCGCGCAAGCGTTTGAGAGCGTATTTAATGTACCGATTTACCCGTTATAAATAGCTGATGTTCTCTTTAATCGTATATTGTTGCATTTGCAGAATAACTTAATGGCATCAACCCCTTTACAAGTGTAATATGGTGTTAAACAAGTCCTTAAAATCATCCGGCATATCGCGTAAATCTATATGCAGTCTATAGGCAAAGAAGCCATTTTGGTGTTAGCTTGTCTATGTTTTCTTCCCGCTGAGCCACGTGATTAAGTGGGCGGAGCGATCACTGATAAGGCGTCATGTCAATTATGGGAAATTTATAGCAGCCTAGCTCTGGAAAATCAGGGCTTAATGCATGTGTGTAAAGTGTCATCCCAGACAGGGCTTAATGCATGTGTGTAGTGTCATCCCAGACAGGGCTTAATGCATGTGTGTAAAGTGTCATCCCAGACAGGGCTTAATGCATGTGTGTAAAGTGTCATCCCAGACAGGGCTTAATGTATGTGTGTAAAGTGTCATCCCAGACAGGGCTTAATGCATGTGTGTAAAGTGTCATCCCAGACAGGGCTTAATGCATGTGTGTAAAGTGTCATCCCAGACAGGGCTTAATGCATGTGTGTAAAGTGTCATCCCAGATTAGGGCTTAATGCATGTGTGTAAAGTGTCATCCCAGATTAGGGCTTAATGCATGTGTGTAAAGTGTCATCCCAGATTAGGGCTTAATGCATGTGTGTAAAGTGTCATCCCAGATTAGGGCTTAATGCATGTGTGTAAAGTGTCATCCCAGATTAGGGCTTAATGCATGTGTGTAAAGTGTCATCCCAGATTAGGGCTTAATGCATGTGTGTAAAGTGTCATCCCAGATCAGGGCTTAATGCATGTGTGTAAAGTGTCAACCCAGATTAGCATGTGAAGTTCCCATTCTAATCAAGGAGGATAATTTGTGCCAAGACTGGACTTTGGATTGAAAAAAGACTTTCTTTAAAGAAAAAAATCCCATAAAAGCATTCCTGATTAGCCTGTGCAGACTGCGTTTGCTTATCTGGGACGACACTTTACTCACATGCATTAATTCTAGTTTTCCTTGAAAGCAGCTCAAACAATAGCATCACCCAACTGCACTGAAACAAATACAAATATACTGTTTCTCTCAAGGAGTGTTCAGCAATCTTTCCAAGATGTTTAACTAGGGTTGTATTATGAACCAGACAAACTCAAGTCCAGGGGGACAAACAATCCAGTATTTTGTTTTCATTTACATCACATAAATGACAAGCTGAAGATGATATTTTTATTACTATATAACTATAAATAAAAGTGCACAAAACGACCAAAAGCCTTTTCTAACAAGAAAAAGGATTTATTGCAAGAGAACAAGCTGACATTGTGAGAGTTCAACAAGACACTGTTGGATCATAACAGATACAATAGTTAGTGCATCCACTTTACTGTAATAACTCTATGTTTTCGGACACTTAAAAATAATAATTTTTTTTCATGTCCGAAAACTTAGATACGAAAAATATTAACAAAATACAGGTGTCCGAAAAATTAGAGTCGAAAATGGAAGTGTCCGAATATAGCGTCAATTGTATCAACGACTACCGGTAATAGCACGCGCTTGTAAAATACCATGCCGTATAGTATAAATTACAGATATACATGTTTGCACTGCATTTAAAAAAATTGTAAATGCTTAATTTATTTGACAGAAAGTTACTTCAAGTTTGTACTTTGACCAACGAGTTCAAAAATGAACATGTGATGTACCGATACACGCTTGTATGAACCTGTAATTAACGCAATAAAAAAAGCAAACTATGAAACTATGAATTCTTTGTTTGTTCATTTCCGATAGTTGTTGTGTAACACCTTCCATTGTTCGTAAACCTTGTTATAGGGTGCATCACAATTTGAAACATTTAGTATCTGTCACAGTTATTTTACTGAGAAGGGGTAGTACCGTTGCGGTAGATAATTGAACTGTTAATTGGCACTACCCCTGGTAATTGTCATAACGCTAATGCTATCAGGCGAAACCATTGTTTAATACCGGTTTACAAGGTTATTTACCCAATAACGTAAATGTAATGGTCCATTGCCCTCAGGCATGCACCCGCAATGTTTTATGATGTTAATCTGGTTGTATAACCCCATGATAGAAGTGTCATTAGATATCGAAAACAGGTTCGAAATTTGGTAAAATAGCGCTGTAAAATATACTGTCCGAAAACTTAGAGACATAAATTACGGACGAAAACTCATGTGTCCGAAAATAAAGAGTCACGAAAAATAATTATTTTTGTTAAAAAGGGGGTGTCCAAAAACTTAGAGTGTCCGAAAACATAGAGTTATTACGGTAATTCAACAGAGAAAATGGGCCTTGCTCCCAGACAATTGGGCTTTATGCCTGGGTTTAGTGTAATCCACGACTGTCAGACAATTGGGCTTTATGCGTGGGTTTAATGTAATCCAAGACTCTCAGACAATTGGGCTTTATGCGTGGGTTTAGTGTAATCCAAGACTCTCAGACAATTGGGCTTTATGCGTGGGTTTAGTGTAATCCAAGACTCTCAGACCATTGGGCTTTATGCGTGGGTTTAGTGTAATCCAAGACTCTTAGACAATTGGGCTTTATGCGTGGGTTTAGTGTAATCCAAGACTCTCAGACAATTGGGCTTTATGCGTGGGTTTAGTGTAATCCAAGACTCTCAGACAATTGGGCTTTATGCGTGGGTTTAGTGTAATCCAAGACTCTCAGACAATTGGGCTTTATGCGTGGGTTTAGTGTAATCCAAAACTCTCAGACAATTGGGCTTTATGCGTGGGTTTAGTGTAATCCAAGACTCTCAGACAATTGGGCTTTATGCGTGGGTTTAGTGTAATCCAAGACTCTCAGACAATTGGGCTTTATGCGTGGGTTAAGTGTAATCCAAGACTCTCACACAATTGGGCTTTATGCGTGGGTTTAGTGTAATCCAAGACTCTCAGACAATTGGGCTTTATGCGTGGGTTTAGTGTAATCCAAGACTCTCAGACAATTGGGCTTTATGCGTGGGTTTAGTGTAATCCAAGACTCTCAGACAATTGGGCTTTATGCGTGGGTTTAGTGTAATCCAAGACTCTCAGACAATTGGGCTTTATGTGTGGGTTTAGTGTAATCCAAGACTCTCAGACAATTGGGCTTCATGTGTGGGTTTAGTGTAATCCAAGACTCTCAGACAATTGGGCTTTATGCATGGGTTTAGTGTAATCCAAGACTCTCAGACAATTGGGCTTTATGCGTGGGTTTAGTGTAATCCAAGATTAGCCTGAGAAGTCTACACAGGCTTATCAGGGACCACACTTTCCGCCACACTGGATTTTCATTTCAAAGAGATATTTCCATTTAAGTGGAAAGTGAAGTCCCTGATAAGTTTGTGCGAACTGCACAGGCTAATCTGAGACAACACTTAACACATTTTGTTCAAGAGCAAAGCCAACATGTACAGCTTTTCCTCATCAATCTAATTTACCATGAAAACCAAGGGCCAAACCTAATCAACTTTCTTCATTACTCAACACAATCAGAGAAAAGACACCTACTATATCAGTAAGGCCATGGTTAGGCTAAAAATATCAACTTTGGTGTCAGGTTACCTGATTAAACCTTGACAATTCCTTTACATGAGGATATTCTAAGTTTTGGTTGCGTTTTTTGTATCATAATTATGTGTTTAAGTCAACATTTTTTATGTAAAAAAAAGTAATAATAGCTTCAAGTTCTTATTTAAGGAGACATGTAGTATCAATAATATTTTTGTTTAAAGAAAACTGAAATGAATCCCTTCCCATCTACCTATAAACAAAATGTTGTCAGAAATGCTACCCAAAACAAACAAATGAGCACTGCTCTGGGAAAACAGGGTTTAATGCATTTTTAACCCTTTGCATGCTGGGAAATTTGTCGTCTGCTAAAATGTTGTCTGCAGAATTTCTAAAATTAGCATTTTCTTTGATTTTTTTCAAAGAATACTATCAGAATAGCAAACAGTTGGATCCTGATGAGACGCCACCTTCTGTGGCCTCTCATCTGGATCCAAACTGTTTGCAAAAGCCTTCCAGCGCTGTAAGGGTTAAACTACAGTCCCAGAATAGCTTGTGTATTACACTTTCCCCTTTCATGGAATTTTTGTTTAAAGGAAGTCTCTTCTTTGCAGTTTAGCTGGAAATTGTTGTCCCTGATTAGCCTGTGCAGACTGCACAAGCTAACCTGGCATGACACTTAACGCACAAGCATTAAGCCCCATTTTCTAAGAGCCTGGTTCCTATTTCTTGTTCTTGCCAGTGTGAATTCTGGTTACAGAAACCAGGGATAATGAGGGCATTGCAAGTTCGCTCTTGTCTCTCATCCAGACCTACAAATTGCAATTGCTCCCTCTAATGACCTCTGTGTCTAGCTTTTATTCTAGTTCCTTGATTATTGAAATGCTTGTTCTATACAACCAAATTCTTAGGACTTCAAAATCATGAAATATAATTATGCATTATGTACAAAGTAAATACAAAAATACAATTTAGTAGGTGTGCCTCTTTTAACATTCATATTATGTTTTTGTTTTTTTAATGACATGGTTTTGCTGAAATATTGATCTTATTAAATACAATCCATCATCATTGGTATGTTCATTACCAGAGTTAGCTGACAAGATTAAAGGCTTGGTGCAAAACAAAGTTAAATTCTATGATTGTATACACTAGATAATCCTTTTTTGCACCGAGCAATGGTAACTGTACTGTGTGGCTGAAAAGATCAGAAGTGGGATGAAAACATTTCATGCTGAAGCCCAATCATCATTCCTGAAGAAAGCCAGTGTAAAATATTGACATTCAAAAAGAACAGATCAATAGACAGCCAGTATCAAACTGTTGCCACAGAAGCTGCCGGCTGGTTGCTATAGCGATGCTCTGAGGGTTTTCAGAAATTGGCAGACGTGCACTTATATGGCATTCTGTACTGGGAAGAAAATGATCCCATAGACAAGGGGAAAGGGAGAGACAGGGAATAGAGGTGATCTCTTAAGGTTAAGGAGTATGGGTAACTGGGTGGGGATTTGGGGTAGGTGTAGTGTTGGTATATTTGGGGGTGGGGTTTGAGGGGTCGGGGACATTTTGGCACGGAGGTACTGGAGTGAGTATGGGGGGCATAGAGCAGAATCATTAAGTCACACATCTATTGAATAAGCGGTTGTGTGTGGGAAATGTGGGGCTGCAAAGGGAGTGTGTGAGGGTTTTGGTAAGAAGGGGACAGACAAGAATTAGTCATGGAGGAGTTCAGAAGCAAAGTGAAAATGGCTCAATGCAACCAGCATTTATAAAGCCTTTAAAATTCAAACTATTAAGGGCTTTAACTTTATTTGATTTTCTAAGATTGCAATCAGGTCAAAATGTGCACCTGAGACGAAAGGGTCAATAAGAGCAACTGTGGTTCATCTGTGGTGAAAGAAATAAATGGGAATAACCAGATTAATTTTCCTGTTCTAGGGTTCAGATGCAATGGAAATGCTTCATTTGTGCTTTGGGCAAACATAAGGCTTTATTGGTTAGTCCACAGATGCTTGGCTTTATTAGCAATTACTGATAAATGAGGGTGGCCTGCGGAACAATCAATAGCAATAACATGATTAACATCTGAAATGAGCAGTACTGGAATCATTCCCAGCCACTGTGTTCAGAAATGTACACTGAAAGAATGTAAAGGAAGTTACATTCCAGTCAACCATTTTTTCAGTTTGCATTGAAATTTTTAATTAAAATAGGACAATGAAAACATAAATGTAATTATGTCATTAGTATAATGTGATATTGAGCCATGTTTTGGGAAAACTGAGCCTCATGCATGCGCGTAAAGTGTTGCCCCGGGTGAGTCTGTGGAGTCTGTTGCCCCGGGTAAGTCTGTGGAGTCTGTAATGCCCCGGGTAAGTCTGTGGAGTCTGCCAACAAGACACTTTCCACCTTGACTGGATTTTCATGAATTCATTTACATTTGTACAGTTACATTTACTAGTTTCTGACTCACATATAAATACCACCAACAGATCTTACTATTACACTCACCATTAACACTCCGATAGGAACTTAAGTTCAACAATCTAAAGACAGTCCACACTAACATATGCCTTGCAAGTCTTATTGCATGCAAAATCCACAGATATTGAGATTTGTCCTCAATAACTTCCCAGCCTTGTTACATCATAAATATCGAAGCGAATCCATTGTTGTTTCCCAATCACAAGTGCTCTAGATACTCAACTATGAAGCAATTAAACTGAAAGCATTGGGACCTAAAAATTCTTGCTGTTCGATTCACCATATTTCAACTTCTTCCTGAGGAGGTATCTAGCCATCAAATCATTGTACGAACTGAGGTCCAATATTTCTCCTCAAGTGATTAATCATATTTCGTAAATTACATTTTATTAGATGACGCGTGCTATTTCCACTTGCCAATATGCTTGTAACTGTGTGACACAATGGCGCTGTATGTGTCAGGCCTGTATGTCACGGGCACCATCCTTCATCAGGAATGCTTGAGAATTAAGTTTTTGGCAGACAGAAATAATGCATAACAGAGTATAATTATATTTAGAAATGAGTCTATAGAAAACATATTGGTTGTACATGTACTGGCTATATGATTTATTACTTATGGCCGGTTTTTTCTTTAGCATCTGGTATGTACCAAAATAGCGTAGGTATATTCCTGAGACAATGCAAGCTCCATTCAGACACAGATTAAAATACAGATTTGAAACAAGGCATAATGCGACATGACATATATATATTTATCACATGCCTTCGTACACATGTGCAATATACTTTTTAAGTGTTTTCATTGGCTTATTTTCGTTCGATTGACCAATCACATTTTGTTATTTTGCTGAAATGACGCTGCAACTTCAAATGACATTACGAAATGTAAACAACATTTGGGATTTATCATTATGTTTGGGTAAATATTTATTTAATTTGCTCAATTAAAAGCATGATATATATATATATATATATATATATATATATATATATATATATATATATATATATATATATATATATATATATATATATATATGTTTATAGAATATACCAATGTATTATTTGATCGCCAAACACGGTGGGTACTTGTAAAGTTTCTGAACAATTTTTTAAAAATTAATATCTGGAGTGATCAACAGATAGGCTTGTTTTCACAAATACTAGTCTTTGTTGGACCTTCACATTCTAAGACTACATTTGTAGCCATTTAAATGTATTTGAAGGTATTGCAGCTACCAATAATTCAGAAAAAAAATTCGCCACATTAGTCATAGCTCTTTGATTTTATTGACGATCTTTTTCAACAACAAAAACCAATTAACATCACTGCTGCCGTATATCTTTCTGAAAGCTTTGAGCCTATTTAAAAGCGTGTTTCCTGAGTCAACTAAACACTTCCAAACAGGGATTAACAGGCATTTAGTATAATTGTGTCTCACGAAACGAATTCATGCAAGATTATTGCATGGAGAAATACCAAGAAATATTTATGAGGATAAATGAATTGTTTCCATTGCCAGGTTATTCTGAAAAACTATACAACATTCAAGTTGAATATAATTAGACAATTACATTGAGAAAACTTTATTGAGGTTATTAAATTGAAAAAACTTATTCATATTTATTTTTAATTTTAAATAAAGCACCTATTTTAATCATCAGGACAGATACTTTCAAAGGAATATTTAAGTCAGTTAATATTTAAATGTATTATAGATTTCAATCTTTAAATTCTGTACATGATTTACTGACAGCCATCAAAATGCCTTGTCCTGTAAATTCTTTGTTAGTGCAGCCCTGTGAATGATCAAACAAAAATATTTTCTCAAGGAAACATTGACCATTTGAAACAATTGCAAAACTTAAAGGGACATGTTCATTGTTTGATAAATTAAAAAAAAATGAAAACAAGGGCTGTTTGTAAAACATGCATGCCCCCCATACGGGCTTTCCGTTGTAGTGGCAGCCATTGTGTGAATACGATTTTTGTCACTGTGACCTTGACCTTTGACCTAGTGACCTGAAAATCAATAGGGGTCATCTGCGGGTCACGATTAATGTACCTATGAAGTGTCATAATCCTAGGCAAAAGCTTTCATGAGTTATCATCCGAAAATCATTTTACTATTTCGGGTCACCGTGACCTTGACCTTTGACCTTGTGACCTCAAAATCAATAGGGGTCATCTGCAAGTCATGATCAATCTACCTATGAAGTTTCATGATCCTAGGCGTAAACGTTCTTGAGTTATCATCTGAAAACCATTTTACTATTTGGGTCACCGTTACCTTGACCTTTGACCTAGTGACCTCAAAATCAATAGGGGTCATCTGCGAGTCATGATCAATCTACCCATGAAGTTTCATGATCCTAGGCGTATGTGTTCTTGAGTTATCATCCGGAAACCATTTTACTATTTCGGGTCACCGTGACCTTGACCTTTGACCTAGTGACCTCAAAATCAATAGGGGTCATCTGCAAGTCCTGATCAATGTACCCATGAAGTTTCATGATCCTAGGCGTATGCGTTCTTGAGTTATCATTAAAAAACCATTTTACTATTTCTGGTCACTGTGACCTTGACCTTTGACCTAGTGACCTCAAAATCAATAGGGGTCATCTGCGAGTCATGATCAATGTACCTATGAAGTTTCATGATCCTAGGCCCAAGGGTTCTCGAGTTATCGTCTGACAACCAGCTGGTGGACGGACAGACCGACCGACCGACAGACCGACCGACCGACATGAGCAAAGCAATATACCCCCTCTTCTTCGAAGGGGGGCATAAAAAAAGTTTCAGATTGGCAAATTTGTGTTGTAATTATGTTAATTGTGAAGAAACAATAATACTGAACATTTTCCATGATAAACAAGAATATCAGTGAAACTGATGGATGCTCCCCGATGATGCGCTTTGTCAATCTATGTGTTAATAACTACCTAAAAAAATCTATTATTAGCCTTGATGACCTTGACCTTGACCCCAGTGACCTCAAACCTCATCAAAAAGTAGAGGTCCATGAAAGGTACCTACATGCAAAATATGTAAGATATTGGTAAAGTATTGAAGGCGCTTTGAGAAACTGTAACAAAATTGTGACAGAAAAATCTATTATCAGCCTCGGTGACCTTGACCTTGACCCAAGTGACCTCAAACCTAATCAAAAGGTAGAGGTTCATGAAAGGTACCTACATGCCAAATATGTAAGAGATCGGAAAAATATTGAAGGTGCTATGAGAAACTGTAACAAAATTGTGACGGAAAAATCTCTTATTAGCCTAGTTGACCTTGACCACACTAGTGACCTCAAACCTCATCAAAAGGCAGAGGTCCATGCAAGGTACCTACATGCAAAATATGTAAGACATCTGTAAAATATTGAAGGCGCTATGAGAAACTGTAACAAAAGTGTGACAGAAGGAAGGAAGGAAGGAAGGAAGGAAGAAAGTAAGTAAGAAACTTCAAACTGGCAACTATATGCACCCCGAAAATGTTCAGGAAGCATAAAAAATATCCATTATATGCATCTTTTGACGATTCTAAAACCTGAAAATGATAAAGCATGAAAAACACGAAATGATTGTTGTTATCATTATATTTTGTGACACAAACTGGATTGCTTATAAAAAGTATAAAATACACCTTGAACAATTTTTTTCTTTCTTTAATTTTAATCTTGTTTTATATTCGAGCTATTTAGTTCAGATGATTACATTTATAAACAAGGGACAAAATTGTCACAATACCAGGTTTTCAACTCAAAGTGTGACCTTGACCTTGAAGATATCAACGTAATTCTTTTGCGTGACACACTGTCCAATGATGGTGAACAAATGTGCCAAATGATTTTAGAATCTCACAATGAACGACACAGTGATGGCCCGGACAAGCTTGTTCCTCCAGCCCTCCGCCTGCAGACATTCGCAATCTAATAACCAGTTGTTTTTTTCCTTCGGAAAACCTGGTTAATTAAAAAGCATTGAATGACAAATGTCAAAATATATCAAAATCTGTGAACCAGTCGCTTTAAGGGCTGACAATTAATGGAGGAATGAAACAAACAATTAAGCCTCACTCTGGGAAAATGCTACTTAATTTATGCGCGAAATGTGTTGATGCAGTCACAAAGGCTTATCAGGGATGACACTTTTCAATTTTATGGAATGTAATCATTGATAAATGTATTTGTCGTTTCAATGCTTAGGGCCGAGTAATTTCGCAAAATTGGAACTCAACTTGTGTAAAACACTAGCTCAATTAAACGTTAAACTCCGCCTCCGTTCTCTGCAAAAGATTTGAAGGCGGAGCTATGCACGTGCTATTATTAAATTGGAGGATTGCAATTGAGAAACAAACACACAATTGGTTCGGCATGTTGATTGCTAGACAAAGGAAGCCAATTTTGTCGGCGAAAAATTTGTCGCTTTATTGCTTCAGACAGAAAGCGGGTTTCCTTTGATGACGTCAAACTGTAAATTCACACAGACTGCAAATTTTCGGAAAACTTTAAATGACTCCTTGTTTACAATTCCAGTAAAAAAAACACTTGCTAACATTAAACTTTGGATTAAATGATCAAAATAAAGCAAAAGCGAAGTTGACAAATATGATTAAATTCATTCGCGTCAGTTCAAATAAGATGTTATGCGTTGTAAATAAACGAGTTTTCATGACAACAACAACTTTAACAAACATTACCGCGACAGCGCAGGGATCGATCTACCTCCATTTTTTTTCATGGACGATCTCATAAGTCGAGTAAGAGCATGCAAACACATAATTTGTGTATGAGTAGTTTATCTTATATAAGATTTATGCAATGGGCATCTTATTGCGTAATGGTGCGCATCGAATTACGGAAATGAAGCGCAGTTTTTCGTTTTAATGGGAGAAGAAAGCATTTCATGTAATGGAGTGTTTAAAATTGTCTGATGTTACAAAAGGTGCTTTTAGGACTCATTTCATTTGAAGATAAAGATGTGTTTCATTGCATAATTTGATTTTTTGTCTCTGTGTAAAGGTTATAAAAGATATGTTGTCTTTGTTCTGATGTTATTAGTATTAACTTTTTTTTCCAATTATGTTTTTTTTTTTTTTTCGACCGCCCGATCGACCATTTTCAAAATAATTTTTGTAAACCAATAAAAAACAAGATGCGTTTGTGAAACACAATGTCCCCCTATATGACGTTTGACCTTGAAGGATGGCCTTGACCTTGTGAAGGATGACCTTGACCTTTCACCACTCAAAATGTGCAGCTCCATGAGATACACATGCATGCCAAATATCAAGTTGCTATCTTCAATATTGCAAAAGTATTCATAAAATAAGCAATTTGGGCCACATATATTTGACCTCTGACCTTGAAGGATGACCTTGACCTTTCACCACTCAAAATGTGCAGCTCCATGAGATGCACATGCATGCCAAATATCAAGTTGCTATCTTCAATATTGCAAAAGTATTTATAAAATAAGTGATTTGGGCCACATATATTTGACCTCTGACCTTGAAGGATGACCTTGACCTTGACCTTTCACCACTCATAATGTGCAGCTCCATGAGATACAAATGCATGCCAAATATCAAGTTGCTATCTTCAATATTGCAAAAGTATTCATAAAATGAGCGATTTTGGCCACATATATTTGACCTCTGACCTTGAAGGATGACCTTGACCTTGACCTTTCACCACTCAAAATGTGCAGCTCCATGAGATACACATGCATGCCAAATATCAAGTTGCTATATTCAATATAGCAAAAGTTATTGCAAAATGTTAAAGTTGGCGCAAACAGACCAACCAACAGACCAACCAACGGACAGGGCAAAAACAATATGTCCCCCACTACTATAGTGGGGGACATAAAAAAGTCGTGGCCTAATGTAAAGCGGAGTGGCAGCTAAAATCTCAGCACGTAATTGAACCAGGTTCAGAGAAAACTGGGCTTACTGCATGACCATATTATCATCCCAGATTAGCCAGTGCAGTTTGCACAGGCTAATCAGGGACAACACTTTAACCCTTCACTGGATTTTCGTTTAAAAGAGACCTTCTTTGAACAAAAATACAGTAACAGCAGAAAGAGTCCTTCCTGATTTGCCTGAATGGACTGTGCATGAGCATAAAGCACAGTTTTTCCATAACGCAACTCAATATTTTGCATTCAAACTTCAGTCATGGAAATTGTGATATTTCCATTCTTCCACACCTTGAAATGGATATTTTGAGAACAATAAAACTAGATGAAAACGACCTTACATTTTTCAACTTAAGCGATATTTTATTTTAAACACATCTACAATCACAAAGCTATAGCTGCCTTTATAATACAACAGGAAAATTAAGACGAAATACAAAGTTGAATTAAGCAAAGAAAAATAACACCAAGAACTTTGGATAAGTTATTTGATTAGTCAAGTTCACAGCAAAATGAAGGAATTGTTCAAAAATGGCATACTGCAGTCAAATCATTTGCATGGCTCAAGTTTGAAAATATCTTCTCTGCGAGATTCTATCACCAAAAACAAACAGTCATTAAATTATTCAAAGCAATTTCACATTGTCTGCTGACATTCAATCCACACAGAAAACACATGCTCTTATATAAATGATTGTGCAATCCAATCTAGACATTAATTCTTTTAAGGCTCTGGTAACATAAGAAATGGGAAATACATGAGGAAATGGAGATTCTTTTAATCTCCATATAATTTTGTAAACTAGATATTCTTTGTAAATCAGTAACTGGCTTACTTTCAGGACAATGTTTTTTATTTTCACACAAATACAGTTAATATATAAAGCTGTGCTCTGGTAAAAAGGTGTTTAATGCATGTGCGTAAAGTGTTGTCCCAGATTAGCCTGTGCAGTCAGGGACAACACTTTCAGCCCAAACTGGATTTTTACTAAGAAGACACTTTATCTAAACAGAAAATATCATAAAAGCGGAAAGTGTCATCCCTGATAAGCATGTGCGGACTGCGCAGGTTAATCGGGGACAACACTTTACGCACATGCATTAAACCCCCTTTTCACAGAGCACGGCTCATATGTTTATCAATATCTATCCTTAACACCTACAAGCAAGAAGGAAACTTATAAGCCTGCATGTTTCCGACAATATTGCCTATATATAGGGTTATACGTATAGTACCCAGGTATCAAATACGGATATTTTGATACGAATTCTGACACCCTTTGACATAACTTTCACAAATGTTTCCACAGACATAGATAGGAAGAGATGGCGCATATGGGATGAAGGTCAGCATGGAGAAGTTGAAGATCATGGTAAACAGAAAGCCAAACACCAGTGCAGACATCACCATGAATGGCGACAACAAATAAATAGTAAACAATAAATGTCAACATGATAAACTCTGTAAGGCACCAGAAATACTACATTCATGAATTTTTTGTTAATTTCTTTTATGATGTGTAACAAACAAGAGAACCATGGGCCCTAAGACGCTCACCTGACACCCAAAAGAACTTAACTATTCTGATAAAAGGGGAGTTTAAAATGATGAAAGTACTTTATGAAACATAGATATTCAATTTGTAGGCACATTTTTATTTTTGAACATGGCTGAGATATTATAAAATCCAATGTTTTGTTTAAGTTGATTCATGAAGATCGAAGATTGGACATAAAAAGTGACTTTAAGAGTATTAAAATCTTTTTCTTGACCTAGAAACCTAATTGTTAAGCTCACATGACCCAGTTTCAAACTTACCCTAGATTTCATTGGGATAAATTTCTGACAAAGTTTTATGAAGATTGGATTATGTGGCTATCATAGTGTCAACAGGTGTTCACTATAGCCATATAACGAAAACTGCTCGCCCCCTGGTGGCCATGTTTTTCAACAAACCAGATTTTGTGATCTCTGCCCAGAAGTCATAAATAAGTGTTTTGACTAAGTTTCATTTAGATTGGACTAAAAATGTGACTTCTTATGAGTTAACAAATTTTCAATATAGCCCTATAAGGAAAAAGTCCCCGCCCGCTGACAGCCATCTTTTTTTCAACGGACCGGATTCATTTTTGAACTCAGCCCAGATATAAGAACAAATGTTCTGACCAAGTTTTATAAGATTTGACTAAAATTGTGACTTCTAGAGTGTTAACAAGGTTTCACTTTAGCCATATAAGGAAAAATGCCCCAACCCTAGCTGGCAGCGATGTTTTTCAACGGACTGGAACAATTTTCAAACTCATCCAAGATATCATAAGAACTAATAATCTGACTAAGTCTCATGAAGATTAGACAATAAATGTGACTTCTAGAGTGTTAACAACGTTTTACTATAGCAATATACGGAAAACTGTCATGCCACATGTCAGCCATGTTTTTCAACAAACCAAAAAACATTTTCAAACTTGTTCTAGACATTTTTGGGACACGTGTTCTGACAAAGTTTCATGAAGATTGGAAATAAATGTGACCTCTAGAGTGTTACCAAGGTAAATATTCATGATTGACAACGGACAAAAGGCGATCACAAAAGTTGTGACACATGTTGTGCTAAGGTGAGCTAAAACACATTACAGGTAACTAGCATTAACTTCAAACTGTGAAAAATTAGACACTTCCAAGAAAAAAGCATTGGGAGTCACTTGTATCTAATGGACAAGATCAGTATATAAAGTGTTTGTTTTTTGTCCAATCAATTTATATAAAGTTTTTGTTTTTGTCCAATCAATTATAAACCATATGTTTTGATCTGAGAAAGTTTCCACTTTAAGTCAGACAGATCAGAAAATACACTGACTTTCATTTATGTTTCAATTACTGCAGGACTGACAATTTGTTTTTATTTCCTGGGAATGTCAACAGTGAGACAGTCAAAGAGGCAAGTGGCTTCACTTACGACTATCCTACAAGTTGAAATACTGCTAATATTGATTATCCAAGCGCATTAGATTACAGTCAACTGTAAAGGCAGACCTACCACTCTCCCATTTGTGTCACATTCCGTGTCAGATAATGCAAAATGCTGAAGCAAAATGCTACCAAGCACTCTGTCTCTCTGTCTGTTAGTGGAGGCCGAAAAAACGTATCAAAATATTCAATAGTGATGTAGTCACCATGCTGAAATGAATGGCTATTGACAACTGTGTATCCAAGGCATTAACCAATATGTTCTGGTCATTGACAACTTCGTATGAGAGGCTTTAACCAATATGTTCCGCTTAGAAGTTTATGTTCCACAATTGTCTCATAAAAGTTGTGCTGTGGATTTGCATACAGATTGCACATGGTTCTAAAGGCAAATAAAAGTGTAAAGCAAGTTTTCATAGATACTGGACTATATGGCTTGTACAGGATTCTGAAGACAAATGAATGTATCAGGCAAGCTTTCATGGATATTGGATTACATGATGGAGAATTGTTGTCTTCATATTTGGGAAATGATTTTTGTGCCTGTGAGTCAGTGTTTGAATTGCTCTGTATCTCATCATTACATGTTGTTCGGAACAATGATTGGTCGATACACACAACGGGTAATGTATACACTTTGTGTTCAAACTGTACCATGGGATATAGGCTGTGATATTATTAAATCAAACATGTTAACAATCTTTGGCAAATACATTATTCTTTCCTAATGTATCAATCTTAATATAGTAGAAGACCAAAAAAAATTATCAAAATATTAACAAACTATGATAACATTTTAAATCTAATACTTGGTGGTATTTATTTGAGGAACGCATAAAATGATTTAGTGGTATTTAAAAGAATCAGTCTGATAAAACATTCATCATTTGAGCCTGACTCAGTACAAATGGAGCTTTATGAATTACGTAAAGTGTTGTCCCAAATAAGCCTGTGCAGTTTGCAGTATATAATATTTTGTTAAACAGAAGTCTTTAAAAAAAAAACAACATCATCTAGTCAGAAAAGTGTAATCCCTGACAACTGCGCAGGCTAATCTAGGATTAATGCATTAAGCCTTTTTTACCAAAGCAAGCCTCATTTTGATGTTTCCTCGGCAACAATGATATATCCATGTGCAGCAAGTTTTGTACAACATCGCTTGCAATGAAATAACACAATGTATCAATGGAATTTAACATCAAAATACTTTAAAATAATTATGCTGATCATGTGTACAAATTAAAATATCAGTACTCTGATGTATAATGCACTAGTTGTTTAATTTATTTTAGCTCTATTTATTTTAGCATTAATGCATTTAAAGTACTTCTACTTATTTAAAAAACTCCAGAGTCATTTCCTGGGACTAGAAGTAGAACCTGTACAGTCATGTACTTGGTGTCTACAGGGGAGATCTTAAGAACGCTCCCATAGTGGGGATCTAGCCTGTGACATCCCACTAGTCACACTAGTTGTCTGTGTTAAACACAGTCATTAATTTTGTTGAACATATTCATTTCATATGGATATGAGTTGTGGAAAAATTGTATAGTATAGTGTATTATATGTAAAGTATGTGTACGTAAAAACTGAAAATAATGATATATTGTTAATGCAAATTTTTTTACTAAAGAAAAACAGCACACACTTCACAATTGTTTCTTAGTAACAGCTGTTTATCAATATTAATCCTTAGGTATTTATTAATAATGCCTTAGATCTCAATTGGATTTGCATAATACAGTACCTCACATAATGCTTAATGGAAACTTAGCATAATACAATTTCAAAACATCTTTCTTACCATTCTACAGGTATTTGGACCAAATGATACATTGTTTGTATCAGTACCAAAATACATATTATTTAAGAACTTTGTGAAACACATATAAGCAGCGTTCTGGAAAACTGGGCTTAAAGTCATATGTGGAAAGTGTTGTCCCATAATAGCCTGTGCAGTGTGCACAGGCTGATAAGGTTTGGCACTTTCTGCTTTTTATGCGTTTTTTGTTTAAAGGAAGTCTCTTCTTAGAAAATATCCAGTTGAGGCAGAAAGTGTCTTCCCTGATAAGCATGCGCAGACTGCACAGGCTTATCTAGGGCAACACTTAACTCACATGGATTAACCCCGTTTTCCAAGGTTCATATTTAACTGTGGTGTGTCACAGGTTCTAACAGTCTCACAATTGGGGGAGTACAGTAAACTGTACCACTCTTTCACAGCTGATATTGATTTGTGTGGTGGCAAGGCATGCCATAATCTGCGACAAATTCTTGTCATGGTGTCAACCACTAGCTGTCAGTACATGACCAGCTGATGGCATGAGACCAGGTCCCTTATCCTTTATTTACTTATAATGACAGTGACTTGCTGACCACATGTACTTATAGAAAGCTACTCAGCTAGAATTGCACACTTGTTGCCATAGAAAAGCTACTGACCTTATATATCTTTTTAAAGGGAAAGAATTGCTCACATGCTGCCCTATAAAGATACTGAATTATAATAGCAAAATTCTAAATGAAAATAACTCTGAGAGCAAAATGAAAAATTCTGCCCAAGTCTACGTGTATTGCTTTTGTTTTTTTTATGCTACCCTATTCAAGGGTAAAAGCAATAACTTAAATACTCACTTCAATAGAAGTAAAATAGCTCAAATACAACATTATAAATAAAAAAGATTGTGCACATTGTCCCTTGGTAGCTATACGTCTTGTCAGCTTTCATTGCAAGTAAGCTTATATAACTTGTCCACTTTTGATAGACAAAGATATAAACATCAAAGGTTTATTTGGGTTAAAATTTGGTGTCTGTAGAAGGAGCTTTTGCCAATGGAAAAAACGTATTATTTTCCCACATGGGATCCAAAAAATCCCAATTTAAGGTTTAACAAAAATAATTAAATCAAATACAAATAAATCTCAACATTGAGTTCATTTCCTATCAAGCGTTAATAGTTAAACCTAAGTCAATTTATTCACATCACTTTTATTCTCAATTTTTAAGAAATATGATATTTAAAAGTCAGCAATACTATTTTCCAAATATGAGCCAAAAAAATGAAATTTTTCCCAATCCAAAGGGACTCAGTCACATTCCCAAAATGGAGAAAAAAATCACACTGATTACATAAATTCCAACATAATATAAGATAACTAAGGCACACTGGATATATTGAAAACTGTGTCCCTGCGATGGTTGATGCTTTCTTACACTTACAGATGAGGATAGATGGAATACTAGCCTTACACTTTTTAAATCTGCAGCCTTCTCCCATGTGGGGAGCTGAATTATCTGATTCTAGATCTTAGACCAGCAAGGAGGCCATCTTTTCTAACAAAACATTAATTCATAATTGTCATTGCTCATGATGATGTAGATTTGAAATACAAATACAAATATAACTAAAACAAGGTTTATTGGTACTAACTGGCCTGTGTTCAAAATGTTCAGTGGTTGAAAAAGATGCATAATGAGAAATTGTTTTACGTTACAAACACCAAAGAATGGTTCATTTTAATGCCAAACACTTGTCATCATTCCCTTGACATTTCTTTCTTAGTAACAGCTGTTTGTCAATAGTAATCTTTAGGTATTTGTTAATATGCCTTAGATCCATATACATCACTATCACATTTATAAATTGATAAATTGATGATGCTTATAGGGCAATAAATGACATGTACTATAACAAACTCTACTATTTTCAATTAACATTTTTTTGTAATTTATGTAATGTAATCACCAATAATTTTAACAAGAAACCGTCGGAGACGGGTGATGCTCCCCAAAGTTTTTTTTTGTCACAATATTGCACTATATATTCAGATAAAAGGAAACGTCTTGAGGGGCATAACTTTGGACAAAATAATATGTTGGATGGTTTGGCAACTTATAAAATTTCAAAGGGCCATAACTCTCTAAATAAATCATCTAACCAGAACCCACAAATAACATGCGCATCTCCTCAAGGTAGTTAAGCTTCCCATAAAGCTTCATTGAATTCCAGTCAGTAGTTGGGGGGACAAGAATTGCACTATATGTACAGTTAATGAAAAATTTCGAAGGACCATAACTCTGTGAAAAATCATCTGACCAGAACCGGCTGATAATGTGCACATCTTCTCTTGGTAGTGAAGCTTCCCATAAAGTTTATTGAATTCCGGTCATTAATTGCTGAGAAATAGCCCGGACAAAAATTGTGCACGGACAGACGGACACACGGAAAGACGAAGCAGCGACTAATATGCTCCCCCCAAAAAATTTAGGGGGAGCATAAAAATAGTTCAGAATCAATGAGGTGATGAAATAAATTGTATATATAAACAGGGTATAGAATGACAGGCAAACAATTCATTACTGCAATACATTAAACACCTTCCAGTTGTAAAATTCCATGTGTATGCATACTGTTTGTCAAAGACCAAACCATATAACTGTTCTTTTTGAGCATGTCTTTTTTTAGTCTGTCAATAAACTGGGAAACATTTGACCAGACAGATTTAATTAATGCAATCTTTCCATCCAGATTATAGTTGCATCAACAGAACAGACATAGCAGGCAGTTTTTGTTATCTCACAGGCCCTGGGACCTATGCAACAGATAGAAACTGAGCAAAAGACAATAGTATCTGGTAGGAGTATCACTTTGTGTTTTTGTGCAGACAATTTGCAAATGATAAGCTTTGATGGGTGCTTTAAATGAAAACAGACTGGAGAAGAAATCTTAAGGCTCAACATGTATGTTATTTGTGTCATCTATATTCTACTAAAGATGATTATAAACAAGATGTGCTTGTGAAACACTATGTCCCCATATATTTAACCTTTGACCTTGAAGGATGACCTTGACCTTTCACCACTCCAAATGTGCAGCTCTGTGAGATACACATGCATACCAAATATCAAGTTTCTATCTTCAATATTGCAAAAGTGTACATTAAATAAGCGATTTTGACCCATATATTTAACCTTTGACCTTAAAGGATGACCTTGACCTTTCACCACTAAGCATGTGCAGCATCATGAGATACACACGCATGACAAATATGAAGTTATGGCAAATGTTAAAGTTTGATGCAAACAAACAAAGTAACAAGCCAACAGACAAGGCAAAAACAATATGTCCCCCACTATAGTGGTGGGGACATAAAAATGTAAAATTCATTATAATAAGATGTGTTTGTGAAACACTATGTCCCCATATATGACGTTTGACCTTGAAGGATGACCTTGACCTTGACCCTTCACCACTCAAAATGTGCAGCTCCATGAGATACACATGCATGTCAAATATAAAATTGCTAGCTTCAATATTGCAGAAGTGACATTACATGAGCAATTTTGACCCATTTATTTGACCTTGAAGGATGACCTAAGCCTTAACCTTTCACCACTCAAAATGTGCAGCTCCATGAGATTCACATGCATGCCAAAAAGCAAGTTGCTATCTTCAATATAGCAAAAGTTATTGCAAAATGTTAAAGTTGTCGCAAACAGACCAACCAACAGACAGGGCAAAAACAAAATGTACCCCACAACTATAGTGGGGGACATAAAAATTGGTTAATAACATATTTTACCATGAAATGCATTTGTGAGCAACAACCATTATATATGTGTTGCGCTCTGTGAAATGTGGTTTCATGCATGTGCATAAATTGTCATCCCAAATGAGCCTGTGCAGTCTGCACAGGCTAATCAGGGACTACACTTTCCGCCTAAACTGGACTTTCTTTTAACGTTAATTATCATAAAAGCGGAGTGTCATACCTGATTAGCCTGTGCAGACTGCACAGGCTTATCTGGTACACCACTTTACGCACATGCATTAAACCCCCTTTTCACAGAGCACAGCACATTTTAGACAATAAAATACCCTCCAAAGTCTACTGACTTTTCAAAGTCAGTTTTGAGAGCTTGAATGACATGACCTACTTAAAAACAACAACAGATATTATACTCTCAAAATGCAACAAGCAACAGGGAACAACAAACACTAGGTTAAACAAAATTGATTATGTAAGCCTTTGTCTAAGTGAGAATTTGTCTGATATTTTTTAGGAGTAATTCTGGTAGTGTAAACAGAAGGCCAAAGCAAACATTATAATAATTTTATGTAATTGTCAAAGCAAAATCACTGCCTGACATTATTACGGGACAAACCATTTGGGACAAACAGTCGTACTTTCCCTTAGCCTGTCACAACAGGGTCCATACATTCAAACAATGTGTATCATTAATATGAATATGTTCATACTTGCTGCATATATCAAAATGGCTACAAAAAATATCCATGAAATTCTGACGAATAATCAGTTTGAGACCAAAAACTAATAACAAAACTACTGACAGTAACAATAAACTGTTTGCAGCCACTATGTAATTATGTTAGTCCTTTCGTATAAATTTATGTTGACACTACAACTCCAAAATAAAAACAATTTACATGTCATATTGAACAACAAAACATATGACTATTCATTGTATTAAAAGTAATTAAAAATAATTAACTAAACACTTATTGTCAAGCAAATGTTTAATCAATAGTCTATTATGACTAGTTATTTTGATTTTTTGGTTTCAGGTGTGACAGACAATTCAATACTGGTCCTCTGAAAGCCAACTAATGATGCTATTCTTTTAGATGGGATTACAGTAAGATATAAAACACAAATGTACAAAATAAGAAACTATAAATATTTAAACAATTTATCACTTCATTCCATACAATAAACTGTCTGCAGCTGAGTGCTAGTGCATCCACTTAAATATTAGAGTATAATTTATGTATATACAATTTATAGTTGATCCATGGCTTAAAATGGATCACATTATGAGGGGACATTCATCAGCTGGATGAATTTCCATGCCGAAAATAACAGAGCCTTAGCCCTTTCAGTGCGGGAACCGAATTTTAAAGGCCTTTGCAAAAAGTTTGGATCCAGATGAGACACCACAAAACGTGGTGTCTCATCTGGATCCAAACTGTTTGCTATTCTGATAGTATTCTTTGAAAAAAAAATGAAGAAAATGCTTATTTTACAAATTCAGCAGACGACATTTTAGCAGACGACAAATTTCCCAGCATGCAAAGGGTTAAGGGTGGGAGACAGTTTGAGGCTTGTTTTGCAAAAATTGGGCTTAATGCACGCCCGTAATATATCTTCCCAGATTAGCCTGTGCAGTCTGCAAATGCAAATCAAGAACAACATACTCCACTCTTACAGAATTTTTTGTAGACTGGAGGTCTATTCTTAGCAAAAATCTGGTTATCAAAGTGGTGTCCCTGATTAGCCTGTGTGGACTGCAAAGGGTAATGTGAGAGTTGACACTTAACACACATGAATATAGCCCAGTTTTCCATAACACCTTTTATTTTGAAGTATATTTGTGTCAAGCCAAAAGTATACTTGTTGGACACTTTATATTTTTGCATAGTTCTGTTGTATAATGTGCTTGGTGTTTGTGTGTAGACTTTTCCGCAGCAAATGAATGTTTGACCCTTGTCATGCGTTACTAGAATATAATTGGATCGTAGTTTGAGCCTTGCTTTGGGAAAACTGGACTTAATGCATACGCTTTCCGGCTTAATTGGATTTTTGCTAAGAAGAGACTTCATTTAAACCAAAAATGTCATAAAATTGCAAAGTGAAGTCCCTGATTAGCCTGTGCAGACTGCACAGGCTTATCTGGGACGACACATTACTCACATGCATTATGCCCAGTTTTCTCAGAACCTGACTCATATGTGTTTAGTGTGTTCCTACATCTGCCTGTGCCGTTGGCACAAGCTAATCAAGGACGACACTTTCAGCCTAAACTCAGTTTATAAGAGCCTTTCTTTGAACAAATAATTCCATTAAAGCAAATGTTCACCAAGTATTTGAACTTTAATAAAGTATTCAAGCGTGTCTGGAGCTACGCTGTCCACATTCTGGAGCTACGCTGGCATAAGACACATTTTTTAACGAAACTGGTCATATTAACCAGAATATTTTGTTATTCATTATAGACAGGGATCATTGAGAATTCATCATAGAAAGCTGTGGGACTGATTTCACTTTGACAGTCACAAATAAATCATCAAAGCATTTGCATGAACTAGCTGTGCACAATGTCCTGTCAACAACTGTGAGCATTATGATGGATACAATATGCATTCTTCCCCAGAATACTCTATGGGGCAAAGTTATTGATGACTGCACACTTCATTTGTGAGAAGCATATCAATATCACACACTTCACATATCCATATCCCAAAATGTCCAACATTCTGACAAACTAAACAAATGTACATCATAGCACACAATTGTGAAGTCCCAATGCATAATTTGATGGCTCAAATAATTTTGTAAATTTTGTATTCTGAATAAAAACTTTCAAGTATTGTTTCCTATATGGAATACATTGTAAATTGATTCAGAACAGAACTGTTAATTAAGTAAATCAAGGCCATCAAGACATTTTAGTTATGTATTTTTTGCAATCTGTCATGTCAATGCCTGAATTTAAGTACCAGTGTTTTCAAGCCAGCCCAATTTTTCATAGTTAGCTACTGGTTTCCACACATGTAGGTTGAGTATTCCAGATCATAATATGGTTGTATTATCTCAGGATACAGTGTAAGGGTTACCCTGTAAGAAGGCAAAAATGACAGTAACCCAAATCTATCTGGTCAAACAGCCCCAACAAGACACAAACTTGCTACCACTAATGACACAGACTACAAATACCAGAGGGTAAATGTGATTAGAAAAGTGTCAAAGCAAGCAGTCTTGGAGCAACAAATCAGCAACTTAAACATATTTGTCTCATTTTTTGGCAAGATACTATGAAGTATCTGTTGGGAAATCACATTTTTTCTGATAACTTGAAACAGGTTAAAAGGAAGCAAAGAAAGAGCCCTGAGAAATTGGGGAGTAGTAGAAATTAAATCATTAGGAAGATTAACTCTTCACTGCCATTACTGATTTGAAAATAAGAGTTGTTTCCCTTAAATGAATTTCCCTCCTAACATCTACAGTATTAAGTGCTTAGTGATTTAATATTCAGACTTGTTACAAAGATGTTTCTTTATATACATATTTTTTTTTTAAATGCTTTAAAAAATAAGACTTTTAACAAAACGGTACTTATTTACTAGAACAAGAGAGCCGAAGGCACATGTCACTCACCTCAGACCTAAAGGAACTGAACAGTTTTGAAAAGCTTTTGCTATGTTAAGTTATTCTATGCAACACTGTGTCGACACCAACACAATTATTCCTATGTTTTGTATGAAGAAAATCAGCACAGAACGATGGCATTTCCAACAGTGTGCATCATTAACACAACATCACACAAAAAAGAATGTCATGTATAGTGTTTCACTTCATCTGTTATAATTGTTTTGAAGACAACATGTTGAGTTTTTTATTCTGCTCCATTAAGGTATTGTTTACAAATGCGAACATTGCATTTATTTATTTAGGTCGTATGTGCATGAAATTTCCTCAATATTTCATTTGGTTACCTTACCCATCTTATAAGACAGAATGACTCGAGCAATTTAAGATTTCAGTTAATCAGGGTGAAAATTTCAATGCATAAACTTATTCAACTTTTGTCAAGATTCTGCTTTTACACTTAGTAAAATCTCTTAAATATGCAGCGCCATGCCAAATTGGTCTTTTGCAATATGTGGCCTTTAAGGCATACAGGGTAGCTCCTGACCAGACTGTGAACTTGCGCAGGCTGGTATTAAGATACACTGGCCCGTTTTCGGGTCATTTTGAGTTGAATACCTTGAAAATGAAAGTAGAAATCGGACGGGTCTACGAATAATTACAAATATACCCCAATGATTGATAACTGCTGGACAGACTGCCTTCTTTTCTTCATAGGAAGGCATATAAATTATCCGGTACATTTTTGTACGAAAAATAACCAGTCTAAAAAATACGCTCTGTGTTCGTAAGAATTGCGTTTCGTGACGCAAGGTTTTTACGGGAATAACGTTATTAAATTTGTATTTGTGTTTTTGTACGCTTTATTTTTAATTTAATTAAGTTTTTGGTTATTTTTAATTGCGTAATAACGCAAATACGCTTGTTATCTATAGCCCTGTATACCGCAATTTATTTACAGAAATTCACATTTATACTACACAGCCTTATTGGTGCACTATCTTAATTGATAGCCAATTTTGTGGGGCCACTAGCTGTTTTTGTGACCAAACCAGAAATTCTTAAAAAAAAAGTTCTGAAAACCAGGTTGAAGTTTTAATGAACTCCGCAGGTACTGTTAGAATGAGTTTCCCCACTGGGTACCCAAGCATTTACCTGTTCTAAAACCTATTGGCAAAATAATGTACCAGGTAGAATATTGAGTCTGTGCGCAAGATTAAAGGGATAATAAGACTCACAGAGACCAGTCTGTTACATGCATAGGCTGTCTGTTTAATACACAAACTGTCTGTATAACACATGAACTTGCATGAATTGTTGTTAAAATGTATGAACTATCGAAATAATGTTGGAACCAATCAACAAGTTGCATGTAATTTAAAATAAAAGAGAGGAACATCTAAATGTTTACACATTTCAGATGATTCCAGAGCCCGATGAACCAAAACGATGAACCAAAACATAGAAGGACCCTGGGATCAAAGCTGCACAGGGTACTAAATGAAATTGTCAGTGACCAATAAAATACTGTACACAAGGGCAGGTATTGGTTTTATCATTATCAGTTCAACTCAAAATAAGTGTTAAACATTCTAATTTAGAACTCAACAGAACACTTTATTTGTTTATGCTTTTTCATACAAATTGATGCTTGTTAGCCTCAAATTTGTATATTCCATCGGCTTAAAAAGATAAGTTGTGTTATCAGCGCAGTGCTCAAGCTAGCACCGTTCCGTCCCAAGGTCCCACCCTGACCCCTTGGCCCTCCAAGATGCCTTGTTTTGATCTCATCGAATTATTATAAACAAATTTTAAGTTTCCATAAACTTATTAAAGTTTCTTCATGTAACTAGTTTTGTTAACTAAAGAAAAAATGACAATACATGTTATATAATTACAATATATACATATATAACAAATGCTATATTTTAAATATACAACAAAGATAATATGGAGGCGTATTCTTATGTGCTCTTAAGTGTACGACATAAACCCCTACTAAACACATTCGTATGCAACATCTGTGCAAATTATGCTATAAAATTTATACAATTGCAAATTTGCAGCCACAATGGTACAATGGTCATCAACCTTTAAAACAAGTAGCTATTAAAGAGGATTTATTGCCTCAGCTTCAATTCTCTCCATACATTTTTTTTTCCCCTAATTAATTCCAGAAATCAGCTAATGAAGCCAGACTAATTTTGGGAGAGAAAGGCTAAATTATCAGAGGTGTCTGAACAGGTTCATTACAAACTGGTGCAGAAAAGTCATTCATTCACTGTCAACAACACTAACTGGAGATTTATAGAAAACTTTACTACCTCAACATGCCTGGGCCTTTTTGGAATAAAAATTATACTATTTCCACTTATTATGTCAAAACAAAATATAACCTTGTTTATTAACCCCTTTATGCCTAGCGTCTAGAAAAAAGGCCTTGGCAAACAGCGTAGACTCAGATGAGACGCCGCATGATGCGGCGTCTCGTCTGGGTCTATGCTGTTTGCTTAAAGGAATTTCTGTAAGAAATATTCTAAATATAGAAATAAATATACTAGACATCCCTAATTTTGGAAATAACTTGATCCAATTTAGAAGAATGGGAATGTCCACTAGGCATAAATGGGAATCCACCAAAAAGATATATTGTAATTCAATGATTGCATTGACCAAGGATGCGTTAATTTTTCGGGTTAAATAATTTGATGAATAAACTTCAAACTCTTGGTCCAACAAATTTTGCACAAACAAAATAACATCTATGTCTACTGGTAAAAAATTACTTTTAGTATTGCACTCACTTTGTTTATATTTAAGATTAAAAAATGTTTTCCTTAAATGAATTTCCAAGAAAAAAAATCAAATTTGAATCCCTTGTTAAAGTTTGAACAATATAGTGAACCCTGTTTGTGAAGGAGCTGATGGTGTAAATTCAGAAATGAACAAGAAATATCTTTTAAAAAGATATACGGCGTTGATTGTGGTTGGAGTTTATGAAAGGTAAAGAGTTCAATGAATGAGATCAAGGATAGGGAATATCTTTTTCTGTGCAGTTCTTAGCTGCATCACACGCAGTACGGGATGTTACGCGAGTTTTCGCGGCCTATTTTACATTATTACATATTGCTGGTCATAAACCTATAGATACAAAACAGAAAACCAAAGAAGAATGGAATTGAAATTAAAACATATGAATCAACCAGCCACACACAAAGTAACTGTACATATTTCAAATATTTATACGCGCGTTCTTCGAACAAACCTGTTTTAGTGGTTTGTCGGGCATTGCTATTTGATTCGATTATTAACAGTATCGAGACTCATCGCGTTCATGCTTAATACATTAATCAATATGGTGGAATTATTCTTGTTAAATTAATTAAAAATAATAATTATCATGATATTGTTGAAAACGCATTAGGAATCTATTATTGACATACCATAATTATATCGCTGGATATCTTCATTTAACATCTTTCTTACAAAGGTCAGGTAAGGTGAAAAGCTGGCGTAATCAGCTACGCAAAAAAACATGTGCTACAAGTTTACCCCTTTCTGAGCCCCCTCCTTCCCAGAAGCCCCATGATTCAGTTGGAAGCTGCCCAATTGATACCCTTAATTAGCAGCACTATCTTTATCAGTAATTAAATGTCAATTACTTACCTAGGTTATTTATTAGTGTTGGCTTTTTAATGAAAATTATAAACCAGAGTCCAACATACAAGTGTTAATTAAAAAGGCTTTTCAAAACTACTGATTTTGTATTTAAAGGATTTAAACAACATGTAAATTTGATGGGAATCACTAAAAAAAAAAAATTGTGTTTTTTTATATACTTCTTCGTCTGCAGACAATTCATATTTAAAGTATCCTTCTTCAAATATAATTTCAATTAAGCTAGTCTTACTATTTTCATAACATAAACAGCATAAAAAACAAGTTTGTGTAATAAACAGTATTTTATGTGTGTAGCTTGTTATTAACAGCATTTCATTTGGGTTAGCATCTTAGATCAAATACTGTAGTTTGTTCTAGAACATGTGCTTTTCCCCTGATACATTCAGAAACCAATAATTACAGACTGAAGAGCAATGTCTATCAAATATTAAAGATTTCTGATAAGCTGCAGCAAAAGCAACAGAACATCCTGATAGTGAAAGATAGCCGAGAAATTCCTTTCAACAACCAATACACAAGATGTGTTTTACCATTTTTTTTGGTGATAAACTTATTTCACATACAGGTATTTTTTTTGTCTTGAAAATGAAAAGCAATATTTAACAAGCAAATTCGTTGAATTGATATCCCCCGCCATTATGCTTCTGGACACAAAAGTGTTATATTTGACAGTCAAAAAAGCATTTTTTCAAGATACAAAGGGCCATAACTCCGTTATTAAAAGATGGTGTACAATGCCATTTCGCATGCATCATCCTCTTATCCATATATATACTCATACCAAGTTTCAATGAAATCCGCCAAGGCACTTCCAAGATATGGCTCCGGACATACAGAAAGAAGGACAACGCCAAAACAATATCCCTCTGCCGATGGCGGGGGATAATAAGATATGCACATTATAAATGGAACAAAAGAATTATACAGTGAGTAACTTGACATTCTGCAACATATATAACAAATGATCATGTTTGAACCCTTTACCACTTAGATACGTATTATGACGCATTTGTAGTCCTTTAGAAAGTACAATTTAATTACATACCTTTCTTACTATATTCAAGCTTTAAATGCTTCATTTCCAACCCTTAAATACTGATGAGCAGCAAACAGCATAAAACCTGAACACACTGCAAGTTACTCGCAGGCCGCAGTGTTCTGGTTCATGCTGGTTGCGAAAGCCATTTTCACTTTGCTTCTGATGGGGAGAGGGTTAAAGCTTGTGTCATTGCAAATTTGGAAAAATGTAATGCCAAAACAAGACTCTTATTATTGTTCAGAAAACAGCTTTAAAAACAAGCAAATTCGTTGAATTGATATCCCCCGCCATTATGCTTCTTGACATAAAAGTGTTATATTTGACACTCAAAAAAGCATTTTTTTCACAATACAAAGGGCCATAACTCTGTTATTAACAGATGGTGTACAATGCCATTTGGCGTGCATCATCCTCTTATCCATATATATACTCATACCAAGTTTCAATGAAATCCGCCAAAGCACTTCCAAGATATGGCTCCAGACGGATGGAAAGACGGATGGAAGAAAAGACGGACGACGCCAAAACAATATCCCTCCGCCGATGGTGGGGGATAAAAAGCCAGTTAACAGTTGACCTTGTATCCAGTGATGATCTCGTCCGCACATAATCCTTCATAAACCAGATGTAACAAGATGTTTCATGGCATAATTTCCTAAGCACCTTTAAGACTAAGTCACACTTAGTTTTATTTAATGTTATTTAAAGGGATCTTTAATTGAAAAAAGTTGTTTTAGATTCGTAAGTTTTCGTTTTAGTTATGATATTTGTGAGGAAACAGTAATACTGAACATTAACCATGCTCTAATATAGCCATTATATGCATCTTTTGACGATTTTAAAACCTAAAAATTATAAAGCGTTGCAACGCGAAACGATTGAATAATTTGGAGAGTTCTGTTTTTGTCGTTAAATTTTGTGAAACTACGAAGATTGCTTATATAAGGTATAAAATACGTCAAGAATGTGTACTCGGCGGAATAGCTCAGTAGGCTAAAGCGTTTTTACTTCAGGACTCTGGCAGGACTCCAGGGGTCACTGGTTCGAAACCTGCTTCGGGCTATGTTCTTTTCCTTTTTTTATTTTTTTTCTTTATTTTTTACTGGAACTTTTATGATCCAATGTTTACATTTATCAATACAAAGCATTTAATGAATAAGTTAAAAAAATGCCAAAATCTGTGAAAAGGCCCCTTTAAACCAATTTATTCTAGCTTGATCTCATCGAAAGCCTAAGGCTTTGTTAAAATGCTCTCGAGTACATTTGCTGAGACTAGAACCAGTATCTTGGTGTCTATGGTGATTGAACCCATGACCTCCTGGGCGCTAGGCGTGCACCATATCCACTAAGCCATAGACACCTACAAACACTATTGAAGTGAATCTTGAGCCTTAATTAAAGTATTGCAAAGTACATTATACATTTTGCAGATTTCCAAAGTTGCAAGGACCACTACCAGCAGATGGGCAAGAAATGGGGGCAGAAGAACTGAGATGCCCAGAGAATGCTGGTTTTGTCCAAGACAGTCGAAAATGAGATGAGATGATGAGGTACCATGTTGTGGGACAAATAAGCTAAACTACAACATATCTAGTGCTCCAGAGTAACTTCTCTTTGAATCCATTTACAAATTTTACAAAGGGAGGTTAACTCCAGAACTGTGGGTCACAGGGGTGTTCAATGACCAAGCTAAATAGAAATCAACTAAGAGAGTAAGAAGACCTTCCACATGCTTGAAATGTGGATAAGCTGCACCAAGATGCTTTTAACAAGTAATCTAAAAACATAATTAATACTTGAAAACGAAACGGGATTATGAAACCTAAACAATATTCACTGAAGCACTTGGAAATAATTATTCTATAAAGTTTTGGCAAAAAAATCACACTTATTATGTAGAAGAAGTTACACAAAGATGTGTCATATGTAATCGAAAACAAAGGGCAATAACTCTTTAAAGCAAATAAAAGTTATGCTACCTTGAAAATATGCATGGTAGCATTTGCAGATCAGTACTCTGCAAAGGTTTTAATAAAATGGAATGCAAAATGTCCAAGGTGTTGTACACTGCAGCTTTCATATGTAATTTTTAACTATGGGCAATAACTACTAACAAAATAACTCAGTTGTGAAACCTTGACAATACATGTACGTGCTTTAGCATTTGGACATTTTATCATTCTGTAAAAAAATGGGAACAATCCAATAAAATAAAGGTAGGAGTTGTGTACAGAAGGAAGTTAAATAGGCACGTTTAAACAAATGGCAATAACTCCTAAAATAATATAAAATCCCCAAAACTTGATAATATGTGCTGTAGTACAAATGTACTTAAAGTAAGTTTGTAGGAGGAATTGGTCATTGAATAGTGGGACTGACAGAAAAGCACACTCACGAGCACGCGCACACGCACATACAGGGGCACCTTCCATTTCTATATCCCTAGGACATTTGGCAAATGATAAAAAGATTAATTTCATAGAACTTGATGCCACTTCAGTGAACTCAAGATGCTTTAATCAGCTTATAACCCATTTACATCTGTTATAACATGATTTCCAACATAATAACCCATTTACATATGTTAGAACATAACTACAATTTCTACCTCATTCATGATCAAATAAATGATCTGCACACAACATAAAGCATCATCATCTTTTAATTGAATTGCCTCAGATTTTCTGGATGGTATCTATGCACACACACCCATCAAGCCCATAGAAATTAATGATGCTCAGAATATTAAGAACAACAGTTGCTATTCAAAGCAGATCAACCACAGTAGCTGAGATTTATTCCTGCATTGAAAGCCTACTGCTTATCAGCAAAGCTAATCTGTAGACCCCTGTGCAGAGCAACTGTAGCTTCTTAAACATCTACCCTTCTGCAGGCCCCATCATGGCTTCCCTCCAGTGTGACTAATTTCAAAATACTCAGATCCTATTGGCTGATACAATTATAAGCTTCCACATGGTAGCTTCTGATTGGTTGAAACTGGAAGCTTAAGGTAGCCACTCCCAGAAGCGCTGAAATTGGTAAGACTTATGATGCAGAGATCCTTGCCTATGCCATACTGTCAAGGAGCATTAGTTGAAATCCATGCATTCTAGCTGGCAATTCAAGAAGAAGCCTACATTCAGGTCTTCACTACTGAGGACTTTGTATTACAAGCTTTCACACAATATTTTTTGGCACATACTCAGTTTTGGGCAGCCATCATGGATTCTTTAGTGTACATGTGACACTGGAGCGACAATGGATCGTAAACAACTACGCAACTCGGATAAACTTCCTTAAACGAGGGAAAATAAGAAAACACGATGCAAGATGGCTGTGAACATGGCCGCATGGCGGAGATGGGATAGGAAAAGAAGGACTGGATCATGAGAGATGGGACTTAAGTAGATAAATCTAGAGAAAAAGATCTGGCTATGGGTGATATGCGACTTAGGAGATTCATAGTGTTCTGGGTCCATACTTCCTTGCTATCCCATAATTCTCTGTCCAAGGGTATGGAATGTAAAGAAGTATGAGTCTGGTTACTATACAGCATCAGACCAGCAAAAACATGGGAGCAATGGAGGAGGAATAGACAAGATATTTTATGGAGAAGAGAATTTTTTGGAACAACAAACTGGGATACTACTAATTAGTCAGGTATGTTTCTAAACATACATTTTTATTATCACAATATATATTCAAATAAATTGATCACAAAATATTTTGATTTAATTAATGTTTTTATACAATACTCCATTACCCACATGCTTAAGTATGTTTAAATATTTAGGGTACAATTTCTTGCCCAAGCATCTAAAGATCACTTCCCAGACAACATGCCAATTTTGTAATTACAGTGACTGCATTGACTGCAAAGCACATGGCCCATGACCCAACCTGCCATTTGTCAGCGGGGTTTTATCTAAAAAGCATGCCAGCAACCCAAACTGTGTATTCCAATTACCATTAACAAACCATGTCTAAAGTGTTATCTCTTATTTCAGGTCTCTCCTTTCAAAGAGTCACCAAGAGAATGAAGCCCCCAACAGACTGGTCTCACTGAAAACTGTGCCATGCCAGCCTTGTACAGGGTGGCCATGTGATTTTTGTTGTGCATGAATGAGATGTAGTGAAGAAATAAAAGTCAGGAATTGTGCAGATATATGCACACATTTGTATGTTTGTTTGGTTTTAATAATAAAATATTAAATTAAATAAGCAACAGTTTAACTAGGGAAGAGTATTCAGGAACTGTTTTACTGGATAGCACTGGTTGATGAAAAGTGTTAATTCAAAATTTATTTAAAGAATCTGTTACAAACCTTGGTAGAAATTAAAATAGGGTATTTCCACCCATTGGACCCACCATTATTTTGGGTGGCAACCCTGAAGGTTTATTTGTGCATTCCAGGTTATGGTTTCCACAATTTTTTCAACATTGGAACATATTCATTAAATGAAATATTAATTTTATATAAATGTTCGCTACATGCAATCATATGCACTAAATTATCTTAAAATAAAGGAGCAATAAATAAAGAAGATTAAATTCGGAAGATTTCGGCATGTAATGGAATATTCCTATTTAAGTGGGTAAATTATTTGTGTTAACCAAAATCTTATTTGGCTTATCACCAACCCTTACATTGTTGGCTATATAATCACCAATCCTTACAGGCTAATCACCAACCCTTACAGGCCTATCACCAACCCTTACATTGTTGGCAAATCTAGTGGTAACAAATGAAATTTTTTTACCTTACATTTTAAAGTTGCTATAAGAGACCATTGCTTTCAACAAACGTAGTAATCACACGTATAAATCTTTGACTGAACAAGACAAACAAAATTTGCAATACCTCTGATAGACATAAAAATGTTTTGTTTTTTTTCTGTTTGTTTTTTCATTTGTGTGGGCAAAGCTTTACATCATGAAAGTCGGGTCTGGTGCTAAATTTTACATCACATCGCATGACTGGCAACATGGTTTCTAAGATTTTTGCTCAGCAATACACTTCAAGTACAATGAAGATTTCAAAGTCAAAGTTGTGCTTCCAATACAATTTGCAGAAGATATTTATCCTACTAACATGTTGTTGTTGTTCTTAATATGTTCACTCTATTGAAAGCAGTCATGAAAATCTCTTATCAAACAGCACTCAGGAACAGAACAAAATGACAGCATAATGTCCAAATCTGACAAATTCATGTACTACTTTTTTCATTTTCTAGCACAGTCTAAATGTGCCTGCTCTGGCAAAATGGGATTTCATGCAAGTGCATTAAGTGCTGTTCCAGGTCAACCTGTGCAGTCTGCGCAGGCTAATCGGATGACACTTTCCACCTAAACTAGATTTTCAATAAGCTGAGACTGGCTTAAAGTGAAAAAACACCATAAACTCCAAGTGTCATTCCTGACTAGCCTGTGCTGAATGCACATGCATTAAGCACCATTTTCCAAGAGCATGGGTGCACACATTGCATGGAAAAGCTGGATCAGGACTGAAATTCCTTCTCGATGTTCTACCCACACACACAGCATAGGATGGTTAGCCATATGGTTAATATTACATGGACTACAGACAAAAGCACTGTAACTAAGACCAGTAATGTATCACAGATAAACTTGTTTGCTTTTAGCCCTTCTGGTTGCTTTGATTTATTTACTTCAGAAGCTTTGTTTAGGAACACACATAAACATGGCCTGAGAACCCATCTGGCCTCAATCCAGAAGCATCAAATTTTGTCCACTCCATTCTTTCTGGACCCCTACACACAAGACATAAACTAATTGTAACAAACACAACCACACATGTATGTTTAACTTAAATATCCAGATAGTTTAATCTGGCTCTCACACACTTAATCCTTGGCCATTTCAGCCATATGGAGGGCTAATTAAGACCTTAATCATTCCCCATGGACCAGCACACTTCTGGATGTAATCAGGTAAATATGGCCGAAGGGCAAAACATCAGGTGTTACCTGTTAGACATACTGAAATAGGTATGAAGGAAGTTATACTATTTCTATAATTATTGGTAAAGATTTCTTTAGAGAGGAATTGCTTATAACTAAGCACTATCAAAATAAATGAAGAAAACAAAATAATACTCTTCAGTGAAAAGCTTGCTATGCCACAAATCTGTTTATTTTAACCATTACAACTTAGATACGTATTTTGACTCATGTGTAGTCCCTGAGAAAGTTAAATTTAATTAAATACCTTTCTTACTCAATTCAAGTTTTAAAGGCTTCATTTCCAACCCTTAGTTACTGATGAGCAGCAAACAGCGTAAAACCTGAACAGACTGCGAGTTACTCGCAGGCTGTTCTGGTTTTATGCTGGTTTTAAAAGCCATTTTCACTTTGCTTCTTATGGGGGAAATGGTTTAACTTTAAAAGGATACCATTATATTGTGAACAGTGGAACTGTTGAATGGCAGTTGCATCAACGTAGGAACATTACATTTTTTCAGAAAAAGCTCCATTATTTTTAAAGCATTAGGTGCGATCGAAAAACGCCATGCCATCTAACAGCAAAGTCATTTGTGTGTATGTAAACGATTATGCCCATTTATCTTTCTAGAGCTTTATTCTATTAAATATCGTATGTCTTAGTGTACAGCAATTTTAGGACAATAACTTCAGCAAATTTTAATGAAGAATGATAAAAACTGCACAGAATTTATAATTATCAAAAGGAACACTGCATGCATGTTTAAACATTGAATATACAAAGTCATTAAAGAATAACATCCCTTTCTGCAAAATTAAACTCCCAGCCATCCACAACAATCAAGAGGGCTTAAGGCTCGCCTAAGACTAAACTAACATACAACAACAAATACACAAAAACAAACACAAGAGCTAAAGGCCTTAAGCGCTCACCTGAGACTATGCTCCCACCCATCAACAAATACACATCAACAATCAAGAGGGTCAAATGCCGTTGGAATTACCTAAGACTAAACCTCCACCCACACATGAAACAATAATCAAGAGAGAGAGAGAAGCGCTTGGGCTCATCTGAAAAAATTTCCCACCCAACCACACAAACACAACAACAAACAAATGCTGTAGTGCTTGCCTATGATTCAACTCTTACCCATCCACACCAACAATTAAGAGAGCTAAATATCCTAAGGGCTAACCTAAGAGCCTTGCAAGTAACGAAACTGTTCTAAGCAGTAAGTGCTCACAAGGTTTCCCAAATTATGTTTCAAAAGAACAGTCCTAACGCTGGCAGCCATGTTTTTCAATGGGCTGAATTGTAATTCATTCACCCAAAGTCATTATTATTGTCTTTATAAACTTAACCCATTACCACTTTAATAGATACGTATTTTCACACATGTGTAGTCCCTTAGAATAAATTTAATTGAAGACCTTTCTTACTAGATTCAAGTTTTAAAGGCTTCATTTCCAGCCCTTAGATACTGATGAGCAGCAAACAGCATAAAACCGGAACAGACTGCGAGAGTAACTTGCAGGCTGTTCTGGTTTTATGCTGTTTGCATATAGCCATTTTCACTGTGCTTCTGAGAGGGAAAGGGTTAAGAGGATGCCTCTGATGCTCACAGAGACACCTCCAGTAACATTGGGCTAATGTAGTCACTAAAATGAACTGAAGTCATTAAGAATATAATAAAAATGGCACATTGTGTTCAATTATTTACAAAGTTTCGTTCCCTTTGAAGTTTTTCATTGTCTGTTTTCAGCACAATCGAAAAGACAAGCATTCGATCGTAGACGCAACGTACATTACATAGAAACATATTATATTAGAACATTGCTATTTAAAAGAAATGATTGCACTATAGCTTAAAGTACCACCTGATGACTTGTCATTTACAAGTATGCTCTCAGCGCTTTGATTTTCCTTATGCAACTTGTGAAAGGATGAGTGTACAGGTCTGGAAGGTAAATGTTGGCAAGCTTACAGAAAAGCCCACTAATTTCTTCTAGTTTATGATTCCAAGGTTGATAACCAGAACTGGAACGAAAACAGATTTTAAAGCAAAAATGCTGTATCCTAACGATGAAATGAGTTAAGTTAATGCATAAATGAACTCAAGCACATCAGAAACGTGAAGAAAATGAATACAATATTGCTGTATCTGGCAGATGCTTGCAATAAATTGTACAGTAATTTAGTTGCTAATGAAAATACGATCTGGGATGATTTTCATACTTAACATGAATACAAATAATCAATTCAGCAAATTGTAATTATGAACATGTGATACCATGAATGTGTGTAAAGCAATGGTACAAGAGAAAATGAAAATATACCTTAACATTTTTCACACTTATAAGCAAAGTGAAAATGGCTATGTGCAAACAGCATAAAACCACAGCAGTCTGCGAGTAACTCAGTCTGTTCAGGTTTTTTGCTTTTTGCTGCTCATCAGTATCTAAGGGTTGGAAATGAAGCCTTTAAAACTTGAATCTAGTAAGAATGGTCTAAAAATAAATATAACTATCAAAGGAACTACACATGCGTGAACATACGTATCTAAGTGGTAAAGGGTTAACATAAATATTACTGAAAAATGGCTGCACAATAATTATCAAGTGCAGATGAGTTCCGAGACATCAATTAAATCCAACTGCTGAGTGTTATCAATACACATTTATAGTGGAATTATATCAACTGGTCTGGGATTCACAGACTTATTGTGGATTAAAATTGCAAAGCTTTGGAAAAAATCCAATCAGTTAAAAATAAAATCATTGAGATTTCCAGTTTTATCATGGAGTGTTCTGAAACATTAATCTTTTCAGAGGCTTATCGTGTATATGCTGAAATGGATTTTAAATGATAGATGAGCGAATATGTTGCACTTAAAAAGCCTATTTGCCCAAATAAAACACATTTCAAATTGTTTTTATAAGAGATAATATAGAATTAATTCAGGGCTCGAAAGAAAATGTTTGAATAATAATCTGACAATAAAGATTATAATTTATACATTTGGTTTCAAAATACCTAGTCAGGTTTATTTTCTAATGTTTTATAATATCAAAGTAATACTGCTTCAAAAGTATTAAAAAATACTTTGTCTTAGTGTTCTTAACAATCTTGCTGGTGAAGAATTTTTTTCTTAATTGTTATTAAATGTTAGCAAAAGAAACATCAATAATTGCATTAAACAAACAACACACAAAACGTTTTTATGTTTTAAATGTTCACAAGTTTCCAGAATTACACCAAAGTTGAACTCTATCAAGGGCATAGGCCATACCACAACAGACATATGATTCAACCAAAGATAAATGGCCAACCAAGGTCAGTATTTAATGAGTTTTCTTGCCACTCAATATCCCTTTTCATGGCTTATTAAATCTCAACAATCATCCCATAGTCTACATTTGGGGTACTTCATGGGAAAGCAAAACCACAGTAAGTTCCTTCCTTGATTATCATGAGCCTCCTTGAAAGCCGATGATAAACCCACACCTATGAAAGTTGACCCGCAGTCAAAATACCCATCTTGAATGAAGGCTAAAGATATTGGTTACTTCTGGGCTCAGTATGAATGTAGCAAATAAATTGATTTATTAATGGTAAGGTCTTTCTTTTTCTTGTCAATGCTCAGACAAACACAATGGCTCTCCACACAAAGATGGCATGGGCTTCAGGTCCTTTACACTGCTGTAGAGCTTCCATGCATCACCTTGGTCTCCTTTTCCAAACTCTAGCAGATGAGGCTATCATAGTTGGCTGGTCACAACAGGGCAGGATGACCTCCAGAAGCTGGAATTGTACTTCATCCAGGCACTCTACCAGCCCAGGGGGACTCCACAGGCAGAGCACCATAGTTGTTAATGATTGGAGTGGAAAGTGGGGCAATGAGGTAATGTGCTTTTTGACCCAGTGCGTCCAACATTTATTAGTTTTTTTATAGACTTTTTCAGCTTAAACAACATTTATAAACAAGCAAATTCATTGAATTGATATCCCTTGCCAAATAAACTTTATTTATGGATCGGTGCAAATCCCTTGATATACAGTATAATCATTAAGTGCAGGGTAATAATTATTATCAGAACAGGTAGCAATTAAGTGTAGGGTAATTGTTTTTATAAATTGCAATTTTCCTCATTGATATCTATAACACCCATGCAGTTTCATGATGAAATGTTGTAACGTATCTGACATATAGCACTGAAAAGTTCCAGCATACAAAAACAACAAAGAGCAATAACTCTTATTTAAGAAAGTGAAGAGTTATGGTTCTTTAGCATGGCACTTTTCCTCAATAATATGAATTCACCCATGAATTTTCATGTTGAAATCTTCAAGGTATCTGAGATATAGCTCTGAAAAGTTTCATCATACAAAAAAGGATAACAACTCTATTAAAGAAAGTGCAGGGTTATGGTTCTTGAGCATGGCACTTGTCCTAATTGATATCTATACACCCATGAAGTTTCATGTTAATATCTTATTTAGGTTCTGATATAGCCCTAAAAAGTTTTGTGACAGACGCACTTAAAGACTGACGGGCTGACAGATATACTGATGGACGGACAAGGCCAAGTCTATATTCCTCCGCCTTTGGCAGGGGATAACAACTGGACATTCAAACTGGACATCTTTATTACCCTTGGCCTTGACATTATGATAAGACATGTCCTTTTTCTAGCAATCTGACAATTGCAATGACAAGCTGATTTACTATCAACTTTTAATTATAGGAAGACATGACCATTTGCATAGTTACTTGACATAATGGAAATTACCATGTCATTTACCGACAGCCGGGCATATAAGAATATAATGTCGAGACATGATCATTTACCATCAGCTTGACAATGTGGTGACATGACAATTTTATAACTAACTAAAAATGGCGCGGCAGATGCCGACACCTATCGGCACGCCGCATGTTTGACCTAAGGGCGCCCCAGGGTTGGTAATGGGGCCATGCATAGTTGAGATTGACGGTATTGTCATAAGAGATGTTCAGTATCAATTTGAAGTAAATCGGTGTAGAAATGAAGAAGTGAATGTAAAATAACCTAAACAAGTTCAAGGTCAAGATCACAGGGGTAAAAAAAAATTTGCGCATGGAAAGGTCAGTAGTTATGAGCCTTTTTCGAATCGCTGTCGCAGGAAAATCTCTGACCCGGCCCCACCCCAACCCCCATTACTTTTGACCCAGAGGTCAGATCAAAATTACAAATAGTGCACCGTCGCACATATGCTCGTAGTTTAGTCCATGTGTGTAAGTTTCAAGGTTCTAGTGCTAATAGTGTAGGAGGAGATGTGGCCAGGACGGACGGACAGACGGCGGAGATAACCACATAATCCCCACTTTTTCTCCGAAAAGCGTGGGGATAATTAGACAATTAAGAACTTTTTACCACTGGCTCGTCATAATGCAGGGGTCAAAGTTGGATATTCTGAAAATCCTGAACTTAAAGCTGGGGGCCAGGGGGCCGCATGGCCCTCGGTGGGTCCAGGGGACAAAAAGGGGCCAGAGGCCCCCGGAAGCTCCTGGATTCAACGCATTTAAAGGGTGCCTGTACCTGTTCTGGTGATTCTGTTTTCTTAAAAAAACAACATACACATATATCTAAAAATCTTCATGTATTTGATAAGGAACACACAAAAGTGAGTCAAAAGGAAATTCATTTACATGCACCCTCTGTCTGGCATGGACTCGACTGCAGGTGTTGCTTTTGAAGAACCCGGTAAAACCTGTAACAGTCATAACAAATTATTATATTTTTCACACATACTTTAAAAAGTCAATAATACATGTCTAATAAATGCAGAATCAAATGTTTGTCACCATTTATATTCACAGATGCATGCTGCCAGAAGCCTCCACATACACCCAAGAAAATTGGGTATGGTGGTTTCTGCTCAACAGTTAAAATTGAATATTTCGGCTTGGGTTCCCCTAGTTTTTATCCCAATTGTTTTGTTTGAATGCTAAATAATTGTATATTTTTGACATAGGTTGTCCATATTTGTTTTACAAAAAGTAAAAAAAAACATTTCTTGCTGCTGGGCTCATATAACATATAACAATAAAACATTTTATTTAACTAAAAAAGACCTGTCCCAGTCAGCAAAAATGGCGTATTTGATCGTATCTTCAATTACTGTTAAAATTCTTTTCCTGTTTTATGCTTTATTCAAAGGTCAAAATGTTTTAAAAGCTCACAATCAATGAATCATACGTTATTAATAAAATATTTTGACAAATTTGCTAGATGTATCTTGCCGATTTTTGATGCAAAACAAGCCAAACAGTAAACTTTAGCAACAGAAAATACGACCAAATTCGGGGTGTTAGTTTAAAAAAATAAAAACCCTACCTGGTTGGTCTTGATGGTTCTTACATTCTTTATGTGATAAGGGTCCTCTGCGTGGAGACGAAATGCCTTCTTCCCACAAGACTGATAATTCAGGGTTTTCTTACAAACTTCTCAAACCGCTTTTCCACAAGATTCCACTTTTCTCAACCAGTTCACTCCCCGCCTGTAGTCAGGCGTAGTTTTTCTCGTGTAACTATTCCCAGCGCCACTTATTTTATGCACCTTCAAGATTTTTCACCTTATATCCAACAGGCAAGTATCTCATTGCCATTTTTCTCAACTAAAGTCTAAACACAGCATCCCATTCGGCATTAAATATATATTTATATAAATAAATATATATATAATATAAAGTCCAACAATAACCAAGTAAATCAAATAAAGTTCCAAGAGAATACCTGTGATTTCAACTTCTAAACACCACGGAAATATAGATTTTTTTGATTGGATACATTGAATTATTTCGACCAATGAAATAACCCAATAGATACATGGGTGCTGACAATAAACGCCGGACATATGGATGCATTTACGCTACCCGCGCTTCCGCGTAAGTTAAATGAACCATCTTGAACGTATTTTCCGCCCTCTTGCATTATCGGCCAATCTATGTAGTACCACCCTCCCCCACCCCCACCTCCCAATATCTCATCGGATTTACAAGATTTAGAAAAACGGCCCGGGCCGATGCAGAAAATCCAGAATTCCGGTACAATCCGGAGAACTTTGACCCCTGTCATAATGTGAAAACATGATAGGTATAACATGGCATTCAACTAGACATATCAGATGAAAATGCCTGAACAGGATATTCTACTAGAACTTTTATCCCATCATCAGACGTGCATTGTCGAAATAAACCACTGTGGAATAAATTTTCCTCTATTTCGGCAGTGCTGAAATATAGCTGTCACGCGCGGCAGAGAATGGTCATATTACTCCGAATCAACTCTAAAGTAATCATTTTTAGTAAAATCGATTCAGATTCAACAAAACAAACAATTTGATACCAAGATGTAATATATTTTTAACACATAATGCAACTGAAAAAAACATTATTTACAAATATTAAGTGCGCGTACTCGTGACGTCATTATTAACACGTCATACGACACAATGCATGTTCTTTCACGCTAAAGCTGCAGTTGTTTAGTGTGTTTTTTTCATAATTTCTTAAAAATTGGGGAAGAAGAGGTATGATAAACAGAACAAGAGATGTGTTTGTCAGAAACACAATGCCCCTTACTGCGCCTCATTGAAATAAAATTTCTATTTATCATTTGGCAGGTATAGAAATCATCTCCCTTTAAAGGTTTTTTTTTTCTGTTTCATAAATTTAAAGGTTATTACTGGTTGACCGTGTATCTATGGACATAAGTCCACAGGTATGTAATGAACGTGTGTATTTCAGAGTTTATTTACAGGTCCTACTGGCCTCTTCACGAGGTTATAGTAGCCCGACCTGCCCCTGTGACCTTTCAGGGGAGAAAGATTAATTTAGAGCCAAAGTAGGTCAAATTTACCCCGGTTTCCCGGGTATTCGCCAAAGAAATAATTTAGATCCAAATAGACCAGTGCACGGTGGCCAATGAGACCTTAATGTGCACTGGTAGTATGTAATGAACATCAAAGAAATTATAATTATATCATTTAAAAAAAACTTTGACAAATCTATCATTTGGGTTATAAATAATCCAAATAATAAATCTGTACAGTAACTGTGAAAAGAACTTCAATTCTTGGTAAGGAAATATATAATATGAGATTTATAATTATATAAATTACTTCCCTTGAAAATAATTGTCTGTAACAAATGTCTATTTTTAGTAGCAAATAATTAAAACCCACTACCGTGACTGTAGATTCACCACTCAAAATGTGCAGCTCCATGAGATACACATGCAGGCCAAATAAATAAAGTGGCTATGTTCAATATTGAATAATTTTCTCCCTTTTTAAAGCTTATTACTTCCCTTAAATCTGTATTTTTTACCGTAGACCGTAAAGGATGACCTTGACCTTTTACCACAATGTGTTTGTCAGAAACACAATGCCGCCTACTGCGCCGCTTTGATTTATTTAACAAAAATATATACGTGGGCAGGTCAGGTAACTATGTCCATTTAAAGCTTATTACTTCTCTTGACTTTGTTTTTTCGACCCTAGACCTTGAAGGATGATGTTCACCTTGAAATTTTACCACTCAAAATGTGCAGCTATACGAGATACACATGCATGCCAAATATCAAGGTGCTATCTTCAATATTTAAAAAGTTATGGCCAATGTTAAAGTTTTTTTTCGGACAGATGGACAGACATACTGACTGACAGACAGTTCAACTGCTATATGCCACCCTACAGGGGGCATAAAAACAGGTTAGTTACTGATCTTTTTGTAATGTATTAGGCTCGGCACGATTAAAATAATGAAACAATGTTTGCTTAAAATAACTTTGGGATTTTCCGTGTAGTTCGATTTTCCTATTCTATTTTTAAAGAAATAATTTACGACTAAGAAAATTAATGGGATAAATTGAATACTAGGTCGGTGCCGAATAAAGCAAAGTTTATTTTGCTCGGCACGAAAATCTGAACCACTCACCAAGGCTCGTGGTTCAGATTTTCTAAGCCTCGCAAAATAAACTTTGCTTTATTCGGCACCGACCTAGTATCTCTATTTATACAAGCTTTCTAAAACATGTTGCATATTAAACATGCTATCATAAGACAAATATTGGAACTACGGATGACTAAAATATAAAATACATCTATATTGTAATTATTAAATTTTTTGGAAATTCATTTGACTTAAATTAAAAAAATATTTGCTTAAAATTTAATATTATTTCGATGCACTACTTAATGATTGCATTTTTTTTTTAAATAATCAAGATCTCTTGTTTGGAATGGTAAAAGTTTAAAAAACGATCAGAACAATTTAGGAAATAGAACAAAAATCAGAAGCATATCCTTAAACAGTAGCATGAATACACTTGAAGACAATTTAACCTTGCCAGAGGTTAATGTTCGCAAAGTGCCGAAGAAGCAAGAATGAAAACCATGAAAACCGGTATAATCTGTGTAATCAACAGAAATGTGTGTTTAATCTATGGCTCTTATCTGGGCCTGAAAGCTGCTATCTCAGTTGGCAGATAGAAGGGCAGTGGGCTGTATCCCCAGGGGAATCTGTAGACCTGATAACTGGCGTGATATAAAGGCCAGAAGACCAGGGGGATCCAAGACTAGCTAAGTTCTACTGGTATATTTTGATGGTTTAACCCTATATCACTTAGATACTTTCATACACGTGTTGTCCCTTATAAAGTTTAATTCAAATAAAGTGATATTATGGGGATCTAACAGTATATAGTTGTCTATCGCACTCTTTGTTTATTTTTGGTGTTTTCACTTCATAAACACTTATATTTGTTAATGCAGCATCAACATACTAAAACAATATCCCGGAAAGAGAAAAATAATCCATTTGAATATCAACCGTACTTTCGTTTTGAAAACTGACGACAGAAATGATTTGATGTAAGATGTGAGTCTAAATGTAGTTTTCATGCAGATTCGTTCATACGACACAAAGACACAATTTTGTTTTACGGATCATTTCAGCTTAGAGGACAGGGTGAGTCATGTAAAATATCGAAAATAATATATATTTTTTATAAACAACTGGTAGCAAGGTTAGTTGTAGATAATTGGTCAGTTACCACATTTTAACAAATTCTTTTGGTCTGTTAATTCTTTTCAGCCCAATTCAACAGTGAAAAATACCCATAATATCACTTTAAAGATTTTTTTCACTAGATTCAAGTTTTTAAGGCTTCATCTCCAACCCTTACATACTGATGAGCAGCAAACAGCATAAAACCTGAACAGACTGCGAGTGACTCACAGGCTGTTCTGATTTATGCTGTTTGCACACAGCCATTTTCACTTTGCTTCTGAGAGGGAAAGGGTTAATGCTAGAATCAAACACCACCACTTATAAATAGTTTTTCTGTGTATTTTGAAGTATATGAGGTAGCATTAGTGTGTGCCCAGAGTGTGCACCCGGAGTGTGTGCCCGGAGTGTGTGCCCGGAGTGTGTGCCCGGTGTGTGTGCCCGGAGTGTGTACCCGGAGTGTGTACCCGGAGTGTGTACCCATAGTGTGTACCCGGAGTGTGTGCCCGGAGTGTGTACCTGGAGTGTGTACCCGGAGTGTGTGCCCGGAGTGTGCCCCATGACTGTGTGCCCCAACATTCCTACCTGACTAATTTACTAGACTCACAAAATAAGGGACAAATTTTTAATTACAGCAGCTGCTGCAAAATTGTCCAAGTTTGGTTCGGTCTTGTGCTGTGGGGGGAAGTTGGAGTACCCGTGGAAAAACCCACCTGTCCAGTATGGTGACCACATGCTTTCAGAAAGAGGATAAAAGGGATCTTATCACGGTTTGGTAAATTGACAAAATTTAACAAAGTTGTTTCAGATTCGCAAATTTTCGGTTTAGTTATGATATTTGTGAGGAAACAGTATTACTGAACATTTGCCATGGTCTAATATAGCCATTATATGCATCTTTTGACGATTTAAAAACCTAAAAATTATAAAGCGCTGCAACGCTAAACGATTGAATAATTTGGAGAGTTCTGTTGTTGTCGTTTAAATTTGTGAAACTACGAAGATTGCTTATATAACGTATAAAATACGCATGTTATGTATGCTTTGCAGGATAGCTCAGTTGGCTAATGCTAATGCGTTTTTACTTCAGGATTCCGGGGGTCACTGTTTCGAGTCCTGCTGCGGGCTCCTTTTTTTCCATTTTTAAATTTTACATTTATATTTTTTACTGGAGCTTTTAAAATGTAATGTTTACATTTATCAATATAAAGCATTTAATGACAAACTTCAAAATATACCAAAATCTGTGAAAAGGCCCCTTTAAACCCAAGTCGCCTAGATGAAAATCACCTGTATTTTTTACTGTGCTTACAGCCCAAAATACTCTAGGCGCAATATATAATGACAACCACATGTATGCAACACATAGGGTTTAAAGGTTTTTAACCTGTGTGTCTTTGATTAGCCACATCCTCAAAAATTTCATTCATATTCGTACTTAACATAGATAACTGTCTTCATAACAAATTTACACAAAATGTGTTGTCGTTTTTCTGGAAGAATAAACTTGAAGTTCAGTATGTGCCCTGTTTTAAATGCCACATTAAATTCTATGGAATATAGAAATATTCGTTTTAAAGCTCCATCAAAATGAAATGTGAAATTTCCTGTGTGGGTGCCTCACATTTTCAGTTTTTCAGAAGCAGCCGGCTGCCATGGTAACTGATTTATTATCAGCTGTGGGTCAAAATGTAAAGATCTGGTAGCTGTTCCCAGTTAAAGCACTGGCACATGAACTTTGTTACTATTTCAGCTTCTTTTTCTTAGCGTATGGAACATTTCTGTGCTTTACACAAACTGTATGTTTGACTGCATGTATCCCCGCACTGTTCTTATTTAATTATCAATACCAAGGAAACATAAACTAAAATTTTGATTTAATGCAACATGAACAAACAAACTGTTTTCTGAATTTTTTTAAATGAAAGTACATCATAATAACAATGCATTTGTATGCATGTTATATTACTGAAGTCATAGCCATGCTCCTTTATTGTTAATATTGACACACTATTGATACTTACTTAAAACATGGGAAGAAGGAGATAACAATTGGGCTTGACACAAACACAGTGTCAGCTTTTTACAGAAGCCTCATAACAAAACAAGAGGGTCTGAAAGGCCCAAAGTCGCTCACCTGAGGTACAAAGGAACTGGCATGTTCTGTGCAGCCCAAGATATCATAAGAACACATTTTCTGACCAAGTTTCATGAAGAGTGAACTATAAATGTAAAATTAAGAGTGCTAACAAGGTCTTAATACAGCCATAAAAGGATAAATTTCCTGCCCCTGGTGGAAATGTTTTTCAACAGACCGGAACCATTTTTTAATCTCATCCAAGATATCATTAAAAAAAATATTCTGACCAAGTTTCATGATGGTTGGACAATACATGTGACTTTCAGAGTGTTTATAAGTTTTTACCATAGCATTATAAGGAAAAAAGTCCCGGCCCCTGGCGGCCATGTTTTCCAAGCAACTGGAATCATTTTCGAACGCGTCCATCATGTAATTGGGGCAAATCTTCTGACCAAGTATAATGATGATGGGACTATAAATGTGGCATCTGGAGTGGTAACATGTTTTTTAACAGACCAGAACCATTGTGTACTCATCCAAGATATCATTTGAGCAAATGTTCTGACAAAGTTTCTTGAAGATGTGACTTTAAGAGTGTTAACAAGCTTTTACTAAAGCCATATAAAGCAAAACGCCCGCCCCCTGGAGGACATGTTTTCCAACCAAATGAAACCTTTTTTTTTCAAACTTGTTCAAGAAATCATTGGGATTAATCTTCTGACCAAGTTTCATGAATATCTGAAAATAAATCTGGCCTCTAGAGTGTAAACAAGGTTTTACTATAGCCATATAAGGAAAAATGCCCCTCGAGCCATGTTTTTCAAGCAACCTAAACTATGTTTAACCCTTTCCTTGACAGCCATTTAGCCAATATAAGCCTCTCCAGTTACCACAAGACCTAGCTGCCTGCTGACCAGTGGCTGATAGCCATCTTATCAATATCAGTACCCCATCTTTACAGGCATTTTTGGAAAAACGCTGTTTTATGACCCTCATTGCTTTTGAACCTGATATTCTCATAAAAATTGAAATATTATTGAAAAATACACAATATGAAAGTTTAAGCTAATAAAATTACCTTTCCTGTGGTGTAAACTGTATGTTTCTACCTTAATTTATTGGTCAGTTATAGTCATGCAAAGTTGACCGTTGTGTGTTTTACTGCGTTTCAATGCAAATCTACCTCTTTGGAAACGCAACCGTCATTGCCTTTAAACCTGATTTTCTCATAAAAGTTGAAATATTATTGAAAAACACTCAATATGAAAGTTTTAGCTAATAAAATTTCCTTTCCTGTGGTGTAAACTTATGTTTCTACATTATTTTATTCATCAGTTATAGTCATGTAAAGTTGACCGCTGTGTGTTTTACTGGGTTTAAATGCAAATCTCTTTCCAGCTCATATAGAAACTTTGCAAAGTTGGTGTGTTGAATCAAATACAAATAATTATATTTTGGAATATTAATTTTTTTTCTTACTTTCCAAACTACAATTCTTCTTTCTTGAAGATTTTTTTATTTTATAAATTCATTCTGCAAGCCTCAAAATTTATGTAAATTCTTATAAATAACTATAGAAAAACACAGAGTTTCTCAAACAACTTCATGCATTTTCAAAATCAATTGTATTATTTCTTATAAAATTCGTACGATAATTGGTGTTTCTATTACATTAATTCACCAAATGATTTATAAATATTTATAGATACCGGTAACAATTTAATTGGATGTTGCATAATGTGCCATGAATATTCATATAATTAATTTGCATTTTGCATTTTATTACCGATCGAAATCCGGCAATGTCGGCGTCTTCAATAAGTCTTCAGTTCGTGTATTTATTTGCAAAATTCCAATTTTAAGCGGCTACTTTATTATCAAATACTCCAGTTTATCTGATCGCCGACATATAACTTTACAACCCAGAAGTCGCCGACAAACCCGTGTATTTGTGTACCAAATTACAAAATGCCGAGGTAACATGGCACGCGCGCCAATGTCATATGAAGACTACTGCTGCGTCCGGTAAACATGTTTATTCAAAGTGTCTAGAACCTGTGTTTCTTATCCCTAAATGTTAGATTAGCACGTGCGCTATTAATTATTATTGGTCAGTTCAAAGGCATATTGAAGACCGCCGACTGCATCTTTGTTTTATTGCCCAATCAAGCACCGATAATCCAATATCCTGTGTATTACAAAACACAAATTTTAGATAAGCACGTGTCGTTTGTAAAAACATTTTATTGTACATGCCATTAAACATATCGATGACATTAAACATACCGATGTAATTCTCGTATATGATCTCGGAAACAAACATTTACGATATAATGGAATCAAACAACAATAAGAATGAAATCGATTTACAACCAAATGATATTATATCCCTATGGAACGTGTTTATTTTTGCGAAATTTTTAACGAGTTATTAATACGTTTTCGGAAAATGTCCAAATTAAAAACGGTTCGAGAATAGCAGTTATTTTAGGACATTACGAAATGCCTGAAGCGCGCACATCCCGGAACGTGATTTACGCATGTCAAATAGTAAACCCTCGTCTTGATTGGTCGCCAATTGCATCATAACTTTAAATAGCAACATTACCGGATGTTTACTTGACAGTTTAGAAAAATGATGAACGCAGGTGTATATGCATTTCTGTTACACTTAAAACGTCATTTTAAGCATTTAAATAGCAAATTAAATCGTGCCGCGTAAAAACGCGTATATATCAGGTAATAGATAGGGTAGTAGAAATGCGTAGATAACAGGGATTCGATACAGGCGTAGATACGCGTATTTGACAGGGAATAGATAGGGTCGTAGAAACGCGTACCTGTCAAGGAAAGGGTTAAACTCTTCCAAGACATCATTGAGACAAACGTTCTGACCAATTTTCATGACCCTTATTGCAAGTGGAGTCACTAGATGATCTGACAATAATTGTGGTCCGTACATTGCAAACATGGTTTTACTATAGCAATACATAGCCATTTAAGGAAAAATGCCCCGCTTCCTGGCAGCCATGTTTTTCAAGCAACCTGGACTATTTTTGAACTCATCCAAGATATCATTGAGACAAAACTTTTGACCAAGTTTCATAAAGATCAGACAATAATTGTGGTCTATAGAGTGTTAACAAGGTTTAATTATAGCCATATGTAACATTATAAAGAAAAATGCCCAGCCCCCTGGCTGCCATGTTTTTCAAGCAACCGGAACCATTTTCAAACGCATGTAAGATATCATTTAAACATATGCTCTGACCAAGTTTCATGAAGATGTGACTTTTAGAGGGTAAACAAGGTTTTACTAAAGCCATATAATGAAAAAAAATACCCAGCCCCCTGGCGGCCATGTTTTTTGACCAACCAGAACCATTAACGAACTCATCAAAGATATCATTGGCACAAATCTTCTGATCAAATTTCATGAAGATTGGACATGTGGCCTTTAGAGTGTTAACAAGGTGAATGTTTACGCAGAAAACACACAAAAGACAAATGGCGATCACAAAAGGTCACCATGAGCACATTGTGGGCCACAAACCGCTTCTAGTGATCAAATCAGCCGCCTGCAGTCCCTTATTGAATACCCTGGATTGATACTAATTCAAACACATTTTTTATACTGCAATTTTGCTTCTTTTTTTTTTAAACAAATCCAATTTACTTGCTATTTTTCTGTTATTTATCTTACAGAGCACATTCAAAAACAAAATAAGTATAACTATACGATACAATGTCATCAATATAATTATACAATTGTTTTGTTTTATAAAATAAACAAAATTTAATCCATTAACTAAAACAAACTTTGAAAAAGCCTATAAAGGCAAAATATATGAGTAAAAAGTGCTGAGTTTTCAGTATAGGACATAAATGTTGGTGTGCTATGTGCTATGAGCCTCAACAAGTAAATCGTGTTTGTATCCAAGTTCCCACGGTGTGAAAGCAACACACTACAAGCTAAAGTCTGAAAACTTTTTTCATGTCTACAAAATTAAAAAAAAATGTCTTCCTTAATTACATTCAAGCAGATGTATGACAATTACATTCAGCATGAGTATATTTCAGTGCGCCCAGACACAAGGAAATGTATGCACAGATCAGATTACAGTGAAGAATCATTGCATGTAATGATTCCACAAAAAATACAACAAAAATTAAAAACCTCCATGGCATTGTCTTCTTAAAAGTATTTACTTTTACATGAGATATTTACTTGAACTTTGTGGAGGCATTTCTAATTTCTCGCTGTCTGTGAAACAAAACAATCATCATAGTAAAGCATGTGTTTTTAATAAGCTGTCTCCCTGTATTGAAATATGTCTGCTGTTTCAATGATTTAACCCATCATTCATAAGATTATGAACTGTCTTTTTTTCTCAAGTAAAATTTTTGCAATGACAAACTTGCACAAGCATGATGACAAATTGTTAAAAAAGTGTATTTACATAATTATTACGACCCTTTTCACATCCTCTGTATTGAGTTCTGAATGAGTTGCCTCCATTGATAAAATGAATCAAGAAATCAAGACAAGATATGTTAATATAATGACACTTATCATTATGTTTTATGTACATGTTAATTTTGTTCATCAAAAAATAGATCTAGCTTTTATTTATAGATAATTAACTGAAAACTAAAACTGCAAATTTCCAGCTTTGTTTTTTTTCATTGATAAATTAGTCAGGACAATGGCTTAAATTGGGAATTAGGACACTCTTCTATGCAAGTATAAGTTCTGTTTTCAGGCAATACCCGTTAAATTCTCAAAGTTAAAATTAGACACAGCAGAGTTAAATCCCTTTCAACAAAATTTTGATAAATCAAAATATTATTAATATTGAAGTATAGATTTCTTAAATCATGGACTTCAAACATCTAGCCTTTTTTAGTATAGAAGTATAGAAAATATCAAAAGGATTCCCAGAGTTCCTTAATTTTATTAGGACTGTGCAGAAGTTATTTTTTACAAACTCATTAATTTTAATACCAACTTGTGACATGAGTTCAATCTCAGATAGTTCTTATTCAGCGGACAGACCCAGGGTTAATGGGTTATTCAAACTGAAATCCACCAAAATCCACTTAAAAACGCCTTGGATATTTGCATAACCATGGTAACCAGAGGAAAAATAACCCAGCTGATCTAAAGGCACAAAATCTGGTAGACAGAATTCTACCTCTGTGAGCAAGTAAAACCTGGTACCCTGAATGGTTAGAATTCCTGAGGTATTCTTGGCGTATTCTTCAAGCATTTGTCTGAATTGCTGCACACCTGTCTAAACATGTTCTGCAGAAAACCAAACATTAGTACCACACTTTGGTGCGTGTGTGGGGGGAGATGTAGGGAAACTATAGGCAACATCACTCTATATTTCTGTTCAATGTTATTGGTATTAATTGTCAAGGGACATTACTAGTGGATGCTTTGATGTTTCGAATTATGGCTCAGAAAAACACATGATTATCATCGCAAACATGCTCTTTCTCCTGTTGACGAATGTACAAGGAAGGGTAGAAAGCTTTTGGGGTATAAATTCTGGAACGGTTTTCTATGTCAAGTCATTCTGGAAGATGTAGATAGTATGCAAAAATCTTCTTTAAAGCAGATTTTGAAGGAGAAAAAAACATTTTCTCAGTTAAAGTGTTGATAAAAATCATCAACATTTATCAAGTATTAATGAAAGAAGTGATTTAAAACGGTGATTTTCACAAATTGCAATATTCTTAGAATTTAGCATGGATGATTACAAATTTCGACGGAGCGTATTAATAACCAAATTGGATTACAAGTCATTTTTAAATGTAAGTTTGAATGTGTGATTTTGAAAGACGCTTCTGTTCTTTTCAGTTTTGTGTTCCGTGTGGTCTGCAGTGCATTTTTCCCCTACAGCATGGCCTGAATATCTCACTGGTTGCTTCTCTTTCACAACATGGTTGTTTCCCCTTGACCACTATACATAAAATGTGTAAAACAACCTCCACAAAGAACATGTTTATCAAGCTTATGGCTTATGAAGCACTTTTAGAACACATAATTGATATTTTCTGGTGTTGAATAACATGAGAATATATAATACATACTAAAACAAGAGAAAATGCATAACAAATAGTAAATTACAGTGAACATAAATAAGGATTTTAGCTAAAGCAGAATGAAAGGGGAGGGGCCTCACCCTATTTTTTTCCCTCGTTCTTGTAAATACACTTTCACTGTCCATCTGAACTTGATTTTTCCCTAAGAAGAGACCTCCATTAAACAATACATACCATATTAGCAGAAAGTGAAGTCCCAGATAAGCCTGTGCAGAAAACATTTCAAGTATGTGAGTCGCGTTCTGAGAAAACTGGGCATAATGCATGTGGGTAAAGTGTCGTCCCAGATTAGAATGTGCAGTCCACACAGGCCAATCAGGGATGACACTTTCGTGCAGAAGAGACTTCCTTTAAACGAAAAATACCATAAAAGCGGAAAGTGTCGTCCCTGATTAGCCTGTGCGGACTGCACAGGCTAATCTGGGATGAAACTTTATGCACATGCATTAAAGCCTGTTTTCTCAGAACGAGTCTCACATGTATGAAGCCCCATTTTCCCAGAGCAAGGCTTAACCCTTTGCATGCTGGGAAATTTGTCGTCTGCTAAAATGTTGTCAGTTGAATTTCTAAAATTAGCATTTTCTTCGATTTTTTTTTCAAAGAATACTATCAAAATAGCAAACAGTTTGGATCCTGATGAGACGCCACGTTCTGTGGCGTCTCATCTGGATCCAAACTGTTTGCAAAGGCCTTCAAAATTCGGTTCCAGCACTGAAAGGGTTAATTCAAAGTCTCAGCAATACAGCAAGTTATCTTTGTCAGCACCTTGATCTCAATATTCCTGATTTATCAAATGTACAAATCCCTAACATAACCCATTCACAAAGCCCCATACCTGAACCAATAACCAATAACTTATAAGCCCAGTTCATTATTAGCACATCTGATCAGCCATATGGCTTGCAGACACAGGGCCAGCCATTTATGATAATTGAATGCACATGGCAGGGGCCTGGTACCAATGATAACGGATAACTGTACATCATGCATATGCCCATAATTAATGCCCCACATCCTTCCTGCAGAGTAGATTAATATTTATTTATCACTTGATTAACACATTACTATGGCAAATGGGCAGCCTACTTTGGCTTGTGAAATTCTGGCCTGCATTGCCAAAGTTGGTCATATGCTTAGAGATTTTATAATCTGTGAATGATTTTCTGTTGGAACCAATATACCTTAATTTCTTTTAACAGCTAATTTTATTTTTATTTTTTACTGGCGCTTTTTAGATTCAATGTATACATTTATCAACATAAAACATTTAATGACAAACTTCAATACACGCCAAAATCTGTGAAAAGGTCCCTTTAAACCTTTCCCACACAGAGGCAAAGTGAAAATGAATATGTGCAAACAGCATAAAACCACAACAGCCTGCAAGTAACTCTAACTCCCAGTCTGTTTCAGGTTTTATGCTATTTGCTGCTCATCAGTATCTAATGGTTGGAAATGAACCCTTTAAAACTTGAATCTAGTAAGGAAGGTCTTTGATTCAATTTAACTTTCTAATGGACTACTAACGGGTCAAAATACGTGTCTGAGTGGTAAAGGGTTAAACCAATCAATGTAAGCATTCAAACAACCTTAGCTACTAATAATAAATTGATTTTTGAAAATGAGCGATAAAAGTTTATGAAAATGTTTCAAGTATGTTTAATAATTGAATTTAAGTTTTCATAATACTATAATTATGATACAATTATGGACAAACAGTATAACATTTTAATCCTGAATATTCACATGGTGCTGATACTATATTTTCGAAATTTCAAAAAATGAAATTTGAAAATATCGATGTATGTTTGAAGTTCTTTTATACAGAAACAACAAAACAGTTAATGAGTTAAAGAATCATGACATAAATTTTCTACATCCAAAGAGGCATTTGGGCCTTCATTATTTTCCAACAACAAAAACATGCCTCATAAATAAGGAAATGGCGACAGACATATATAAATGACATATTCCACTGTCTTTCATGATAACATCATGTAAATCTTCCATACATCTGATCTCACGCAACAAATCATTAAAGGTCAAACAAATTCCTACCAGTTACTTCGCTTTACCAGGCCGTGTTATCACTACAAAAATATCTCAGAAATTCCCAGGTGTACATTAGCAAGGCAAATGTGTATATTACATATATAGAAATAGTTACTATGAGCTAGCATACACCTGGTGTTGGGTTACATTCTGTAGTATTCTACAGAAGGTCATTTAGGGTACAGGATTGCCTGTCTTGCCAACATTGGGCCATTGGTGGATAACTGATCTATATAATGGGTAAATGAGAGACCAATAAGAGATTTACCCAAGATTTGGAGGTGGGGGAGGGCTGGGAAAATAATAGCACATAGCAGCAGACAGTTTCTACCCTGATATATAAAATCATCCTGCTGGAACTGAATCATACAAGAGGGTTACTTATTGTAACAGACTGTTGTGAATGGTGTTACTCTTATGGGACACATACAAGGGTAGTAGGGTAGATGTGTGTATGCGTAAGAATGTAAAGGTCAGTGTATATAATGTACATGTACCTATACTGTGGTATATTTTTGATATTTTGATTCTGGTAAATTCTGTATAGGCCTACAAATGCTCTAATCTTTCATGAACACTGAAAATGTAAGAACTCAGTTTCTTGTTAGAATGAGTTGTACTTTCTAGCTGGACCGTTAAATGCTAACAGTACAAAGCAATTGGTGTTATGAAGTCTGCTCAGGTGAGGGGAACCAAAATGCCTCATGTTGCAAAAATCAAATATGGTGGACACCCTACCTTCTGGTTGCTATGGAAACTCTACAATATGGAGGCATGGGAAATAATGTATAGTTTCACTTTGGTTATTACAAATGATGTGCACAGATTCTTCAGGAAATATATATTAAATGCTGAGCTTCTAGTTGTATTTATGGTACATTTTGGATTGCGTGAGCACATAGACAGTTGTACAACTAGCTTCTTCAACAGTCCCTGGAGAAAGCAAGGTATTTTATATTGTATATTATAATGCATGTATGATTTAATATTTTACATGAAACTGTATTGAAAACTAAGGGAAATACTTATATGCTGCCATGTACATAATTATTATGCAATTATAAGTGTTGAATACCAAATGACATAGTCACGTTTTTGCATTTGACACAATGTCTATCACATACTTGACTTAATCAACTTTGTTTACAAGCCTGAAAGTTTGGAGATAACTGTCTAGTAAGCGAAGTGAAGATTTCAGACATATTGAGGTCAAAAACCAAAAAACATTTACATAACAACCATGAAGAAATGAAAACATTACTTGAACAACTTTTCAAATGGATTATAGTTCAGGTCAAAGCCAAATGTGGATAAACCCTGTAGCAAACTGCCAGACTAAGGGTGCAAAGCTGACCGCTGGTTGAATTTGGGTCAAATGTTTGTAGAATTAATTTGGTCCCCTTCAACCAGCTGTGCTATGCATTCCATATCATCATAAAAGTACTATCATAGAACAGGAATGTCCATGGAAAAACGGCCATATACAGACTGAAGGTGGATCCAACATCTCTTGACTACCATCATAGACTGGTAGCTGAGATTGCACAGATATTTGCAGGGAAAGGGATATCTGAAGCTTGAAAAAGTTGAGATGCCAAGTTATGCATTTCTTGATGCTTATGAATGGTATTTGGAGAAGAAACTGTAGGAATGATGTTGCTCAATATTGAAATGTTGATATTTTTTAACCCTTTGCATGCTGGGAAATTTGTCTTCTGCTAAAATGTCTTCTGCTTAATTTCTAAAATTAGCATTTTCTTCGATTTTTTTCAAAGAATACTATCAGAATAGCAAACAGTTTGGATCCTGATGAGACGCCACGTTCTGTTTGCCAAGGCCTTCAAAATTCGGTTCCCGCACTGAAAGGGTTAATGAGCGCGATAAAACACTGGCCTGCATTTTTCTGTAACTCTCAGAAAAATGGCATTTCATGTATTTCAATGTGTTTAGACTTTTTGTTCTGACATTTATCGACTGCAAAGATTAATATTTGTAAAGAACATGAATGGATTTGTGAGAACAAAAATGTAAATTCCTAAACAGAAGAGTGGACCAAGAGAAGATTCAGAAATTGTGAAATAAATAGGAAGAAACGGTTTCTGGACAGCTGCAATTTGGAAAGAACAGATAAATCTGCTGTAAAATGTGACATTTAAAACCCTGGTGTTGACATAAGAAACTGGGTCACAGTTAGAATGGGCCTCAAAATGACAACTTTTGGAAATCATGAACACTACGGAAAATGATACCAAAATAACTGGATAAATAGTGCCAAATAAAATACACAAGGATATGTAGCGCCAAATGCAACAATGCAATGATAAATAGTCCGATATGAAAGCTGCACCTTTTTTATAAACAAAGTGCATTGATGTTGAAAACGAACTGGGAAATATTTCACTTTTGAATGATATGAAGATTAACTTGTTGTGAACTGGGCCAAAACAAGTGACATGCATAATGATTTCCAAACCAACTATGTTGGACAGGGACAATATATTCTATGTTTATTATTTATACTTGAACATGAAAGTGTTTCTCTGAAGAAGAAGAATCTAAGACAGGCCATGTGCCAGTCTATGAGAATGGAAAACCTTTGCTCTGACAGTCAGATCTGGTGGGGGAAATTCTACACCTGATTATCTTCTACAGTAGCAGCCAGAATATTCTCCTTACCTGATTTCACCCAACAGCCCATTAGGAAGGCTTTTTTAGTAATGGGCGCTATAAATAGATTCTCGGCTAGGCTTATCAGGATAATGTGTTGTGTGTATTGGATGAACACTGAGGAATGCCAAACATTGTGTGTATTGGATGAACACTGAGGATTGCCAAACGCATTCACACAGCTCATGGTGGCATAGTATAGAGGTTTCGTGTGCACATCCTGTTATGTGTAATTGCTGTGCTGTATTTGTATTCAAAGTACATACATTTCAGAGTATATACAGTACATATATACGTTTCAAAGTACATACAGAACAAATATAAATTATACTGAGTAGTACAAATTTTTACGCTGATTGGAAAAAAACATCTGACTGATATGTGCTATTTCTGAATTTATAATCAAATGTTATGATGACATGTTCAAAATGTCAAAAGTATAACTTTGCAATATATGAAATTAATGATTCTTGTTTTATTTCAGGGTTAGCTATCTTAAAGTTGAAAGGACCAAAACAAATGGAAAATGTACATCTATTTATTGTATTCGATATTATTAACACTTTTAAAACTTTACATTGGTTTATATTGGAATAGAACAGTACAAAAGAATCAGTATTTAATTACATTAAAAGTGGCAAACCCTTATTTGAGCCATTATTTGGCACATATACATACTATTTTTTTTAGTTAGTGCATTTGAATGCGCAGCTCACGTTTGAAATGAAACTTTGAGTTTGATGATTAATAAAACAACTTTTCACAAATTGGTAACAATAACTTATTTAGTTAACACTCTTAGATTTAGGTATTCTTAACTGCACGTTCTTAACAGAGAACAAATAATTTGAAAACAGTTCCACTGTTCTTCTTTAAAAGGTTCTATGCATGGTTACTGTAAAAATCCCTCTGTATCCCATATTTAACACCCTGCCTTGCATCTGGCTGCAATATGCGGAGCCTCAAAGAACAAAAGACAGATTGATCACTGTGAACAATCAACCTCCGGAAACAGTAGGAATCTGTTCCTCATTGAGCAAACTATAATTATTGTTGTCATCACCTCATGCACAAAGACCCAGCTAACAATAAAGCTTATAGTTAAGCATAGCAGACCAGATTCTGAGCACAAGGAATGCATGAGAATTCATACCACGGTATGGAGATATGCACAAACTTGACAAAGCATTCACAGATGAACACAGGGGTAAAAGTCTCTTTCTGTAACAACAGAACTTTGCATCCACCCATTTTAACTGTGGCATATCATGTTCTAATCTCAACATATATTATAAATTCGTTATCAGTTTCATCATCACAAAAACAGCATCTCCATCAACCAATCATCATCAATCCCAGCAATAATGCAAGGAGCAACAATATAAGTCGCATTCTGAGAAAAATGGGCATAATGCATATACATAAAGTGTCCACACAAAATCGCCTATGAAGTCTGCAAAGGCTAATCAGGGACGTAACTCTATGAAACACTACATTTTCAAAAAGAGACTTCAATGGAAAACCTTCCATAATAGCCGAAAGCATCTCTCGTGATTAGCCTGTGCAGACTGCACATCCCTGATTTTTCTGTGTGGACTGCACAGGCTTATAATTCTAGGACAACACTTAACAGACATGCATTAAGCCTGGTTTACCCAGAAAGCCGCTAATATCATCACCATCAATAATCAACACCTCCATGATCATTATGATCATCATAAGCAGTATCATCAATAGCCATGTAAATACATACATAGCAGTGAGATCAGCAGTGGTAGAACAAACATCTCAATCATCAATTATTGTAAGCCATGTTATGGGAAAATGGGGCTAAATTAATTTGCGTATTGTCTTCCCAAATAAGCTTGTGCAGTTCGCACAGGCTTTTTCCTTAAACTGTATTTTTGTTTAAACAAAATATTATGTAAATGCGGAAAGTCATGTCCCTGATCAGAATGTGCAAACTGCTGAGGGTAATCTGGGACGACACTCTCCCCACTTGCATTAAGACCAGTTTTACCAGAACAAGTTAAAGTATAGTTAATACCATCAATTCAAATCATACAAGTTTCTTCCACAGTAAAAACAAACATGCTTGTCAGTTGGACATAATTTTAATCCTAGATTATCAAAAAACCTTCAACTCATCATACTAGAATGAGAACATGTTCCTTTAACACTAACAATTCATAAAATACACAAATTACACAGTCAGCCTTGGTAATAAGTTGGATAGAAAAATGGGCCAAACATGTACATGTTAACAACAATGTACATATTTACACCATGTATATGTATACCCAAACTACAACCATTCTGTCAAAGACATGTGGAGCTCACTTCTTGCATTTAAAAGCGTGATAAAGATAATACCTCGCACAAAATATCCTAAAGACGTGAATAGAGGAATTTAAGGCAAATACATTCAAAACCATTATGATAGCTTCAATCATAATTCCAAAACAAGGGGAATCACCTGAGTAATGGTCCATGAGATTGGATGTAGTATCATTCCAATTCCATCACATGGCAACAACAATAAGGAGATAAATATGATCTGCACTAAAAAGATGGTTACATTTAGATATTAAATTGGAAAATACTGAAGAACATGTTATTGTTATTTTATGAAATTTGAAGATAGGATAAAGTCTTTAGGACTAAAAATAATAGCTTATGAACGTTAATATAATGCTTATTACAGTGGTCAAATAGCCCCTTTTTGATGCACTAATAGCGAAAAGGAAAGTCGTTTATCAACCAAATGACCTTAACAAATCAATATAACAGCAATATCTTTCAAGTTGCAACATAAAGTGTAACAAGGATATACAGGTAAGTGAAAAAGTAAACGACCAAATGCCACACTGGCAGGTCAGGGATTTGCGACCATCAACATGGGGATCCAGAACATCCCTGCATGGTGTAGGCTTAAAGGACCTTGTTGTTGGTAACACCACAATCTCAGGGGGAATTTTTTTATATTGTTAAGTGGCAACTCATCAATCCCTACTGGGAATTTTTAGTTACTTATTTGTCATTCAACAATCCCTTGGGATATTTGTTGTTGTTTATTGGTAACTCTAAAAGCCTCAGGGCAATTATTCATTGGTTGTTGAACTAGGCTTAGATATTATTGTTATAACATGTGTTTGACATTTGTAAGACTAAGACCCTGTTTTTACCAAGCAATTCTTAGACTAAAGTCTTTAAATAAAGAATATTCTTTGAATTAAAATATTTAACAACTGCTCTAATCTTTTAGTACAACTTGGCATTTATCATCTCTATGTACATAATCTTCATGTAGAACATTCTAGTAAAGACATTTTCTCAAGTGAAAGCCTGTATATATTCAAACACCATAAGTGTTTTTCCTGCTTCTATGTCTATGATTTATTCTTAAGTCTAAGAATGGGTTAGTGAATGGGGCCACGATGAATGTTGGGATTTAAAGGGTTCAATCTAATGTAGTTAATTCACGACTGACCACATCATCAAACAAAATATACTCCGCAAGTTCCTCCAGCTAAAATCTATACAACAACAAGAGCTGTCTCCATACGATGACATATGCCTCCAATAAACGCTTTGAAAGAAGAGATGAGCATTTTTCGAAACCTAAACGTGGACCCTAAGTTCAAGGTCAAGGTCACAGGGGTCAAAAATAGTGTGCGTATGGAAACGCCTTGTCCATATACACATGCATACCAAATATGAATGTTACATCTGAAGCGACATTGAAGTAATGAGCATTTTTTTAAACCTAAACGCAAAGTGTGACAGACAGACAGACAGACGGACGGACAGACAGACGGACGGTGCAAACACTATATGCCCTCCTTTGTGGGCATAAAAAGCCACACCAGCAAATGAGGGGAGTTCATCTCACATACCTGGGATTCCCTCTCAGGGCGGCGTGGTGCAGGGCATTGAAGCCGTTGTTGTTGGTGATGGTCATGTCGCCGTGGAACTCCAGCAGCAGGGAGATCATGTCGTCACGCTTCTTGCTGATTGCGTCATGGAGAGCCGTGTCACCTTCTGAATCCTGCAAGGGTTAATAATACATGAACCCCATTCTGAAAAAAAGGGGGTTAACCCTTTCCCACTCAGAAGCAAGGTGAAAATGGCTATGTGCAAACAGCAGAAAACCAGAACAGTCTGCGAGTAACTTGCAGTCTGTTCAGGTTTTAAGCTGTTTGCTGCTCATCAGTATCTAACGTTTGGAAATGAAGTCTTTAAAACTTGAATCTAGTAAGAAAGGTCTTTAATTAAATTTAACTTTGTTAAGGAGTACAAATGTGTAACAATATGTATCTAAGTTGTAAAGGGTTTATGAATCTGCATAAAGTGTTGCAGTCCGTACTGACTTATCTAGTAGGACACTTAACTCACATGCATTAAACCCCATTTTTCCACAGCAAGGATCATATATATCAGCAGTAATTTTTTTGCCCAAAAGTATAGCCTCCTCCAGGCTGTTTCCCAATTGCAAGAAGTAACAAGAGCACCGCCTTGCGGGTGCAGACCGCTCATCTATTTTCTTTTTAAAGGTGAAGGGACTCTCATTTTCAATCACAAAGGAGGGAGGAGTGGAGTGAAGAGGGGTGTATAGTGTGGGGTTGTGGACATTTATTACATTATCTTCCAAAAAAGCGAAAAAAAAAAAAAAAAAAAAAAAAAATCGGGGGGGGGGGGGTATAGTGTGAGGGTGTGGTGATAATTTGTGAGATGATCTTAAAAAAAAAAAAAAAAAAAAAAAAAAAATCAAAAAAAAAATTTGGGGGGGGTGGGGGGGTGGGGTGGGGGTATAGTGTGAGGGTGTGGTGGTCATTTGTGAGATGATCTTATAAAAAAAAAAAAAAAAAAAAAAAATTAGGGGGGGGGGAGGGGGGGAGGGGGGGGAGGGCACGGGGGATGGTTTGGGTGAAGTCTATTGTGGTATGTCAGGTAAGAGTAGTTTCATCAAAGTATCAATCAAATCTAATCATAAATAAAGAAGTTATGGCAATTTTAGCAAAATTTAATAATTTGACCTTGAGAGTCAAGGTCATTCAAAGGTCAAAGTAAAATTCAAGTTGCCAGGTACAGTAACCTCATGATAGCATGTAAGTATTTGAAGTTTGAAAGCAATAGCCTTGATACTTCGAGTGGATCGAAACACAAAATTTAACCATATATTAAAAGTTACTAAGTCAAAAAAGGGCCATAATTCCGTAACAATGACAACCAGAGTTATGCAACTTGTCCTTTTACTGTACCCTTATGATAGTTTGTGAGTGTTCCAAGTATGAAAGCAATATCTATGATACTTTAGGGGTAAAGTGACCAAAACATAAATCTTAACCAAATTTTCAATTTTCTAAGTATAAAGGGCCCATAATTCCGTCCAAATGCCAGTCAGAGTTACATAACTTTGCCTGCACCGTCCCCTTATGATAGTTCATAAATCTTGCAAGTATGAAAGCAATAGCTTTGATACTGTAGGAATAAAGTGGACCTAAACACAAAACTTAATCAAATTTTCAATTTTCTAAGTATAAAAAGGGCACATAATTCTGTCAAAATGCCAGTCAGAGTTACATTACTTTGCCTGCACAGTCCCCTTATGATAGTTAGTAAGTGTTGCAAGTATGAAAGCAATAGCTTTGATGCTTAAGGAATAAAATGGACCTAAACACAAAACTTAACCAAAATTGTCAATTTTCTAAGTATAAAAAGGGCACATAATTCTGTCAAAATGCATGCCAGAGTTATCTAACTTTGCCTGCCCAGTCCCCTCATGATAGTAAGTAAGTGTACCAAGTTTGAATGCAATAGCATTGATACTTACTGAGAAAAGTGGAACTAAACGCAAAACTTAACCAAAATTTGCAATTTTTTAAGTACAAAAAGGGCACATAATTCTGTCAAAATGCACGCCAGAGTTATCTAACTTTGCCTGCCTAGTCCCCTCATGATAGTAAGTAAGTGTACCAAGTTTGAATGCAATAGCATTGATACTTTCTGAGAAAAGTGGACCTAAACGCAAAACTTAACCGGACGCCGACGCCAACGCCAACGCCAACGCCAACGCCAACGCCAACGCCGACGCCAAGGTGATGACAATAGCTCATAATTTTTTTTCAAAAAATAGATGAGCTAAAAAAGGTTTTTCCTATGGCAAAAAGTAGCATTTTTGTCCCCAAAATCTGACCAAACTTTCCCCCAAAATATGCCAAACTTTTCCAATAAACTCAAAAATGTGTTTATTGAGTTCATTATACAGTAATTTAATTCCCTAGCACTTTGTAATATAAATTTGAGAAAGCATGCATTAATAAACAATTGGTATTCTGTAATTTATAACAGGGGTGTGATTGAGGCAAAGTCAGAGGGGTGGAAAATTTTGTCGACTGATTTTGACTATGCGAATGGCACTCATAACGCAATGACAAACCTTAAAACAGACATTAAAATAAACAACTTCTTGAACTTCATAACAATATTTCTTTATAAAAACCTGTTAAACTTCACATTTAACATACTGAGGATGCAAAGTAAACAGTATTTATTGTGATCAATAGCAGCAGTTTTTCAATGTATTGAATTACAGTAAATGGACTAAATATAAATAAACACACTTGAGTGTTCTTCTTGCGTTTATGATGTATTAAACTGAGTTAAATTAATATATTTAATTTGTTTACCTTTCAATATCTTGCATTTCACATCTTCAGTTCAATGCTATTTCAGTTAACTGAACAGCGTGACAAACATAATAAAGCAGAATATGCATATGAATCTGATTATACACAGATTCACTTACATATAAATCAAATCATGTTTGTCTATTTCCATGTTCAAACGATACTCTTCTTAATTGTTTTACTTCGCCAGTAGAGAATGAACTCCGATTTGCAAACACTGGTTTCCGTGACACAAATTCACTGTGCACATTTCTAAACAAAATATGTGTTGCTTGTATCTAAAACGTAGTCTTTTTCGTTGACAAACACATTTCATTTTTAATATTAAACTATATGATGTCAGTCGTTAATTCGATTGCTATTTGTCATTTCAATAATCTTAATTTTTGCTTCGCAACGGCGCCATTTGCAAGCGAATCAGCTTAGAAATACCAAACACATTTTAAGAAACTGATTTTAATTGGAAAATTGGGAAACGACAGCCAATTATATGGCTCGTTTTAAAAATGCTTAGGCAGAATCTACCAGTGTAAAATGCAGAGAGATTTACCCCTGTGGATATTTCGGGCCGCTTATGAAATACGTCAGCGGAATCGGTGGTACCACCTTCTCCCCCCCACATTTTTTAAACGAAGTGACGCGAATCTCAGAAGTGACCCCCGGGACAACAAAATCCGCGGAAATCCGCAGATCCGCAGAAAAATCACACCCCTGTATACCGTATTTTACCATGCATAGCGCGCAGTTTTTTACCTTCAAATTTCAAAATAAAAATTCAGTGCGCGTAATACATTGACACAACGCTTTCCTGGTTGCTATATTGCAAAAAATCCATTTCGTAATCGTAAATCTTCACAATTGCCGCCATTTTTGTTATTGCAAAAAAACTACACCCTATAATGTTATAGACTGAAGGGGCCGTTGTCGAAACAACAAATAGCGGGAAAGGTTAGGAATGAACGGGGTAGTAATAGTTTTGACAAAAATTAAAAGATGAAAAAAATGTCTTTGTTGGTGTTTTCACACTTCTTCATTGATTGTTCTTTAAAAAAAATCGAGGTATATCGATCCCTGTGCGCCGCGGTATTGTTTGTTAAAGTTTTCGTTGTCATGAAAACTCGTTGATTTACAACGCAAAACGTCTTATTTGAACTAAGGCTAATTATTTCAATAAGTATTTCTCAACTTCGCTTTTGCTTTATTTTGATAATTTAATCCAAAGTTTAATGTTAGCATTTCCGAAAATGTGCACTCTATGTGAATTGACAGTTTGACGTCATCAAAGGAAAGCCGCTTCCTGTCTGAAGCAATAAAGCGACAAGTTTCTCGCCGACAAAATTGGCTTCCTTTGTCTAGCAATCAACATGCCGAACCAATCGTGTGTTTGTTCCTCAATGGCAATCGTCCAATTAAATAATAGCACGTGCAAAGCTCCACCTTCGAACCTTTTGCAAAGAACGGAGTGGAGTTCAACGGTTAATTGAGCAAGTGTTTTACGTAAGTTGAGTTCCGATTTGCCGAAATTACTAGGCCCTAAGCATTGAAACGACGAATACATTTATCAATGATTTTCCGATCTCTGCATAAATATGCTACTGTGCGAGTATACTACGTAGGTTACAAACCAACAATAGAGATATAGACTCGTTTTATTTTCTTTCAATAGAGACAAAATAATGATAATTGTCAAATGGCTTTACGCGGATAACGCCAACTGTATGGAATTGAGCGTTCGGGTGTATTGTTTGTCTTACTATAAATACTTATCAACTAGACGCAGTGAAGGCGCGAAATACCGGGTCAAACTGGATTTATTGGGGAGCATCTCTTAATGGGGAAATATTTAAGTCGATGAAAAATAAAATGGGATCCACGGACGATTTGCGTAAAATTGGACATTGAGATGTTGCGGGTCTGCAGAAGAAGATGTCATACGATGTTGTGAGTGGCAGGTAATGAAAATGTTACACTGTTCAAATGTGAGGAATAGGTAATAGTGGTTCGAATTTAACGCAAACATGCGCAGCGGCAATAAGGACATAACGGTGTTCTCGAGAGAATAATCTTAAAAATTGTCGAAAATATAGTGCTTTGCAACCCATGCTCCTGATCGTATAAACGCTCCCTACTTTAAAACAAAAAATTAAGCGCCCGAAAAACTCAGATTAAATGATTGCGCAATATAAGAATGGCGGCCATTTTCGGCCAAATTTTCATAATCATATTAATATTGTTTAATTTTTCCCAATCACATGGACTATCACGCTTTTTTTCCCAATCCAAAAGGCACAGGCTGTAAAATATACAATGTAAAGCTTAAAAAAAATCACTGACCAGGAACCATGTTAGCTGAGGAAAAACTGGCTTACAAATATGAAAAACATGTTTAAAATAAAATCCAGATGAGGCAGTAAGGATAGAATGGACAGAAAAGTATTTCTTATGGGACCTAGTACTTTCTTCTTTACAGAATGCAAAACCAAAAGCTTCCAGTTTCAGGTGTATTTTTGCTGATGAACCCCAGGTAGGAGACTGGAATCACGCCAAAAGATTGAGAAATAACGCCTACGTCTTATTGGCCATTTCAGACAGTTTCAACCTATCCAGCGATCTACACACAGTCATATTTATGCTAGGCTGAATGCGTTCTTCTTACATTAAATGTAATTATCGTTGCATTAAGACAATCAGATTTAAAGAGCCAAGTAGTCCTGAATTTACCTGTAGCATTGTGCATCCAGACGAAAACACTTACATACTCTAAAGCAAATGAACCTACTGCCAGCATGACATGCACATATCCTATGTGGCATGTTGTTTAGTCATAATGCCATATCAGAAGTCTAACTTCTTACATTATTGTTTTTAAATAACTGCATTATACAGGATTATTTATAACCATATAGTCTGAAGTGAGGGTACATATACATCCATATTTTCTGATGTGAGTGTACATTAATGTACATTAAAAACACTGAAATAATTGCACAATTAAGCCTTGTACATATAATTTGACAATAGTTCTGATCATCATATACATGCATTACTCTCGTAGTTCTGATCATCATATACATGCATTACTCTGATCATCATATACATGCATTACTCTGATCATCATATACATGCATTACTCTCATCATCATATACATGCATTACTCTCATCATCATATACATGCATTACTCTCATCATCATATACATGCATTACTCTGATCATCATATACATGCATTACTCTCATCATCATATACATGCATTACTCTCATCATCATAAACATGCATTGCTCTCATCATCATATACATGCATTACTCTGATCATCATATACATGCATTACTCTGATCATCATATACATGCATTACTCCATCATATACATGCATTACTCCATCATATACATGCATTACTCCATCATATACATGCATTACTCTCACACAAATTCATTTCAGCCTTGCTCTGGAACACCGAGGCTGTCAATGTGCTTAAAATGTCGTCCCATATTAGCCTGTGCAGTCTGCACAGGCTACTCAGCAACGACACTTTACGCTATTATCATATTTTTCGTACAAAGGAAGTCTTTTCTTAGCAAAAAGCCAATTAAGTCGAAAAGTATTGTCCCCGATAAGCCTGTGCAGTCTGCACAGAATTATCTGGGATGACAATTGTGAGGCACATTGACAAACCTGCAGACTTGGATGACATCCAATCTCCAGCAGTGCCTTGACGACCCCAATGTGACCCTTGTTGACCCCAATGTGCAGGGGCGTCTGGCGGCGTTTGTTGCGTGCGTTCAGATCGGCACCGCCACGGTGCAGCATGTCGATGACACCAGGCTCATCACCAAATGCGGCATGGTGCACCGCCCTGTCACCATCCTTGTCCTAGATGGCAAAAGCACATCATTATTAGATAAATATAGCTGCACTCTGGGAAAGCGGGGCTTAATGCATGTGAAGGCCACACTGCTAATCAGGGACAACACTTTGGGCTTAAATGGAATTTAGTGTTTAAAGAAAGCCTCCATAAACCAAAATCTTCTTAACATGCATTCAGCCCTGTTTTCCCACAGCAAGGTTCATATGTGCTGCTCATTTTTGTACTGACGAAAACTTCATCTTTCTTTTTTGCAGAAGTTATACACATCATAACACACATAGGGTAAGGGAGACAACTTTCAAATGGCACATTATATAAATATTACATGTCTGACAGGGTGACAGTAAATTTGTCAACTTGAGGAAATACTGTCAACCGAGGCAAAGCCAAGGTTGACAGTATTTTCCGAAAGTTGACAAATTTACTGTCACCCTGTCAGACATGTAATATTTATTTTATTATACCGAACAAACTTTTCAAACATGAACAAATTATATGAACCATTAACAATTTTAATATTCAATAATTGTATTTAATTTCAGCAATGAACAACCATTAATATGTTGAGTGGTTCACATTTTCGGGCCGAGCAAAATGAACTTCGCTTTATTCGTAACCTAGCAATCGATTTATCCCATCAATTTTTAGTCGTCAATTATTTCTTTAAAAATATATTACCGAACCAGCTTTCTGTATCTTATTTTCATCACTTGATTACGCAATTTATGACGTACTCGTGTGACGTCATTTCGGTGACGAAACATTTTGGGACAACACTATGGACGTGGTAGTTTTTGAACAGTAAAATATTTGTTTAAAGCATCGAACGAATCCAAAACGTATTTCGGATTGTGTGTTTGTCATGCATAAGAACAGACACTGGAAGTGTATATCGTTGTAACTTTATTGTTATTACCATGCCATTAAAGTTGCCATTGAGGTAAGCGTGTCGTTTATACTAAATTGATTTTTTATGACTCCTGTCAAAGCTTTAATAATGGCAGTAATCTATTATACGACAGTTTCAGCTGCAATAGATATTTTAATTATCCAAATACAACGGAAATGCAAAACTGCGTACTGCGCATGCGCGAATGGGACAGTATAATTTTCGAACATTCCGCACGTGATTGCTAAGGCAGCGGGATACAGTATTTTTTTGTCAGTAAATTTTTTCCCGCTGGTAGCACGTGATTGCTATGGCAGCGGGATACAGTATATTTTGGACAGTAAATTTATTCCCGCTGGGTCTGACAGTATTTCTATGTCACGATGGCCTATGGGAGTTTAGCATTGTGAATAAAAGTGAGGTATAATAATAAAAAATATCCAAGAGACTGATACAAATTCCATTCAAATTGTAAAAACAGGGGTGTCAATTTTCCCAAATTTTAAATCTGGAAAATTAAGCTGGGAGTCTGTGACCGTAGGTTCCCAACAGTTACGAAGAGCAGACCCCCCCCCTCCCCTCAGCTTATTGCTCTTTTATATAGTCTTTGTATTTTCAATTTCTTGTGAGTACACTGCACAATATTTAAAACAGAACCATCCATTACACAACAAGCGTATTTATCATTCTATTAAAAATATAATAAAAAAACATCAAAAATAAATTTTAATTGACGAACAATACCGTATCTGAAAACGACTGTCTGAAACATATCAAGATAAGTCTTATGCATATGAAATTAAATATGCAGATCATTTGAAACAGAAAATGAAAACCAGTAACCATAAACTAGCAAAAAGGCAATCAATATATAATTTGGTTAACATATTGTTTTACAATATGCTATTGCAGTGTGTTAATTTGCTAATCGATAATTCACAATTTCAAAATGGCAGATAAATTGCAACAATTTGATTTTCGGACAGTAGCAATGAGGTTTTGTTAAAGTTCATGTCCGTGCTAGCTGCAAACCAATCAGAAAGCAATAAATAAAAGACCAGGCAACTCAGTACCAAGCGCAAATTTCTGAAACATTCATAGGTTTCACTTACCTCAATCTCCATGTCAAGGTCGTACTTCATGAGCACTTTAATCACGTCCAGGTGTCCATTCTGGGAGGCCGCCTGCAGGGCAGTGTGACCAGCAAACACACCGTTCACCTGTGGGGCATCATATACGGGATTATTAGTTACACTGTTAGTAACTGATGGTGTATGGGATATACACCCTCAGTAATTTTATACCATATGAGAGCTTTGTTCATTTATGGTATGAAATTACTGAAGGTTTTTATCCCATACACCATCAGTTACTAACCGTGTAATGATTATATCTCACCAACTACCTTTTCCTTGCTGAGTTTAACATATTGTCCTATTTTGTTCCTTCACTCAAATTTATTACCCAACCAGCTTTCCGTACTTTTATTTTAATTAATTGACTACGCAATTTATGACACATCTCATGTGACGTAATTTCTGTGACGAAACACACCAATATAAGCTTGAATCTCTGCATGTTAGGAAAAAAAAATTGGACGTTGTTGCTTATTTAAAAGAAAAATATTTATTTGTTAATACAAAGCTTATTTTGATTTTGTGTTTGTTATGCTTAGTTGTAAACTTCGATGAAAATAAAATAACTCGCTCCGACAGGATAACGATTTCCTAAATCGTGTTTTGGGTCAGAATGGTTAGTATTCTTTACAAATAGTGTCGTTTAAAATTAATTTTGAGAAAGGGATGGCAGAACAGAAAACTGAAGTGCATATTGTTGTAACTCTATTGTTATAAGCATTGGATTAAAAGTGGTCATTGAGGAGAGCGTGTTATTTATACATAATCTAGTTTTTTATGACTACTGTTAAACTGAAATAGTGTCATGAACCTAATTTACTGCATAGTTTAAGTTGATATCAATATTTATTATCTGAATTGTGTGCTATGTTTAATTACAGTTATTGATATGGTTGGTTCCCGGTACATATGCACAAACATCATATAATAACAAAACTTATCTAGCAGTTTATCGAACAATTTGGTACATTGATAGGTGTATGGAAAATACACTATGGGCACATGACCGCTCTAAGCCAATAGAATTACATCTTTTTTGTAGGAGGCGAGATATATGTACATACCTATGTATTCAGTAAATAAAGATTGGACAAAAAACAATATAAAAATGTCACTTTACAAGTAACATTACAATAACATAAGGCAGGTCCGTAAAGTTTTTCCCAAATAAGCCTGCGCAAGTCCACACAGGCTTATCAGGAACAACCTTTTTCCATGTGTATGGATTAGCCTGTGTGTTCTGCACAGGCTCATCTGGATCAAGTTACGCACATGCATTAAGAGCCATTTTCCCAGAGGGCGGATTAAATATGTTTTAGTGATGCTTGTAAAGTTTCTTTCCCCAAATCTTTATTTACTTTGCCCAGGTAGCACAGGTTGGAGAGAATGCTGCTCCACACCGCGCTATGTTTGATATTTGAAGACAAACAATTTATTAAAATAAAAGCTATTGTATCATAATATTTGTTGAATTGTCTTAACATCTTTGAAGATTATTTATAAGTTTATAGAAAACAAATAAGAAATGTTTCAATGAATGCATGTAATGTTTTTGAAGCTTGCCTGGGAGGAAAAATGAGCTATTTTGAGATTTGAGTCTTTTGTTTGTTAGCATCCTCTGAATTTCATCAGGAATTAAACAGAAACCATCAAAATAACTTAAGATTAATGTTGTATATTATTGAATTACCAATTTCTTTTTGACTGATATTGCCATTGATTTCCGAAATATGCTGCAACAAACTGACAGATGATAGAAGTCACATGAAACTCTTGAGCAACATAATTTTTTTTGCTGTAGATATGGCGTTTTGTGCTATCCACAACAGTGCAAGGGAGTTAACTCTAATTAAAATTACTATTTGTTTACTAAAAGATACTGGCTTATAAAAAAATTGTAAAAATTCACCTAAACATCAATAAGTATGCTTCTTTTGTTGAATAAATGGAGAGAAATCTAATAAATACTTATACAATTGTTCAGTCCAAGCCTAGTCCTCATATGTCCTTAATTCAAGAAGTATTACAAGAACAAACACGGGCAACTGTGGTAAAAATACTAGTTAATATACCTGCTTTCATTCCTCTTACATTGACAATCCAGTGCACGAAAAGATTAACCCTTTCCCGCTAAAAAGTAAAGTAACAAGAGCACCGCATAACGGGTGCCACGCTCGGCTGCAAAAGCTTGTCCGAAAACAGCCTCGCTAAAAATGACTTTATGCAAGCAGCATAAAACCAAAACAGCCTGCGAGTTACTTACAGTCTGTTCAGGTTTTATTATGTTTGCTGGTCAACAGTATCATGGAGTTCCAAATTAAGCCTTTCAAATTTTATTCTATTAAGAAAGGTCTTTAATTCAATTTTCTAAGGCACAACAAATAGATCGAAGTGCATATCTGAGAGGTAAAGGTTTTAAAGAACAAATGATTGCAACTATAATCCAAATGCTCGCTCTATATTTTCTTATGTTAACATATCTCACATTGACGGTGGTGTCAGCCCTCTGCAGTATCTCGTCCACCTTGCCCGCGTCCCCATTGGCCGCTGCCTTCACCAGCTCCTCGTTCACGTCCCCAGACACGTGGGTCTCAAACAGCTTCTTCAGCAGCGCGCTCAGACGCTCTGCAATGTACATGAGGATGAGGTGCATTGTGGGAAAAAATGGGCTACTGAAAGTATAGTCTTGGATCTGCCTATGCTGTCTATCCACATAGGCTTATGCCCCGGATGATACTTTTCCTTTTTTATGGCATTTCCATACGTTGCTGACCTATTGACCAAAAAGTATGACCTTGTACACGCATGAATGGCGCATGCCTTCTGCATATTGCTAAAATGCCCGAAATATTTGAGTTAAGTGTCATGAAAATCCTTTAAAGGTATACAATATAATATTGATCGAACACAAAAATGACCTTGAGCCAGCTGACTCAACTGACAACTGACTCATGCCTTCTGCACATCGTCTAAATTACCCTAATATTTTAACAACGTTTCATAAAAATCCTTTTGGAAATAAGGAGCATATAGAACAAGAAATGTGTTTGTCAGAAACACAAAGCCCCCTATTGCGCCGCTTTGAAATAAAATTTCAATATATCATTTGGCAGGTTTAGAAAAATCCCACTTTTAAAGCTTATTACTTCCCTTGGATTGTATTTTTTACTTTTGACCTTGAAGGATGACCGTGACCTTGACCTTACACCAAAAGTTTCAAAATGTGCAGCTCCATGAGATACACATGCATGCCAAATATCAAGTTGCTATCCTCAATATTGCAAAGGTTATGGCCAATGTTAAAGTTTTCAGACGGACTGACGGACGGACAGACAGTTCAAATGCTATATGCCACAATAACGGGGGCATAAAAATGGAGGCTCAATACAGAAACAATCAATGGACTGAATCAAAACTCAAACTTGATCTGTAAGTCATGCAGGTAGAGACTCAAGCACCAAAAATCAGTAAAACATCTGAAAACATTTAGGAAAAACACTTTGGACACTGAATGTTGGACAGACAAACGCACAGACAGACCGACAGTGCAACTGCTACATGCCACTCTAATCCGTACATAAAACGGCATTTTTCTCAAAGTCTTACCAAGTACCAAATACATACTTAAAATTACATACTTATTTCAATTAAACATACTTTTTACTGTGTACCATTAAGGGTTTTAACTGATGATCATTAATAATGGCAAGATTTCAATGATTTTTCACAACTATCAATAAAACAAATAAAAAACCTATATTGTAATTTGCAAAGCTTGCATTGACCCTTTCCCACTTAGAAGCAACTTATAAATGGCTATGTGCAAACCGCATAAAACCACAACAATCTGCGAGTAACTCGCAGTCTGTTCTGGTTTTATGCTGTTTGCTGCTCATCAGTAATAAGGGTTGGAAATGAAGCCTTAAAAACTTGAATCTTGTAAGAAAGGTCTTGAATTAAATATAACTTTCTAAGGGACTACAAATGCGTGAAAATACATGACTTTCAGTTAATATGCTGAAATACGTGTTGACTGATGAATATTAACGTTACTATTTAGGTTTGAAAACAAAATACATGAGAGCTGAAATATATTTTAATTTATTTGCTTATTCACTGTTTGCATAATCTACCATAAATTGAAATTCTTTATTACTTAACTCTCAACCCATTAGTGGAATCCTTGGTCTGAGAAAACTGGGCTTAATGAATGTGTGTTAAGTGTCATCCAGATAAACTGGTGCAGTCCACACAGGCTAATCTGGGACAATACTATACACCTAAACAAAATTTAAATTAAGAAGAAACTTCCTTACAACAAAAAATTCAATCAAAGCAAAGTGTTGTCCCTGATTAGCCTGCGCAGACTTCACATGCTCAAGTGGATTGACACTTTACGCACATGTATTTAGCCCAGTTTTCCCACAACGAGGCTCAACCCATCAGTGTTATCTAACCTCCTGAGGAGTTTCCACTGGCGGCCCCATCGGAGGAGGCCACCTTGGTGACGGCGGAGGGGTTGTAGGTCCAGGAGGTGCCACACACCTCCACCTTCAGGTCGTTATCATGGTACACCTGCTGTATGCGGCCAATCTTCCCTAGAGTCTGTACAAACAAGCACACAGAGTTATCATGGTACAACTGCTGTATGCAGCCGATCTTCCCTAGAATCTGTACAAACAAGCACACAGAGTTATCATGGTACAACTGCTGTATGCAGCCGATCTTCCCAAGAGTATGTACAAACAAGTACACAGAGTTATCATGGTACACCTGCTGTATGCGGCCGATCTTCCCTAGAGTCTGTACAAACAAGCACACAGAGTTATCATGGTACAACTGCTGTATGCAGCCGATCTTCCCAAGAGTATGTACAAACAAGCACACAGAGTTATCATGGTACACCTGCTGTATGCGGCCGATCTTCCCTAGAGTCTGTATAAACAAGCACACAGAGTTATCATGGTACACCTGCTGTATGCGGCCTATCTTCCCTAGAGTCTGTACAAACAAGCACACAGAGTTATCATGGTACACCTGCTGTATGCAGCCGATCTTCCCTAGAGTCTGTACAAACAAGCACACAGAGTTATCATGGTACACCTGCTGTATGCGGCCGATCTTCCCTAGAGTCTGTATAAACAAGCACACAGAGTTATCATGGTACAACTGCTGTATGCAGCCGATGTTCCCTAGAGTCTGTACAAACAAGCACACAGAGTTATCATGGTACACCTGCTGTATGCGGCCAATCTTCCCTAGAGTCTGTACAAACAAGCACACAGAGTTATCATGGTACACCTGCTGTATGCGGCCCATCTTCCCTAGAGTCTGTATAAACAAGCACACTGAGTTATCATGGTACACCTGCTGTATGCAGCCGATCTTCCCTAGAGTCTGTACAAACAAGCACACAGAGTTATCATGGTACACCTGCTGTATGCAGCCGATCTTCCCTAGAATCTGTACAAACAAGCACACAGAGTTATCATGGTACACCTGCTGTATGCGGCCAATCTTCCCTAGAATCTGTACAAACAAGCACACAGAGTTATCATGGTACACCTGCTGTATGCGGCCCATCTTCCCTAGAGTCTGTACAAACAAGCACACAGAGTTATCATGGTACACCTGCTGTATGCAGCCGATCTTCCCTAGAATCTGTACAAACAAGCACACAGAGTTATCATGGTACACCTGCTGTATGCGGCCGATCTTCCCTAGAGTCTGTACAAACAAGCACACAGAGTTATCATGGTACACCTGCTGTATGCAGCCGATCTTCCCAAGAGTATGTACAAACAAGCACACAGAGTTATCATGGTACAACTGCTGTATGCGGCCGATCTTCCCTAGAATCTGTACAAACAAGCACACAGAGTTATCATGGTACAACTGCTGTATGCGGCCAATCTTCCCTAGAGTCTGTACAAACAAGCACACAGAGTTATCATGGTACACCTGCTGTATGCAGCCGATCTTCCCTAGAGTATGTACAAACAAGCACACAGAGTTATCATGGTACAACTGCTGTATGCAGCCGATCTTCCCTAGAGTCTGTACAAACAAGCACACAGAGTTATCATGGTACAACTGCTGTATGCAGCCGATCTTCCCTAGAGTCTGTACAAACAAGCACACAGAGTTATCATGGTACACCTGCTATATGCGGCCAATCTTCCCTAGAGTATGTAAAAACAAGCACACAGAGTTATCATGGTACACCTGCTGTATGCAGCCGATCTTCCCTAGAGTCTGTACAAAAAAGCACACAGAGTTATCATGGTACAACTGCTGTATGCGGCCAATCTTCCCTAGAGTCTGTACAAACAAGCACACAGAGTTATCATGGTACACCTGCTGTATGCAGCCAATCTTCCCTAGAGTCTGTACAAACAAGCACACAGAGTTATCATGGTACACCTGCTGTATGCAGCCAATCTTCCCTAGAGTATGTACAAACAAGCACACAGAGTTATCATGGTACACCTGCTGTATGCAGCCAATCTTCCCTAGAGTCTGTACAAACAAGCACACAGAGTTATCATGGTACACCTGCTGTATGCAGCCTATCTTCCCTAGAGTCTGTACAAACAAGCACACAAGAGTTATCATGGTACACCTGCTGTATGCGGCCAATCTTCCCAAGAGTCTGTATAAACAAGCACACAGAGTTATCATGGTACACCTGCTGTATGCGGCCAATCTTCCCTAGAGTCTGTACAAACAAGCACACAGAGTTATCATGGTACACCTGCTGTATGCGGCCAATCTTCCCTAGAGTCTGTACAAACAAGCACACAGAGTTATCATGGTACACCTGCTGTATGCAGCCGATCTTCCCTAGAGTCTGTATAAACAAGCACACAGAGTTATCATGGTACACCTGCTGTATGCGGCCAATCTTCCCTAGAGTATGTAAAAACAAGCACACAGAGTTATCATGGTACACCTGCTGTATGCGGCCAATCTTCCCTAGAGTCTGTACAAACAAGCACACAGAGTTATCATGGTACAACTGCTGTATGCGGCCCATCTTCCCTAGAGTATGTACAAACAAGCACACAGAGTTATCATGGTACACCTGCTATATGCAGCCGATGTTCCGTAGAGTCTGTACAAACAAGCACACAGAGTTATCATGGTACACCTGCTGTATGTGGCCGATCTTCCCTAGAGTCTGTACAAACAAGCACACAGAGTTATCATGGTACAACTGCTGTATGCGGCCCATCTTCCCTAGAGTATGTACAAACAAGCACACAGAGTTATCATGGTACACCTGCTGTATGTGGCCGATCTTCCCTAGAGTCTGTATAAACAAGCACACAGAGTTATCATGGTACACCTGCTGTATGCAGCCAATCTTCCCTACAGACTGTACAAACAAGCACACAGAGTTATCATGGTACAACTGCTGTATGCGGCCCATCTTCCCTAGAGTCTGTATAAACAAGCACACTGAGTTATCATGGTACAACTGCTGTATGCGGCCAATCTTCCCTAGAGTCTGTATAAACAAGCACACAGAGTTATCATGGTACACCTGCTGTATGCGGCAGATCTTCCCAAGAGTATGTACAAACAAGCACACAGAGTTATCATGGTACACCTGCTGTATGCGGCCAATCTTCCCTAGAGTCTGTACAAACAAGCACACAGAGTTATCATGGTACAACTGCTGTATGCAGCCGATCTTCCCTAGAGTCTGTACAAACAAGCACACAGAGTTATCATGGTACAACTGCTGTATGCGGCCAATCTCCCCTAGAGTCTGTACAAACAAGCACACAGAGTTATCATGGTACACCTGCTGTATGCGGCCGATCTTCCCTAGAATCTGTACAAACAAGCACACAGAGTTATCATGGTACAACTGCTGTATGCGGCCAATCTTCCCTAGAATCTGTACAAACAAGCACACAGAGTTATCATGGTACAACTGCTGTATGCGGCCAATCTTCCCTAGAATCTGTACAAACAAGCACACAGAGTTATCATGGTACAACTGCTGTATGCGGCCAATCTTCCCTAGAGTCTGTACAAACAAGCACACAGAGTTATCATGGTACACCTGCTGTATGCGGCCAATCTTCCCTAGAGTCTGTATAAACAAGCACACAGAGTTATCATGGTACACCTGCTGTATGCGGCCTATCTTCCCAAGAGTCTGTACAAACAAGCACACAGAGTTATCATGGTACACCTGCTGTATGCGGCCGATCTTCCCTAGAGTCTGTATAAACAAGCACACAGAGTTATCATGGTACACCTGCTGTATGCGGCCGATCTTCCCTAGAGTCTGTACAAACAAGCACACACAGTTATCATGGTTCACCTGCTGTATGCGGCCGATCTTCCCTAGAGTCTGTACAAACAAGCACACAGAGTTATCATGGTACACCTGCTGTATGCGGCCAATCTTCCCAAGAGTCTGTATAAACAAGCACACAGAGTTATCATGGTACACCTGCTGTATGCGGACGATCTTCCCTAGAGTCTGTACAAACAAGCACACAGAGTTATCATGGTACACCTGCTGTATGCAGCCAATCTTCCCTACAGACTGTACAAACAAGCACACAGAGTTATCATGGTACACCTGCTGTATGCAGCCAATCTTCCCTACAGACTGTACAAACAAGCACACAGAGTTATCATGGTACACCTGCTGTATGCAGCCGATCTTCCCTAGAGTCTGTATAAACAAGCACACAGAGTTATCATGGTACACCTGCTGTATGCGGCCGATCTTCCCTAGAATCTGTACAAACAAGCACACAGAGTTATCATGGTACAACTGCTGTATGCGGCCAATCTTCCCTAGAATCTGTACAAACAAGCACACAGAGTTATCATGGTACAACTGCTGTATGCGGCCAATCTTCCCTAGAATCTGTACAAACAAGCACACAGAGTTATCATGGTACAACTGCTGTATGCGGCCAATCTTCCCTAGAGTCTGTACAAACAAGCACACAGAGTTATCATGGTACACCTGCTGTATGCGGCCAATCTTCCCTAGAGTCTGTATAAACAAGCACACAGAGTTATCATGGTACACCTGCTGTATGCGGCCTATCTTCCCAAGAGTCTGTACAAACAAGCACACAGAGTTATCATGGTACACCTGCTGTATGCGGCCGATCTTCCCTAGAGTCTGTACAAACAAGCACACAGAGTAATCATGGTACACCTGCTGTATGCAGCCAATCTTCCCTACAGACTGTACAAACAAGCACACAGAGTTATCATGGTACACCTGCTGTATGCGGCCGATCTTCCCAAGAGTCTGTACAAACAAGCACACAGAGTTATCATGGTACACCTGCTGTATGCGGCCAATCTTCCCTAGAGTCTGTATAAACAAGCACACAGAGTTATCATGGTACACCTGCTGTATGCGGCCTATCTTCCCAAGAGTCTGTACAAACAAGCACACAGAGTTATCATGGTACACCTGCTGTATGCGGCCGATCTTCCCTAGAGTCTGTACAAACAAGCACACAGAGTTATCATGGTACACCTGCTGTATGCGGCCTATCTTCCCAAGAGTCTGTACAAACAAGCACACAGAGTTATCATGGTACACCTGCTGTATGCGGCCGATCTTCCCTAGAGTCTGTACAAACAAGCACACAGAGTTATCATGGTACACCTGCTGTATGCGGCCGATCTTCCCTAGAGTCTGTACTAACAAGCACACTGAGTTATTATGGTACACCTGCTGTATGCGGCCAAACTTTCCTAGAGTCTGTACAAACAAGCACACATAGTTATCATGGTACACCTGCTGTATGCGGCCGATCTTCCCTAGAGTCTGTATAAACAAGCACACAGAGTTATCATGGTACACCTGCTGTATGCGGCCAATCTTCCCTAGAGTCTGTATAAACAAGCACACAGAGTTATCATGGTACACCTGCTGTATGCGGCCGATCTTCCCTAGAGTCTGTACAAACAAGCACACAGAGTTATCATGGTACACCTGCTGTATGCGGCCGATCTTCCCTAGAGTCTGTATAAACAAGCACACAGAGTTATCATGGTACACCTGCTGTATGCGGCCGATCTTCCCTAGAGTCTGTATAAACAAGCACACAGCTTTTTTCACCATATTAGGAATGGAGCAAGAGAAAATTGCATCAGGGGAAAAATCATGTAGTTTTAACTAAAATTTGAAAATTGTTGTTGATGTTTTTCTTGCTAACAAATACTTCAAAGTTGGGAATAAAAGGGTTTTCAATACTATATTTACTTAGGTTCAATTCAGATGTCTGAATGGGAGATGAACTAAATACGGAGATTAAATAATAAATAACTTAGTAAAAAGTTTGAATAAATAACACTTGCAAATTGTGTAGATTAATTGGGGCGGCTGAAATTGAAGGATGCAATCAAAGACCAGAATTTTTTAAATAAGTTTCAACATATTTCTGTGCAAACCAAAAACAGATCAAGATTTAAAGAGAAGAATTTACTCACATAAAACCATAATCATTAAGTCATTTTAATTGGACACAATACCCACATTGCATACTGTACATGGTTTTACATGGTTCATGAAGTAACAGTTTGTTCAAATTTAGGAAATTGTTTAATTTCTGTTTGACAATAAAGTGTTTGAAAATAAGTTTTGTTCTTGGAAAACTATGCTTAATGCATTTGGGTAAAGTGTCATCCAGATTAGCCAGGACAGTCCCTACAGGGAAATCAGGGACGACACTTTTCACTTTAAATGTTATTTTCAATTTAAGGAATTCTTTTTCAATTGAAAATCTAGTTTAGGCAGAAAGTGTCATCCCTGATGTGGGACAACACTTTACGCACATGCATTAAGCGTAGTTTTCCGACAATGATGCTGAAATAGTTTTATATGGCACTCACAGGCACCATGGCCTCTGCCCACTCTCCATGACCCCGCTGAAGAACCTTAATCCTCTCCATGTCACTGCAGATCTGCACGAGGTCTCCCACAGCAAACTGGGGGGACCCTGCTGTGGGTCCTGACACACCCCCAGCAACGTTAGGGGCTGCAGTCTCACTGGAGGCGGAGTTTGCACTGCTCGGGGTACTCACTTTGGTCAAGACGGCCGGGTTAAACGTCCATCTGGTGGACATAAGGGTTAAGTTTAAACCAATTTTTCTTAGCTCAATTGCATGGAAAGCCAAATGCGTATTGACATACTCGAGTCTGTTTCCTGGGTATAACCAGTACTTTGTGTCTTTCAGGGAGATCTTAAGAACACTCCCACAGTGGGGATGGAACCCAGAACTCCCAGTCACAATACAAACACAATATTCTCAATGCCACAGCAACCATTAACAGTTTAACAGAGGGTGTGTGATTGAGAAAGACTGCAGGAGGCAGACAGATACAAGTAAGTACATAAAGAGCACCGCATAATGGGTGGCACGCTTGGCTGCGGGGCAGTTTTGAATAAATGAAAGCTTTTCAATTTAAAAAAAAAAAATTTAGAGGTCACAGTGACCTTGACCTTTGACCTAGTGACCTAAAAATTGGTGTGGCATGTAGAACTCATCAAGGTGCAGCTAAATATGAAGTTTCAAAGTTTTAAGTTGAAGCACTTTGATTTTAGAGCCAATGTTCAAAACCTTGACAAAATGATAAGGTTTTAGCACAACACAGATGACACGACATGACACGACCAGCTGGCTATGACAATACCTCGGGTTTTCTCCGAAAAAAGCCGATCTAAAAATTATTATTTTCATTTATTTAACAAAGAACATGTATATATGTTCAAGCATCAACCCCCTGCGTACCTGTTTCCGCTGGAGTAGGAGACAACAATGTCATGGTCCTCGTCAATGCCTATCACTGTCCCTGTCTGACCTAGGCACTGAAATAATAGCATGTGACTCAATGGGTGTTGCAGATTTTTATCGAAACCAGATGGATCTTTCCAAAACAGCCAAGGCCCCAAGAAATAGGGCTGTCACTTTAAAATGTTGAAACACAGCATTTTGTGTTCAACATAAAAATGTTTACAAAAATTTGAAACATTTAAACTACATTTTACAAATGTTTGTGGAATAAATCTCCATACATGATGGCTATTATCAGTGCAAATGTAACAAAATTTCCTAAATAAATAAATATGCAATAAAATGTGATTAAATGCAAGTTTGAGTCAAAATTAATGGAATCTCTGGATATTTTAATTAAAAGAGTTGTTTGTTGAATATGACCCTATTTCTTTATTGTGCAAAAAAATCATGTCTTGAATCAAAAGATGATAATGCACCTCAAACATTCCGTCTGCCCACCCTCCGTGGCCATGCTGCAGGGACTGGACGATCTCAAAGTCCAGATCCACGTTTACCTGGTCCCCGATGGTCAGGCCTCCACATCCTGCCCTGGTTCCCGGACCTTGCTCTCCTGTGGGTGGCAAAATATTTTTGATAACATTAACATTCCAAGATAAAAAATTAACCCCTGTTGCAGTCGCTAGGTGGACATAATATCCACTATGCTACAGCTACCACAACACTGGTTTTATCTTTGTAGGTTAATGAACAGGAGGTCAATGGTTCCATCAGCATAGTCTAGGTTGGCGCTAAGGAAAACAAGAGCACAGCCTTGCGGGTGCAGACCGCTCATCTATTTTCTTTTTAAAGGTGAAGGGACTCTCATTTTCAATCACAAAGGAGGGAGGGGTGGAGTGAAGAGGGGTGTATAGTGTGGGGTTGTGGACATTTATTACATTATCTTCCAAAAAAGCGAAAAAAAAAAAGAAAAAAAATCGGGGGCGGGGGGGGGGGGGGGTGGGGGTGGGGGGAAGGGCGATGGGGGGGGGGGGATTTTTTGGGTGCGATGGTTGGACAGTATTTCAAACATAACCGTTTAAAAAAAAAAATTGGGGGGGGGGGGTATATAGTGTGAGGGTGTGGTGGTAATTTGTGAGATGATCTTAAAAAAAAAAAAAAAAAAAAAAAAAAAAAATTGGGGGGTGTGGGGTGGGGGGGAGGTGGGGGGGGGTGGGGGGGAGGTGGGGGGGGGGGTGGGGTGGGGGTATAGTGTGAGGGTGTGGTGGTCATTTGTGAGATGATCTTAAAAAAAAAAAAATATAGGGGGGGGAGGGGGGAGGTGGGGAGGAGGGGGGGAGGGGGGGAGGGCACGGGGGACGGTTTGGGTGGAGTCTATTGTGGTATGTCAGGTAAGAGTAGTTTCGTCAAAGTATCAATCAAATCTAATCATAAATAAAGAAGTTATGGCAATTTTAGCAAAATTTAATAATTTGACCTTGAGAGTCAAGGTCATTCAAAGGTCAAGGTAAAATTCAACTTGCCAGGTACAGTAACCTCATGATAGCATGAAAGTATTTGAAGTTTGAAAGCAATAGCCTTAATACTTAAGAAGTAAAGTGGATTGAAACACAAAATTTAACCATATATTAAAAGTTACTAAGTGAAAAAAGGGCCATAATTCCGTAACAATGACAACCAGAGTTATGCAACTTGTCCTTTTACTGTACCCTTATGATAGTTTTTGAGTGTTCCAAGTATGAAAGCAATATCTATGATACTTTAGGGGTAAAGTGGACCAAAACATAAATCTTAACCAAATTTTCAATTTTCTAAGTATAAAGGGCCCATAATTCCGTCCAAATGCCAGTCAGAGTTACATAACTTTGCCTGCACGGTCCCCTTATGATAGTTAATAAGTGTTGCAAGTATGAAAGCAATAGCTTTGATACTGTAGGAATAAAGTGGACCTAAACACAAAACTTAATCAAATTTTTAATTTTCTAAGTATAAAAAGGGCACATAATTCTGTCAAAATGCCAGTCAGAGTTACATTACTTTGCCTGCACAGTCCCCTTATGAAAGTTAGTAAGTGTTGCAAGTATGAAAGCAATAGCTTTGATGCTTAAGGAATAAAATGGACCTAAACACAAAACTTAACCAAAATTTTCAATTTTCTAAGTATAAAAAGGGCACATAATTCTGTCAAAATGCATGCCAGAGTTATCTAACTTTGCCTGCCCAGTCCCCTCATGATAGTAAGTAAGTGTAACAAGTTTGAATGCAATAGCATTGATACTCACTGAGAAAAGTGGACCTAAACGCAAAACTTAACCAAAATTTTCAATTTTCTAAGTATAAAAAGGGCACATAATTCTGTCAAAATGCACGCCAGAGTTATCTTACTTTGCCTGCCCAGTCCCCTCATGATAGTAAGTAAGTGTACCAAGTTTGAATGCAATAGCATTGATACTTTCTGAGAAAAGTGGACCTAAACGCAAAACTTAACCGGACGCCAACGCCGACGCCAAGGTGATGAAAATAGCTCATAATTTTTTTTCAAAAAATAGATGAGCTAAAAACTTAGTAGCCAAATATAGGCGGGTCCGGGGGCATGCACCCCCTGAACATTTTTGATTCCTAGATCGTCTGTGGTGCGTTTTGGGACTATTTCCTGAGCAAAATTGTGTTAATTTCTGTTGCTTTGACTTTCCTTTTTCATTTGAAGCATTCATTTTTCCCGGAATCTTTAACTCACTTTCTAATCAGTCTTTCAACTCGCATAGCAACCGTAAAGAGAAATTACTCATATCTACTTTTTTAGCCAATCAAAATCGTTGTTTCTTGGGAAATTAGTTTCAAGTGTCAATGCCGTATCTCCACCCATCTTATTAAATGACAATTCCGTACTGGTAGATTCCATAACGTTGAATTATAACATCTATAGCATAGATCATTACACAGCACGCTTCAGTGATTCAGTTATCACGTAAATCGCCAAGTAACCCAAATGTTCGAAAAAGTATTAAGCGTGACCAATTTAGACATTAGCCATGTGGATTATCGACCTAGGCCGTCGTCATTATCCCCTGGGGCCTTTCCGGTAAGGGTGATCTGTGTAATCTTAGAGATGTTTCTGGCGATTTATACGGCCTGAAAACAGGCATTTAGATTGTGCATTTGTATAGCATAGGGTCGATTTTTGTTCAATCGCCAATTTCATGAAAATCTTATTTTTAATTGCCAGCCAGGAATTGTAGTTGCCAATGGCGATTTCGTTGATCGGTAACGCTAACGTAGCATAGTGGGCATGTTCTTTAGATCTCACAAAAAGAAACCATTACTACCAAGTAATGGTTATACCAAGGAAACAAACTCAAGAGAGTTTCAATAAGCTTTAGCAGCAATTTCAATTAAAGCAGAATCCTGCGTTTTGATGCAAGTAAATTGCAATTTTCTCATTTTTGACTCCAGCAAAAAATTAGCCTTGCATCATTTTGACACATTTGTTTAAGAATTAACCAATATCAAAAGGACAAGAAATTATCTTCTATGCTACAAATAATGCTTTTTTAAAAAGGTTTTCACAATGATTATGATAAATAAGCTATTACAAAATATTAAACATTCATTAATGAACAAATTTGAAGTTATTTGAGTATTTTGACCCTAAGCATTTTCATTTGACCTCTAATATTGTTTTACCCTTAGGTCATTTTGACTCCTGGCTTTCAAAATCTACAGAAATCCCTGTTTAGGCTTTCGATGGAATAGAGCTTAACCCTTTCAGTGCGGGAACCAAATTTTAAAGGCCTTTGCAAACAGTTTGGATCCAGATGAGACGCCACATTCTGTGGCGTCTCATCTGGATCCAAACTGTTTGCTATTCTGATAGTATTCTTTGAAAAAAAATGAAGAAAATGCTTATTTTACAAATTCAGCAGACGACATTTTAGCAGACAACAAATTTCCCAGCATGCAAAGGGTTAAATAAATAGGTAAAGACTACCTTAACCCTTTACCACTCAGATATGCACTATTACGGTAGAAGCATATTAAATTAAAGACCTTTCTAACAAGATTCAAGTTTTAAAAGATTCATTTTCGACTCTAGGATAATGATAAGCAGCAAACAGCATAACACCTGGACAGACTGCTAGTAACTCGTAGGCTGTTCTGGTTTTTTGCTGGTTGCATTTAGCCATTTTCATTTTGCTTATGAGCTGGAAATGGTTAGACCCTGCGCCAACCATTTTTTGCTTTGTTAACACAACTGTTTTGAGATGCTTTTATTCTGTGATAACCTTTGTTAACAACACTGTAATCCTATCCCTTGCTTATGTTCTCAAGTTAATTTATTGCGCAAACAAGGACCCCTATTTCATTGTACAATATTTCATTCAAGCTTTGTTTATGTTACCAGTAATGAGTTAATGAGTTAAAATTCAGCCAAATAGTTCTCAAATTGATAAATTGGAAATAATATTACATCACTTCACAATTTTTTTCATGTTTTTAAACAGTGGTTTCATGAAAATCTTAACTGCTTATTCTCATTTATATCACAGTGGCAGTTCATAACAGGAGCTTTGACAAATCCAATTTAATTGTAAGTAGTTACACCTGAAGGTCAGTGAATGCGTTTGCATTTCAACAATATAAAGGTGCGCTCCTCTGGGAAAATGGGGCTTAATGCATGTGCATAAAGTATCATCAAAGATACACCTGTGCAACCCGCACAGGGTAATCAATGATGACAGTTTCCGCTTATATGAAATGTATTGTTTATAGGAAGCTTCTTCTTAGCGAAAGTTCAAATTAAGTAGAATGTGTGATCCCTGACGAGCCTTCGCAGACTGCATATGCTAATCTGGTAAACTACACATTTGCATTAAGGCCAGTTTATCTTCAGCACCGCTGATATTACCTAGACAAGGGAGATGATCCCTGTATACCGTCCCGCCCTTGGCGTCCGTCACCACCTTCAGATCCGACTGGAAATACAGGGAACCAGGGTTTAAAGTACATAATTATGTGTAACAAGGTATATGATTTGCTAAAACATAATATCATTAAAACAATATATTCACTTCTTTAAAAGAGGTTGGGGATGGAATTGTTTAAAGATAGAAATGCGTGTTTTTTTTCAATTGCCATGAAAATGAAGAAAATTATTTTCAAAGAATAATTGCATTTTTTCATTTTGCTGTCACAATATCACTGCCACCAGATTATAGGGTAGTCTAGGTTTAACACGAACTGCATTTGGAGGTTTTACTTTAGTTTTAAAAAACTATTGAACATCAGGGCTTACTCTGCCATTCGCTAAATTAGCCAATGGCTACAAATAAGGAAATTTGGCTACACAAAATTCCATTTGACAACAAGGTTTTCTACTATATCACCCATAAAATTTCAAAATAATAAGAATTCAGACACATAAAGGTACATTTGGCTACAGAAAATTTTGAGCCAAAGGGAAGCCAGAACATGATGATAGTAGATAAATGCTCTAAGGGCTCATTTGCAAATTTTGCAAAAGAAATTTTCATTTGGCTACCAATTTTCATTAATTAAGCTCCACAAACCAGCTTTACTGGAAAAAGGTAAATTTTGCTTAAGAAAGTCAGGGTTAGATCTTAGAAATAGCTGAGTTTGCCCAGGGATTCATTTTCAAAACAACATATAATTACTAAACTACTCACCATTCCTTCAAAGCCGACCCTGTAGAGATTCTTGGCCACGTTATCCCACAGCACATATGCAGCACTCCTTGGACTGGCTGCACTCCAATCCTGGAGAAATGTACACAGTGTCAGAGAGTGGATGATTATCATGAGGGGCTACACAGTGTCAGACGGAGACAGGATGATTATCATGAGGGGCTACACAGTGTCAGACAGAGACAGGATGATTATCATGAGGGGCTTCACAGTGTCAGACAGAGACAGGATGATTATCATGAGGGGCTACACAGTGTCAGACAGAGACAGGATGATTATAATGAGGGGCTTGTTCTGGGAAAACTGGGCTTAATTCATCTGCATAAAGTGTCGTCCCAGATTAGCCCTTGTAGTTTGCACAGGCTAATCAGGAACTACACTTTCCACTTTTATGGGAATTTTCATTTAAAAGAGGTTTCTTCCGAACAAAAATCAAGTATACATTAGGCTGAAAGTATTTTCCCTGTTAAGCATGTTCAGACTGCACAGGCTAATCTGTGATGGCACGTAAACCATGTGCATTAACCCTTTGCATGCTGGGAAATTTGTAGTCTGCTAAAATGTCGTCTGTTGAATTTCTAAAATAAGCATTTTCTTAGATTTTTTTCAAAGAATACTATCAGAATAGCAAACAGTTTGGATCCTGATGAGACGCCACGTTCTGTGGCGTCTCATCTGGATCCAAACTGTTTGCAAAGGCCTTTAAAATTCGGTTCCAGCGCTGAAAGGGTTAAGCCAAGTTTTCCCAAACACGACTCATTTAGAGATTGAGAATTTTATGTTTGTACAATTTAACAATAGTAAGGTTTTGCATTAAATATTCCACACTTACACATGTTCATCTGAGAAATATATCCTCAACCTTTACCAATATTTATAAACATGACTAAAGAGTTATCAAAATTATGAAGCGAAATTAGGAAAAAGCTTCAAAGGAAAAATAGAGACATTATAAAGGACATTAATATGAAATTTGATTCCTCATTTATGGTGGACTGTAGTGTTGGATGTTAAATAAATGCAGCCCTAAAGGAATAATACATGATCATAAGACTTGTAGTATTATGTAGTATTATGCAAATATGGAAATGTTTCAACCTTGTAATATCAAGACCATGACCAAAACAATAACAGCAATTTTGGTTTCCAACAATATTTATTTCTGTCAAAGGATAAAGCACAGATTCTTATCGGTATTTAAAATAAGAATAAACTATTAACATTTTATTGAATATAGTGTCTAGAAAAACCTATTAAATGCATAAATAGTTCAGCTAGGAGGGAAATGGACCTGTTAACTATGATCCCACAAGGTCAGGGCTTCCTCTGCCATTCACCAAGTCAGCCTCTGGCTGCAAATTGACCAACATGGCTTAAGAAAATTAGGCTACAACTCTTCCTTCATAATACACCCAAAATAAACAAAATAGGTAGTATTTTGCCAAAATCAAGCAGACTTTGTCTACATATATATATTTTTTAGCTGGGGAAGTACCTGCATGATGAGGGTCGATGGATTGTATCTGCATCCCCAGCCCTATCTGTTGTTCTGTGACCTTGCCATGCCTCCCATTTTCCCCAACCTCGTCCCCCATTTACTATGAACCCACAATTTTAAGTGGGAAAAGTGACCCCTAAACTATGAACCCAGAATCAAAGCCCCAGCCCTACCTGTATTTCTGTGACCTTGCCACGCCTCCCGTTGCCCCCATCCTGGTCCTCCCACTGCCAGTCCACGCCCCGTATCACCCTGGCCCCGGGGAATATGCCTCGCACAGTGATCTTCTTGCTCTTTCTACGAGTCTCCATACATGCCCTTCAGTTGTGAATACAAAGCATGCGTCAATAATATTGAATACATATCGGTTACCACCATAAATACTGACATGTACACTTGATATTGATTTTTAAAAACTACTAACACTAGTGCTAGAAAACTGATTGTGCAATAATATCTTTATTCTTAACAATAACCTTAAGTATGATACTTCATTTATAATGTTACTTTATGGTATTTTATTGCATATCATTCCTGAATAGATTAGTAGAAAATAAGAAGAAGACTATTTTTAGTCTATATAAATAACCACACATTCCATCCAGTGTTTTTGTTGTCATTTTTTGCTGAAAAATACTTTTTTAAAACGTTTTATCTTTTTTGCAAACCTTCAATTGGGAATTCTAAACTGTCCTTTGGGAAAAAATACACTTTTCGATATTGGGAATTTGGGCTCCTAATTTGACTAAAAGAAACAGATATCCAGTCCAACTCATTTACTGGAATTGCAAATACGAAAGTTGGAACATGCAATTGTATTGTAAATGTGAGTTATTTCTTAACAAGCTAGATCCATTAAGTATGAAGTAATCACATTATGCAAAACTGTATAATTATTGTCTTCATTACTGAAATGACTTGCAGGGTTTTTTATCTGATTTTGGGGAAAGAGCCTGGCCTTTTTTGAGGCGAAAAAAGCGCGCGAAACGCCGGATTTTGGGGGAAAAATCACACGAAACGCTGGATTTTGGGGGAAAATAAGGAAAGTCTTAAAAAATCAATTAAGCATATTTTACTGTTTTTAAAACAATTTCAAGGCAACAGAAAATTTAATTATGCAATATTTTTCTATTTTCTACACTGGATCAGGTTAACTTATATATTTAAAGGTTTAAAAAAACAAAAAACAAATTTTTTTATTTTTTTTTGGAGGGACAAATGAAATCTAGGGGAAAATTTACCAGCTGAGGGGAACAAAAAATTGGAGGGGGAAGGGCCGATTTTCGGCGGGTCACAAAAATGAAAATAAACCTGACTTGCTACATATTAAGTCTTATATCGACTCATGAATTATGACCTAAGATACCTTTCACTTTTTGGGGTGTTAATCCTGTAGAAGCGATGTCTCAGATTGTGCTTGTCATTGTGATAGCAGACAGAGCACAGGTCGTAATTAGCGCACTCAGCACACTTCCAGCGGATCCCGAAAATAGGTTGTTGTCTGCAAGTATCACACATCGTTCCATCATGCTTGATTCCTGAAATATAAAGATAACTTCTGGATGATTAAAATTATCATGAAAAAATTTGCAGTGATGTCAGTATTGTACACAATTACTAATCTACTGAATAAACGACAATGATCTGATTATTTTAATGTTTATGTTTATACTCAGTATCCAGACATTGCTTCATTTTGACACAGGCAAAGAATGGTTTGTAAATTATTTTGACAACCGAGACATCAGTTCCTAAATTATTTTGACAGTCCCAATAATGGTTCATACATTATATTAACAACTGGAAGATAGGTTTCTACATTTTTAGGGACCATTCTTAATGGAAAAATAAACATATTTTTCCCCAAATGGTACCTTAAAAATTCCCAAATTGAAGGTTTCCATTTATTTATTTTCTTATAATCTCAACATTGAGTTCATCTCCCGTTCAGCTTCACATTTATATGTTGAACCTTAATAAATATAATATTTAACACACTTTTATTCTAAATTTTAAAGTATTTGTTGGCGAAATGACATCATCAATAATTTCCAAATTATATTCAAAACAACACAATTTTATCCAATCAAAGAGAACTGTTCTCATTCCTGAAATGATAAAGTAAACAATGTTCAGGAAGTCAAAATAATGAAGGCAATAATCTAAAAGAAGGTAAGAGCCAATGTCAGCCTGCCTGAACCATCATCCATAGGAACAAAATTAATGTCCTTAATTGATCTAATCATTGAAAACTTAAGAATTGTATAGTAGAGCTAAATGAAACAATATTACAAGATTTTATCATTTAATGAGGCAATGATAATATTTCAGATCCACGTTTTGCGATAATACAAACATTTTGACAGATAGTGGCAATAATCCCAGGGTTTTTTTGGCCTGATTTTATAGCCGAAATCCGGCTATGTTCCCAATCCCCAAAAGTATACTTTTTTCCCAAAATGTGGCAAAAAATTCCCAATTTCCAAAAACAAAAATTTTTTTTTTTTTTTTTTTTTTTTTTTGAAAGAAGTCTTATGTGTATTTTATTTCAATTTTAATTCAATTGCATCTAACAAAGTATTATACGATTTTGTTCTTTTAATTTGAATGATTATAAAGAGTTATATCAAATTTAGTATTTCCCTAATCAGTGGACTTTTCGTGTGGAAAAAAAGGCTAATGAATTTATTTTCCCAATTTCATGAAAAAGCCGATAAAATTCCCAATTCCGAAGCCATGGGCTATCTTCCCAAAAAGTGGAGAAAAAAACCTGAATCCAACTCCCAGCTACTGAAACTTCAGGTCGCTGGGAGTTGCAACTAGTTTAGGCTTTTACGAAATAAACTCACCGCCTTGTATTCCAAATGGTACTTTAATCGGTAATATGGGCCGCAAAAACGATTTTCTGGCATAAATAAAGTTTAATAAACACAAGAAGATCATAAACATATACCTTATGTGCAAATTAAAACAACTTCATGATAAGGTGTGCTTGCAGAATAATAATAATAATCCAAATTTCAAACATATCAACGGCTACGCCTTTACGGTTCATGAAATGTGTACGTTTGTGCAATGGACAACGCCTAGTATTCAAAATTTGAACATATGCTTAAAATATACACGTACATCGCCTAACATCGGAATCCTGTGCAAGATTGATCTAGTGTCTTATCACCCATTCGCGATACACCCAGAGCTTGAAAATAACACTCGCACACTCGCAAAATGCGAGTGAAAAATACCGATTGCGAGTTAAGTTTTAAGCCACTAGAATTTTTTTGTGAGTGACGAAATAGTGAAAAAAAGAGTTATATTGCTTAATGCGCTCGATGTTGTGAAGGCTAAACCGAAGGTCAATTAATAGAACGTCCGAATACCCATATGCGGAAGCTCGCACCTTGTATGTAGACTGGTATACTTATAGTACATATAAGCGGATGGTATTGGTACAAAGATAATGAAACAGTTGATTATCCACACATGTTCACTATAAAAGACAACAAACCTGAACAGTCATGTCGTCGAAGCGAAAAATAACTACAGTAAAACTGTGATAACTCGAGGAAGCACGGGACCGACATCGATGCTCGAGTAATCGCAGGTCTCGAGTAATCCATGCAGCGATTTTCCTCCTTCTTTATAAAGTACCGGTAAACGGTACTTTCCCAATCGAACGAAAATTCCCAAATTCCCAAAACGGTACTTGCCCAATCGAGCGAAAATTCCCAAATTCCCAATCGGCATCTGGAAAAATCCCAATCAGCGTCCGAATTTTTTCTCAAAACGATAGAAAGTTTCGTAAAAAAACCAACTTTCGGCGAGCGAACAAAGAAAATCGTATAGTTGTGTGTAACCACGCGCTCGATTAATTTCGGGTTTTATTATTCAGCGCATTCAATCAATAGAGTTGTTACTGTTTCCGGTTCTTTTGCCAGGCAGCCAGCGTACTGTTTTACGTCGGTTTGTAACCTTATCGTAGTTTGAAATGAGTCATAATAGCAAATATTATGCCAAAAAACCAATCGGAACCATCAATCACAGGACACATTGACAGCAATAATGATGCTGTGCAGGGAGGGATGCAAGCAACTGAGTGATGATTAAACATCAAAGATTGTTGAAATTTCACAAAAATGAAAGAGAGAGACATTGCTTTAAAAGAGATTAAAACAACTAGTAATTGATTTGGTGTGTTCTTTATAATATTTTGTTATTTATATAAACTTTATAACTTAATGGTCATTAAGGCATGCCTGCAAATGATTATTTAAATGGGTATGTTCAATTAAGTATGAACTGTATGATGTATTCAATAAGACCCAAACTTCACGACGCGATTTTCCCAATTTCAGGATTTCACGACTCGATTTTTCCCAATTTTGAGGTTTTCACGACTCAATTTTTCCCAATCGGACCGGTACGGGTACTTTTCCCAATTGGACAAGGAAAATCGCTGCCATGGTATTATTTGTTTTCACTGTCTCGGTTGATAATGCTAACTTCTGACCACAAACGCTTTATTTACATGTAAAACGGTGCTAGAGAAAGAAAGGCTTTGTAAAAATCGCTTAAGGTTACAGTATAATAAACAAAACAATTAAGATTATCATAAATTCATTTAATTATTTCAACATACACACAAAACATAAATATAATCAGAAAAATCTCATCAATATTCACTGTACATGTAGCATAATTATTTTTTAAAAGCACACAAGGTACGTACATGCGAATGAAACATAATACACGCTGAAAACAACATAATCACTACAAACTTTGCATTTTATGTATATTAGTCAGACTTGTGTTTCGCAAAGTCAATGATTGAAGATTGTCGCAACCCATTAGCTTCCCGGAACTGATGGCGGAAGAGGTTTCGCGATAATTATCGATTGCTGGTAATTATTTAATTATTATTAAAACTGTCTAGCTTTGATCTGCTTCTCAAAGGATGACAATTTGCAGTGTTTCTCAAACTGCAACTAACTTCACACCTAATCGAGCGTCGTTTGTCTGCTTGATTGCGCTGTTTTCACAACTCGAATATTTTTAGCACCGACCAGACGAGAAAGCTTCCTCGAATAATTGCCAGTTAATTAGGTGTGAAATGCCTTTCAGGGACCGGCACACGACCTCGAGTTATCGAAAATCTCATGTTTGAGTTATCGCGAGTATTTTTATATAGACATTAAAGGAAAATGCTAGACTTTCTTTAATGCTCGAGTAATCGCCAGTTTTCGAGAAATCGCCAGCTCGAGTTATTGCAATTCTACTGTAGTTTCTTTTTGCCCACAGATTGAAATAACAATACGAAATATAAAGCAAAGTTAACCGTTGAGTTGAGAGAAAAAAAACGGAAATTAAATTCTTCCACGAAAACAGTGAAAAAGTGGGAAAAAGAACTTCATATATAACACCAAAACTTGTGACTGATGTCATATTTTATTTAGTTTTAATAGTACTTAACTCACTTGCTTTTATTTATGTTTCCAGCAAAATTTGCGAGAATGTTTTTGATTTTGCAAGCTGGTATTTAAACTGCTCGCAATGTTTTGCTAGTAGAAAAAAAAGTTAAATTCGAGCCCTGAATGCACCAACCATCTATGGGACGTCCGCAGGATAGATTGAAACATCCATTAAAAAGTTTCACGTTTGGGTTGATAATTAATTTTATTTAATTTTTTGTAACAAGGTTTTGAGCACTTCTCTACAAAAACTGGCAAAGTAATGTTGATGGTAACAGGCTTTGTGTTTGTTACCATGTATCAGGTTGATTGAACTTGACTTTAAAGATATATGTGAGACTTATTGTTTATATGTTTTTGTCTTTAAGAGGAAAACTTTGAGCTGTATGCATGTACTCATAAAAGTTCAAAACATTCATGAAGAAAAGTGTGTGACAGACTGATAGTGATAAACCAATATTGTTAGTAATGCTCAATTGGTCATTGTTGGCTTGGGTACTAATTACATGTACCCCAGGTAGTCTAAAGTATACTTACATGTTCCCCGGGTATGTTCAATATACTAAAACGTACCCGGGAATTTTAATGCTAAATTGGTCGTAGTCGGCTATTTTTTTTAACTTAATTATGTGCACATTTATGTCAATTTTCTGTTAAATTATGAAACTCATACTCAAACAGCATGTTGATGCAGTTTTTGTAAAGAGAAGTTTGTTTAAGATAAACAATATGGTTTTACTGTAATCAATAGCGTGTTTTACGACATTGGATTTTGTGAGGGAATACAACTCGGCTACAGTCTAATATCGACCGGGTACGTTAAAGTATATTAACAGTACCCGGGGTACATGTTAGTATACTTAAGAGTACTCAAGGTACATGTATGTAGTACCCGAACCGACAATGACCAATCAAGCGTTAATTATGTTACACCACAATTCTTGGACCATACCTGTAGGGGCACTGTCAAGTATTCTCAGATCATACGCCCCAGCACACCGATAGTTGGCAGCCGTTCCGTTGTCCCAAACGACAACCACTTCCTCTGGACTCTCGAAATTCCTCACAGTTCCAATGTGCCCCTCACCACCATCTTGTTTACCCCATTTCCATTCCGGGCCGCGGATTACCCTGGCTCCTACCCCCTCCATCATGTTCACGCGAACCACACGACTGGGCCCTGCCGTGGCAGGATCCATAACGTTTAAGTCCATGGGTTTGTCTTTGTGAGTGTTCGTCTTAAAGAGAAATCAGTAAAAAAAAATCAAGTTAAAAAACTGTCATTTTTCTGTCAGTTCTCATGTATGATCTAAGACTCGTAAAAGCTCGCATGCAGTGAGATTTCGAAACAACTATACCGTATAGTTGAGGTTACACCAAACCCTTTAAACGAACATGCCCCTTTGATATGGCAACTAAATAATTTTCATGTTAAAACCTTAAATGAATTCATAAAAAACAGATATATTCAGCTGAACTTATTGCATGGAAATACTAAACAATATAGACAACAATTGGATGTCGTTCTTTAAGATTAACACACTGTATCTGATTTTTAGGAATATATAAAAGTGTTTGTTACGTAAATATGACTGAAATCAGACCGGTGAATTCAATTTTAAATATGAGTTTTTATATCGGTATTTGTATGTTTAAATCGAAGATTTTTATTCTCAAAAATATCAATCATTGGAAAAACAATTATCCATAATGCTGGAACAGCCCTTTATGGTAGTCTCATTTATAAGACGCGCAAAGAATTTAGAGATACTTTTTATATATGCTAAATTCTTTGGAACAAATATTACCCATATAAAAAGAAGCTTAATATTTAAGAGCGTCAAAAATTTGGACTACCCTTTATGGTTGCAGATAAAGGTAATGATGCAGTGTTTAGTAAAAAAAAATATCGTGAAAATATAGGTTGTGGAATTAAACTCTTTGAAGATAGTAGCTCCGCTTGATTATTAAGTTTACTTAATGAAATTAACATATATGCAGACGAGGTTTCGAAATAACAATATTTAAGTGATATACTGTATACAGTGTACGTCATGACTTGTACAGACACAATTTAATATAGATAACAATTTTATTTCCTAAAATATATGTATTGACAAAAATATATTCCAATGTCTAAAAAATAAATCCACTTACTATATTAATGTATTTTGTATTATTCTTTTGTTTAACACTAGCTAGAAACTTTAAAATTTATGTGTTATAAAATTATGTTCTGTTCTGTTCTATAAAAATGCAGAAAACGATTGCATGCAATCTCGCTACCTGTCAATCAAACTTATCTAAGTATCGATCGACCAATCAGTGAGAGATAAATCTGTGATCGAATTGCTATCCGCTCGTCCGCCATCTTCATCGACAAGCTGAATGTCAAGGTTCACAGTATTTGTTTTCAATGAGTTTCGTTTGTTTTCGTCTAAAATAACTTAAATCAAAATAGTTTAACGGTGTGAATGGTACTTATGTAAGTAAGACCGTCAGTATCTAGAATGATAAGTTATAGGCATGCGTTGAAATTATACCTTTTCCCAAGCCGAAACGTGATATTGACAAGTGCGAGTGCCAGCTTCATCGTGTAGAATTACCGAAATCCGAGTTATGGAGCATTGATTTATATTAGAAAAAGACCCAACTTATTTTTGTGTTGCACTTTCCATTATTTAGATAGATAAATGTGATATTAGCTATGTTAAATGTGAATTTGAGCCATGTTCTGAGAAAACTGGGCTTAATGCGTGTGCGTAAAGTGTCATCCCAGATTAGCCTGTGCAGTCCGCACAGGCTAAGCAGGGACGACACTTTCCGCCTAAACTTGATTTTCGGTAAGGAGGGTCTTCCTTGAAACAAAAAATACCATAAAAGCGGAAAGTGTCGTCCCTGATTAGCCTGTGCGGACTGCACAGGCTAATCTGAGATGACACTTTACGCACATTCATAAGTAAAAAACGTGACTGGTTTCGGTACCGGCCTTACGTAAGTTACCGACAACCCCGTTTTAAGACATTATTTTGTGTCAGAAACAAGTGATAACACGGTTGTGTTATTAATACATGTATTTCCATATCATGAATCAATAAATACCACCGTAGAAGTCTTTACTGTAACTAATTCATCAATAACACGCGGTAAATTGGGGGAATGTCGGTTCCCGGGAGAACATCTGATATTGGCAGCTTCAATATGTAGCATTAGCGAAATACCCTTTATAGAAAGTCAATTTATTTCATGAATGACCAACTGATTTGGTTTTTGAATGTTCAATCATAATGGTTGATAAATGTCGTATCATCAATCAAGTTTTAATATTATTAATAACAATGAGGATTTCGGTACCCGTTCGGTGTCGGAAAGCTTGTTAAATTTACCAAATCCCAGTCGTAAAGCGCGTTTTCGTTTCAGAGACGTGTGAAAACAATGGTTTGCTAATATTTCATACATAACATAGGTAAATGCTACTGTGGACGTGTTTCTTACTAATAACACCATTACACGTAGTATAATGTGGGGTTTCGGTATCCGAGCAAGCGCTTGAGAGCTTGTTTAACTTACCAAAATACCCGTTTTAGATATCCTATGTAATGTTATTTACAAACTACAACTTTGAACATTTGCATACTAATTATATTTTTCAAAAGCTTTTAACCATGTTTTAGCCTGTCTAAATTTCCGAACCGCGTTGCAACGCGATTAAGAGGGCGGAACGATAGTATTCCGGTGAAGATGTTAATTCCATCGGCCATGGACGGAATAGTCGATGCAACTAACAAAAGTGCCGGAGCGGAGCCTGATCCGAGTGACTTCTTTGACGACCCGTCAATAGTTATCGTCATTCTAGAAAACCGAGCCGTACATGACAAGCATCGCAGGGATAAAGCTCTCTCAATGAAAGGCGACACTGTCTGTGGGTATGCACTGGAATCATGCGTAAAGTGTTTGTTCGAGAAACAATACATTTTGCTTCAGCTGTACATTTGTTTGACAAAAGAGTTGATGGAAACGTGTGTAAGGCATGCTAGCATGACTGAAAATGAATATTTTGCTTGCGGTACGTCGCTAGTTGTTCTAAAATCCACACAACGGAAAGTGTCGTTCCTGATTATCATAAGCGAACTGCACGGGCTAATCTGGGATTACACTTTACGCACATGCATTAAGCCCGTTTTCCCCTGAACGCTGCTCATACAGTTGTTAATGATGACGCAAGCAGTCGTTTCTAGAGAGAATGAACGACAAACGAAATATTGACGTGAAAGTTCAAAACGCATGTACGACGATATTTGTTAGCCTTGGACTCTTATTTAAAACTGATGCTAAACATGTCAAGATTTACTGCCAATCAATAAGTATTTTGAAAAAGAATCACAATCCCGCGTATTATTATGTCAGAGATACGGTTTATACGGGCGGCAAACGTAGAGTCGAACACGTTTTGGGAGTTTAATTTGGATCTAAAATACTGACATATGCAATCGAGACCGTAAGGACAAGCTTATTAAAAAGGGCCATATTGGAAGGCAAACATTAACAATAGCGGGTTATGGCGGATAACTACGGTTGCATAGAGGTGACATTGGCCCGTGTATATACCGTCTTTTCTATTTTTATTTTGCATTCGACACAACGAAAAACAAATATCAACGTATATTAGTTCATATTCCGATTTTCTTATAACCAGAACAAAATCAAAAAATAAAGTTGAGTTCTTTGTATCGTTTTTCGGTGTACGAATAACAAAACAAAACACAAATCTATTTCCCTATTCATATTTCGTTTCAATTTTAAGTATACAAAAATCAATATATGAAAATTGAAACACAGTGCAACGGTATACGGAAAACGAGGGGCGCCCCGCTGTTTTGGAGAGATAACTCGTGCTTGATCTTTTTGCGCAGTGTTCTCCCTTAGATCTTATTATTTTTGAATACATACATGTAGACAATTATAGACGAAGAATAATCGAACCTTGGGACAGCTATTGGTGGCTTCTCTAATGGGAAAATAAATAGATCTAGTAACATTAAATTAATAGACCATTACATTATAATAATAGAAAAATAAACGCTAAATAAAGTCCATTATTTAAAATACCATATATAAGTTACAACTATGACAGTGTTACCAATAATTAAGTTTATGAATAACGTTTTTTTAGGTACGTTTTTATCCACTTTTCGAATGACTGTTTACATGATTTGGATGTGCATACAAGGAATAAAACAACACATTTTTTCGACTTTTGCATGCACTTTAACAGATTACGCAAGCCAACGCTTGCTTGAAGGCGCGTTTCTCTCGGCAAATCATGCACGTATAGTTACAGATATACAAGCTTTTCTATAATGGTATTCGAGTTCCATTTCAGGAGACAACCAGGGTCTAAAACGGAACTTTTCAACGCGTGCAACTAGTTTCTATAGGCGTTACGCATGCTTTTCGCCTTCTTTATGAAACGTAACGTGTAAAGTCATTTTTAGCGACGTTATATCATTGGAAGGTAAATATTTTGTTAGCATTAACTTCATCATGGGCGCTCTTTCTTTTTTAGTTGCAATCTTCTTTTTTTCGGCGTGCTGTATTAAGCCAGCTTTTCACCTGACCTGACCTTTGTAAGTGTCCAATAATATTCAAATAAAATTTCCCGCGGCTAGGTACGAATGAATACACTTCATTTATTCCATTGGCTAATTTGAGTATAACACCAAAACATTGGAAACATATCCGCGTCTTTGTAACACTGTGATACTGCATGAAACAATTTTATCTCTAATGAAAAGGCTCAATAGATAGAACAGTTTTACAATCAATTCTCGACATAAATACAGTTTGTGCGTGCACCTTTTATTTTCAGAGAATTACCAGCGCAAAAGCGTTTATACTAAAGGCTACGTTCTCATATTTAGTACTTACTTCCATATTCATGTCAACATGTTAACATGTAAAAGTATAAAGAGCAGTGGAAGCGAGGCCTCACCTTAATGCTTTGCATTTCAAACCGCGAGGTTTCGGGTCAATTCGCGGCCAATGTGTGAAAGTCAGAGTTTATACACAGTTCATCACCGGAGTTCGCAGCCAGTAAAATAAACGTTATATAATAAAGACTCTATCCGTGAACTAGGTGACCTGGAATTTTCTTTAGAATAGAAATATGTTAAATGAAGATATTCAGCAATATAATTAAGATATGTCAATAATAGATTATTAATGTGTTTTCAACAACACAATGATAAATATTATTTTAGATTAATTTAACAATAATTATTCCACCATATTGACTACTGTATTAAGCATGAGCGCGATGATTCTCGAAACTGTTAATAATCGAATCATATAGCAATGTCCGACAAACCACCAAAACAGGTTTGTTCGAAGAACGCGCCTATAAAAACGGATACTTCGCGTGATGCCGGTTGACTCATATGTTTTAGTTTAACTTCCATTCTTCTTTTGGTTTTCTGTTTTGTATCTAAAGGTTTATGACCAGCAATATGTAATAATGTAAAATAAGCCGCAAAAACTCCGCGTAACATCCCTTACTGCGTGTGATGCAGCTAAGAACTGCACAGAAAAAGACATTCGCTATCATTGATCTCATTCATTGAACTATCAACGCCGTTTATCTTTTTTAAAGATATTTCTTGTTTCTATCTTGTTCCAACGACACACTAACTCAAGGGAACGACTTGCTTATTCGTGGCAACGAGTTAGCTATGTCGTAGGAACGACTTGATAAGTCGAGGAAACGAGATGAAAAACGAGGAGTGCCAAACTTAATAAAAGAGGAGTGCAATGAAAATAGTAATTAAAGGAAGGATGCATTAAACAAAATAGTATAAAATTTAAGCATACTCGTGGGTACGAGTTACTAACTCGTGGGCACGAGTTAGCTTTGTCCTGGAAACGACTTATAGAGTCAAGGAAACGAGATAGAAAAAAGACGCGGCGAGATTTAAACGTGCATCACGTGTTTTTTTAGGTCGTTACCAATTCATTTAATTAAATTTATAAGTGTATTGCATGCATTGCATATGAAATTTATTTTGTATTTGTCATGGTACATATAGCGCCGTTTTCCCGCATATATTGGATTTTATAATTTATGTATACCGTTTCTGCAAGCATATGAAATTATATTATATTATATAATTTATGTATATCGTTCATGCACGCATATATTGGATTATACAATTTATGTAAACCGTTCCTGCGTCTATTTACTAAACAAAGATACTAGTCATCAACCACTCGTGCATTTGATATGAATGTTACACACGTATTATAAGAAAATTAAACGATTTCCACTCTAATGACACCATACAATTTCGGCTGTTTTTTTTTACTCCCAATGAAAATAAGTGGCATTCAAGTCTTTTTCTAGAATTGAAACAATCTCGATGTATTGTAAACAGTAGTTCAAAGACGATTGATGTTCATGTTATTTTATATCTTAAAATCAATACTGGGCTCTCGTCATAATGCGTTTATCGATAGTCCATTCTGTCTTCCCATTGACAATTTACTGACCGATTACTGACCCTGAAATTCTGCGAGATGTTATTTTATGCCTAATTGAAACAGGGCCAAAATGTGTGTCTATGGACCGTATGCACATGCACTGGATTATCCAGATTTCCATACACTAAACAGTAACAGATCCTATACGTTGTAAAAAAAAAACCAACGACCGTGATGATGCCCAGGTACTGGGGCCATGAAATATTCGGATTTATTCATTCGGGTCTACTGGCGGGAAATTTTTCCAGCATTTTATAAGCCGTTGATAAAGATCAATTAAAGTGACAAGCTGGGAAAGACAACTAGGCTGAACAACTCCATAATTTTGCGCTTTGTCCGTTTTTGGTTTTGGGTAACGGGTATATTTAAACTTGAAATTTAAATCCAGTCTCGTATGTCCAACACATCATGATTTGTTTGATTACGATCAGCATGTTTCTACACCGACAGATGCAATACTATTCCGAACTTCTCTCCGTGCGCAGCAGACAACAAACAAACTATTGGATTTTCTTAACCTCATGGGTAACCCGTGAACAGCCTAATTGTGTTTACCAACTCTTCGCTGACCTAGTTTTAAGGCGTCTGCGCCAAATCGATTCTCGCCTTCATAAAGTACGGATACGATTTAAAGGTATTGTTGCTTTATTATTTGTGTTAGGTACTTATTTTTTATTACATTGTGATATAGCATGAAACGAGCTGTTAGACGTAAACAAAGATTTTTTTGCTCTTAAACTTCATGCATTTGATTTGTTTCTCGTGTTCTTTTCTCTCTGTAGTAATTTTGAGCCCGCGAAACTGTTGTGTGGGTGGATATATCTTTATGATCTTTATTATCGGCGCTTAAATTAGTTGGACCGTTGAAAAGCGCGATGGTGATCAACTTTAATATTGCATCAAATTAAAGATATGTTTTGCAGTCACATCATTACATACAGCCATAATCATTCAGAGGACCAATTAGTGGGGAATGATTTGAGCCTTTTTCTGAGAAAACTGGGCTGAATGCATGTGCGTAAAGTGTCGTCCCAAAATAGCATGTGCAGTCCGCACAGGCTAATCTGGGACGACACTTTACGCACAAGCATTAAGTCCAGTTTTCTCAGAACGCGGCTCATTTGTTTGCCTTGTTGCTTTTAATATGCATGGTATTAATTTACACCTGATATAAAAACATGCTGTAAAATTGACACTTCTGAGAACAAGGTCCCTGTATTATTGTGGAAGATACGATTTATATTAACTGTATATTATTACATTTTTTGAGAATTTGAGAATTGTTTAGTTGAGGTTGTGCAAATTATTATTTAAAACTATATGGAAATTAATATACTTGTACAAACGTTATTAAAATGACATTATTATTTCAACATTAAACATAATATTAGATATACATAAAAATGCATGCAATGAATATTTTTACAGTCATACTTCAGTATATGCGCAAGCAAAGTATTGTGTGCACGATACATAAAAAGGTGGAGTCGCAATTTCATAAATGGGTGTTTCTTCACATTCAATTCGCATATCCACTGTACTTTATCATTTATGTTACAAGATCTCTACTAGCTGTTTTCAGCACATTATGTCTAGATTACACTACTGATATGTTTGATACTCTTCTCTATGTTAGAGCATATTGTGAAAAGAATTTAACTTCAATCCGTTTAAAAATAGAGTTTATCGTTTCAAAACTACACTAAAGTACTTCAGGTTTAAAGATTGTGCCTATTCAGTTTTTTTTCTTAAGTTACATTTTTCCATTTCATGCCTGAATGAACCATTACAATTTTGCGAAATTGCTTTCAAATGTGTATATTTGTCAATTAGATTAGCACATCGACAGGGTTGAAAAGCTTCAAGTACCCAGTCATTGACATCCGATTCAACATTTTGTGTGGGCGACACCCATTCAATCCTCGGTGATATAACAATAGTTCCCAAAGTTTGGCTTTAAGTGGACCGATCGCATTTTACATTCCGACTTGTCAGCAAACACAGTGTTCTCACGCAAACAAAGAGATATCGAGCCATTTAACCCTTTCCCTCTCAGAGCCAAAGTGGAAATGGCTATATGCAAACAGCATAAAACCAGAACAGCCTGCGAGTAACTCGCAGTCTGTTCAGGTGTTATGCCGTTTAATGCTTATCAGTATCTAAGGTTTGCAGATGAAGCTCTAAACACTTGAATCTAGTAAGAAAGGTCTTTAATTAAATTTGAACTTTCTAAGGGACCACACATCCGTCAAAATACCTATCTTAGTGGTAAAGGGTTAAAGTTTAAACTGTATCAATAACGATGGCAAATTGAGTTTCGCATGTATAAAACCCTCATGCAAGTGTTATAACTTATATAAATTATCATAGAACGAACAATCTTATGATCGCGACTATTTCTTATTATTGTCGATGATGATGTCATCCTCTTTATCATCATCATCATTGTCATCATCATGATCATCCTTATCTTTCATCATGACCAAGATGATGCATTTTGATATTGTGAAAATTATTTTCTATAGTTATTCAACAGTGTTTGAAAGTTTTCTTTGTCTGCAATAAAAAAAGTATCGGACGCGGTATTAAGTGGCGTTCCGTGCCTTGCTCAATTTATCGAAAAACAACATCAACAAAACAATAAACACGCAACAATGGCGATCAACCGAGTGATTCAAGTATTCCGGTGCTAGCGTCAGTTTACCATGTTAACATTGCGGACCAAATCATGTTACGCATTTAACTATTAAAGGGATCTTTTCACGCTTTGGTAAATTGACAAAATTGAAAAAAGTTGTTTCAGATTCGCAAATTTTCGTTTTAGTTATGATATTTGTGAGGAAACAGTAATACTGAACATTTACCATGGTCTAAAATAAAAATTATATGCATCTTTTGACGATTTTAAAACCTAAAAATTATAAAGCGTTGCAACGCGAAACGATTGAATAATTTGGAGAGTTCTGTTTTTGTCGTTAAATTTTGTGAAACTACGAAGATTGCTTATATAAGGTATAAAATACGTTCAGTATGTGTACACGGCGGAATAGCTCAGTAGGTTAAAGCGTTTTTACTTCAGGACTCTGGCAGGACTCCAGGGATCACTGGTTCGAAACCTGGTCCGGGCAATGTTCTTTTCCTTTTTTAATTTTATTCTTGATTTTTTACTGGAGCTTTTACGATCCAATGTTTACATTTATCGATATAAAGCATTTAATGAATAAGTTAAAAAATGCCAAAATCTGTGAAAAGGCCCCTTTAAATCTATACCCCGTTTCCAACGTAATTACCGCAATCACACAGAACAATGGCGGACTTCCGCATTTTACAGCGTCGCTTTAGCGACATTTAAATTACTCTTTGCTTTGCAGATTTTAAACATTGATACGCAATAATGGCAAATTTCCGCGTGTCGTTCAACGTTTCCATGGTAATCGCGGCGGTGCTCGGTGAGCTGGTGAGCTTTGTGTTCTTTAACCACCACAGCGCATGGGGGCGCAGCATCGGGGTCCGCTACCTCATCACCGCGTTCATCTGCCAGGCCGTTCTCGTCGTCATACTCAAGTGGATCATCGAGTAAGTGTGCAGTTCACTTCAGTGCTTCAATTGGTATATTTTGTTTCATGTTCCTAATTTGAGCTCGATTTATTTAATTTGTCATTGAAATGACAAATTCGTGAATTATATGGACCATAATTGACCTTTCTTGAAGTCCTATATCGTATGTTATGTCCAGTTTTTCATTGGCGATTCGCCATTAAGCACTTGCCTAAAATGAGTTCTGAAATTAAAACCGTCGTCATATAAGTCTTTAGCTCACCTGAGCACAACGTGCTCATCGTGAGCTTTTGTGATCGCCTTTTGTCCGTCGTCCGTCGTCCATTCTCCGTTGTGCGTTGTGCGGCCTCAACATTTGCCTTGTTAACTCTCTAGAGGGCACATTTATTGTCCAATCTTCATGAAATTTGGTCAGAAGATTGGTCTCAATGATATCTTGGATGAGTTCGAAAATGGTTACGTTTGCTTGAAAAACATGGCTGCCAAGGGGCGGGGCATTTTTCCTTATATGGCTATATATGGCTATAGTAAAATCTTGTTAACATAATAGATGCCACATTTATTGTCTGATCTTCATGAAACTTGGTCAGAAGGTTCATCCCAATAATATCTTGGATGAGTTCGAAAATGATGCTGGTTGGTTGAAAAACATGGCCGCCAGTGGGCGGGGCATTTTTACTTATATGGCTATAGTAAAACCTTGTTTACACTCTAGAGGCCACATTTATTTTCCGATCTTCATGAAACTTGCTCAGAAGATTTGTTCCAATGATATCTTGAATTAGTTAAAAAATGGTAACCTTTGCTTGAAAAACGTGGCTGGCAAGGGGCGTGGCATATTCCTTATATGGCTATATAACGCTATAGTAAAATCTTGTTAACACTATAGATGCCACATTTATTGTCTGATCTTCATGAAACTTGGTCAGAAGATTCATCCCAATAATATCTTTGACGAGTTCGGAAATGATGCCGGTTGGTTGAAACACATGGCCGCCAGGGGGCGGGGCATTTTTCCTTATATGGCTTTAGTAAAACCTTGTTAACACTATAGAGGCCACATTTATTGCCCAATCTTCATGAAATTTGGTCAGAAGATTTGTCTTAAAGATATTTTGGATGAGTTCGAAAATGGTTACGTTTGATTGAAAAACGTGGCTGCCAAGGGGCGGGGCATTTTTCATTATATGGCTATATATGGCTATAGTAAAATCTTGTTAACACTCTAGAGGTCACATTTGTTGTCCGATCATCATGAAACTTGGTCAGAAGATTTGTCCCAATGATAACTTGGATGAGTTCGAAAATGGTTTTGGTTGCTTTAAAAACATGGCCACAAGAGGGCGGGGCATTTTTCCTTATATGGCTATATATATGGCTATAGTAAAACCTTGTTAACACTCTAGAGGCCACGTATATTGTCCAGTCTTAATGAAATTTGGTCAGAAGATTGGTCTCAATGATATCTTGGATAAGTCGGAAAATCATTATGTTTGCTTGAAAAACATGGCTTCCAAGGGGCGGGGAAATTTTTCTTACATGGCTATAGTAAAATCTTGTTAACACTCTAGAGCCCACATTTACTGTCCGATCTTCATGAAACTTGGTCAGAAGATTCATCCTGATTCAAAAATGATGCCGGTTGGTTGAAAAACATGGCTGCCAGGGGGCGGGGCATTTTTCCTTATATGGCTATAGAAAAACCTTGTTAACACTCTAGAGGCCACATTTATTTTCGGATCGTCATGAAACTTGGTCAGAAGATTTGTCCCAATAATATCTTGTTATCTCAGGTGGGCGACTTTGGGCCTTTCAGGCTCTCTTGTTTATATAAAGCGGGAGCAACAAAACTGGTTTTGTGTCACATTTTATTAATGAACTTATATCTCTGCCCATTACTCTCGTTTCAGGAGGCATTTCAGCATTCACGGATGGGAAGACAGCGCCATCTTAGCCCTGTGGCTGTCCCTCATCTACGTTACCCTTCAGGCGCCCCACGTTGTATACGACCACCGCAGCCTCTCCTACTTCTTTGCGCATGCGCTTCACAAGTTTGCAGTTCTGTTTGTCATGATTTTTTCTCTACACCGATTTAAGAACTACTAAAATTTAAAACGATGATTTGAAAGTTTGTCGTACTGTATCAACCGGACCTCATTTGGTATTATACTTAGCTTTGTTGTGCAAGGACACACGCACAACATTTGATTAATAAATCCTTTCATTTTGCTTTGGATTTAAGAAGCACTTGAACACAATTAAGACATACTTTTATTGGCATTGTCAGTATATGCTTGTCTGTTCTTTCAATGTTTCTTTTGACGTAAATATATGATATGGGTCTCGATGTAATATACCATGTCCCGAAATAGTTGTGTAATAAAGCATTCAAATATTTAATAAGAGTTGTTAAATTATTCAGTCTCCTGTACAACATATTTTGTTTTGGTTTTGTTAGTGTGCAGAGGTTAAATTCAAACACCCGTAATACTTTCTTAAAATATGCGGTTAATTGAATATATAACAAGCATTTTTCCACGAATTCGAGCTAATCAATGCAAACCTTCTTAGAGGTAATACGGATATGGTGTTTTGAGTTCGGACCTCGGGGGCGTTTATTTGATCTTAAAATGACAGAATGTACACTGGTTCTGTTTTGGAAGCGATCGCCACGTGCCTTAAACTCAAAAGCATTTAGTATTTTGCAATTAAATTAAGCGTCAAATAGTTTTTAATTTTAATTCCAATCTAATTTTTTATATTAACAAGTTAGTTTTCTATAATATATACGCAATCACCCAGAACCCAAATTATGTTCGATTTATCGTTATGCATCAATTCGTCGTTTGAATTCGTTTCTATATTGAAACACACCGGGTTATCGGCCAGGGGGTATTGTATCTAGGCATCACTTCTCCGAATAGGTGATTACGAAACAACGACAAAAAAGAAGTAGTTCTGAAGTAAATATCAATTTTATCAAAACATATTTGTCATTATCCTTCACATTTAAACAATGTAGGCTTTCAATGCTGTCACTACTAAGTACTATAATATAAGTCCACATTAAGAAAAAACAACTTATCATACCTGAACAACTCAAAACACGCCATATTTACCTTGATTATTATACTATTTAACAGCGACATGTTAAATTGTATGCAAAACTGGTCTCTGCACATAGCAGACGAGATAAAAACTACTGCATTCTAGTGGCCTTGTTGGTAACCTTTAAATAGCCTCATTGTGTTTACCAACACTTAGCTGACCTAGTTTCAATGCGTTTGCTCCAAATCGATTCTTGACTCCATTAAGTACGGATACGAGTGAAAGGTAGTGTTGCTTTATTAATTTATTTTGGAACCTATTTTATATAAATTGGTAAAAAATGTAAAGAAACAGTAATACGTTAACACAGATATTTGAGACGTAAACACAGATATTAACTTTTACGATTCATGCATTAGATTTCTATTATGTTTATCCTTTATATCTGAGAAAATGTTTAGCCTGGGAAAGTGTTGCGTGGGTTGATATTATATCTGGGCCGTGGTCTGTGAAAAAGGGGCTTAATGCATGTGCGTAAAGTGTCGTCCCAGATTAGCCTATCTTTTGTCTTATTGTCTTTTTCGTGTAAACTAAGACCCTTCTTTACAAAAATCCAGTTTAGGCTAAAAGTCTCGTCCCTGACAAGCCTATGTGGACGGCACAGGCTAATCTGGGACGACACTTTACGCACATGCATTAATCCCCTTTTCACAGAGCACGGCCTATCTCTAATGTATACGAGTAAACTTATGGACGCTTAAATTAGTTGGACATCATATTACATTAAAGTTATGTTTACAGTTGTTTTATGTGTATGCATGATTGCATAAAGCTTCAGTCATTTAGTGGAAGAGGTTGTTTGTTTATTCAGCAAAGTATTTTACCACTTTCAGTCTATTCTTAATATATAAGGTGGGATAAATTACTCGAAATTCTGTGTGAACATAACTTCTTTATATGTATCTTATACATTTGCATTTTATACTTACAACATGCTGTTAAATTAACTGGCCAATATGAATACAGTTTATAATATGACTTTCTTTGAGAATTTGGGAACTATTTAATTGAAGATTTTATAAATTTACATTAAAACTATATGGAAGTAAATCTCTACAAACGTTATTAATCCTATTTATTGTTTCATAATTCTACACAATATTATACATAAATTAAATATGCATATAAACAGTATATAGCCATTCATATTTCACTGCATGCGCAAGAACAGAATCGTGTAAACGTTACAAAATAAAAGCTGAATTCGCTATACCATAAATGTGTTTTTTTCTTGAAATATGAGAATACATTCTTTTCGCATATCCCCTGACCTCACCTGTAATTAATCAATTTTGTTACACGATCACTACAAGCTTTTATTCAGCACAGTATGTCTAGATTCATACTGCTGATACAGTCAATTCTCGTCTAAATGTTAGTGCATAATTATTGTGAAAAGAATTAAAATTTTATCCGTTTAAACTTTAAGTATGCCTTTTAAAACTACGCATACGCAATACACGTACACGTTTGAGGGTCTTCAGTTTTTTATAAAGTAAAACCTTTTTTCATTGCAAGCGCGAATGAACCATTTCTCGTGAAATTGCTGTCAATGTTGTATATTTGTCAGATTAACAGATCGTCGGGGTTGAAAGGCTACAAGTACCCTTCTGCCATTGACGTACGTGAGACATATTCAATACTCGTTGATCCAACATTGACGCCCTTAGTTTGGTCTAAAATGGAGAGATCGCATTTAACATTTCACATGTCGCCTATTTGTCAGTCAATAAAGCGGTCTCAAACAAACAAAGCGATCTCTAGCTAGCCGTTCAAGCATTATTATCAATAACGATGGCTAATTTACTCGCGCTTGTATAAAGTCCTTATGCAAGTGTTATTGATTTATATACATCGTCATATAACAAACCAGTTTATGATCGCGACCATTTCGTATTATTGTCGCTGATGATGATATCATTGTCCACCTCCTCATCATAAGCATGATAAATTAAATATCATCATGATTGTTGTCGAAACGTCCAGCACCATATGCATAACCATCATCATCTGCAGCTACACCAGAAGTAATACATTTATTGCATTCATCATCTTAATAATTTGAGTCGTGTTCTGAGAAAACTGGGCACAATACATGTGCGTAAAGTGTCGTCCCAGATTAGCCTTTGCAGTCCGCACAGGCTAATCAGGGACGACGCTTTCCGCTTTTATGACATTTTTCGTTAAAATGAAGTCTCTTCTTAGCAAAAATCCAATTAAAGCGGAAAGTGTCGTCCCTCATGAGCCTGTGCGCACTGCACAGGCTGATCTGGGACGACACTTTACGCACATGCAATATGCCCAGTTTTCTCAGAACGCGACTTATTTCATCTTTATCAACTTCATTATACCACCATCTTTATAATGTTCTCCCTCAATTTCTTTATTTTTCCTCCTCCTCATGAATAGCTCCAGCAGAATCAACACCATTATCATTATATCTTGGCACTTACTTACATGAATGATAATTTTGGCTAAATTATTGTTTATATCAATTCAAAAGTGCGTGAAAGTTTAATTTGTCTTTATTAAAAGAGGACCCGGATGCAGGTTTTAGTTATTGTTCGTTTCTTGCTAAATTTACAAAAACAACAACAACAACAGCAACACAATTAATGTGTTGCTGTTGTTGTTGTTGTTTTTAGAATGATTCTAAAAACAACAACAACAAAACACAACACTCAGCAATTGCCAACATCCGAGTGATATTTAGCGAGTGAAAGTGCCATTTGAAGATTTTAATTTGTGCTTTAATTAAACAAGAAGTGGCGAAGTATTGCTTGCGTAAATTAATCATGCAAAAGTTGTGGACCAAGTCTTTCTTCACATTCTACCTTCATATTCATAACCCAGTATAACGTTTTATTCACTCACACACAACAATGGCGGACTTCATCATGTTACAACTTTGCTTTTGCGATATTTTAACTACTATTTCTTTTGCAGATTACACCTGCATTGAAAAGCAAACAATGGCTGACTTCCACGTGTCCTTCCACATCGCCATGGTGATTGCGGCGGTGCTAGGTGAGCTGGTGAGCTTCGTGTTCTTCAACGGGCACAGCGCCTGGGGGCGCCGTATCGGAGACCGCTACCTCATCACCGCCTTCGTCTGCCAGGCCGTTCTAGTTGTCATACTCAAGTGGATCATTGAGTAAGCGCTTGATTATTCTAGGCAGCCACAACCCTGGCTCAGTAAGGGTATGAACCCTGAGCCACTCAGATACGAATACGAACCATTTGTTGTCCCGTAAGAATCAAAATAAATTATAGTCTTTTTTGAATACATTCAAATGTAAAGGTCTTCATTTCCAATTTTAAGATATTGATGAGCAGCAAAGAGCATAAAACCTGAACAGCATGCGAGTGACTCACAGGCTGTTCTGGTTTAATGCCAGTTGCTTATAGCCATTTTCACTTTGATTTTTGGGAAAAGGTTAAGCAACATGACTTGAAATGTACTGTGCGGAAGGGGGGGAAATAATTGTTATGTTAATAAGTTTTTAGTCTCCTTTATTGCTTGGATTGTTAATAATAAATACCAGCACTTAACCACTATTATAATATAAATCAGAAAACCCGTGCATGTTTACAATTGGAAGTTTTCGGATTAACAAATCACGGGTAATTTAGAAGTAAATGGAGGCCAGTAAACATTTGTCCAATTTTAAGCCAAATTTAACTCATTTCTTTGTCAAATATTCTTTCGACTGTTCGACAATTGAAACTTTACTAAAATACTTGAAGTAAATTGTTTCCTCCTTGTAATATGGTGCCTAATCATGTTGATTTGAAAGCCAAAACATCGCGCTCATTGTTTTGTGGAAAAAACAACATGACCTAGATGAACTAAACACATACATAACTAATACTCAGTTTATATTAAAAACATCATTAAACAAGTGTGTTACAAGGGCTGTCTGATATATTAACTGACTGTCCATTGTATCACATTATTGTATGCATTTTATTGAACTACACTATTGTGTTAGTCAGTTACTTCAAATATTAAAACAAAACGATATAATTTGATAAAAGGAAATAACCATACTGAGCGTATTATCGTCCATAGCGATCAGCAGTTCATAAAAAAGTAACATCAACATATCCTGTAAATGCCTCAGCATACATACCTATACCCAACTGCAATGTTTGCCTACACCCATAAAAGTGGATCAATCATAATGTCATCGATCAGGTCGAAGGTCTTACCTATTGTGAACCACGCCTATGTTTGTCTGTATTGGTCTCATTATTTGTCCATGGGATTTATATTCGTGTTACTTATAATATTCAATGATATTATTGGTCTTGTTTAAAGGGATCTTTTCACGGTTTGGTAAATTGACAAAATTGAAAAAAGTTGTTTCAGATTCGCAAATTTTCGTTTTAGTCATGATATTTGTGAGGAAACAGTATTACTGAACATTTACCGTTGTCCAATATAGCCATTTTATGTATCTTTTGACGATTTGAAAACCTAAAAATTATAAAGCGTTGCAACGCGAAACGATTGAATAATTTGGAGAGTTCTGTTGTTGTCGTTTAAATTTACGAAACTACGAAGATTGCTTATATAAGGTATAATATTCTTAATCTCTGAAAAACCGACGGAATAGCCGAGAGGGCTAAAGCGTTTTTACTTCAGACTTACTCCAGGACTCCGGGGATCACTGGTTCGAGCCCTGGTACCGGCTACTTTTTTTCCTTTTTTTAATTTTATTCTTGATTTTTTTACTGGAGCTTTTAAGATCCAATGTTTACATTAATCAATATAAAGCATTTAATGACAAACTTCAAAATATGCCAAAATCTGTGAAAAGGCCCCTTTAAAGTAATGAAATATTTTGACTGGAGTCGCTTAGTGTTCACACAATAGCATGAGGATCCGCCGTGTAAACTTGTCTAAATTTTTAATAGACAACCAACATAGACAAACATCTGTTTCAAGTTTAAAAGCAAACGACCAGAGCAAAACATTTGACATTGTGTTGTCTGTTAGGATCATATTAGTATCGTTAAGTTTCTCGCTATTTTAAACGTACACTTGGACTTAAGATATGTTAATAAATGTCAAATTTAAAGCAAAGTATCCTGTACATGACGACCTTCTGTTGCTATGGTAATGTAATTTACATGATCTTATTAATTATACTTGGTTTGAATGGCACTATATCGGGAACAAGTATAGATCAAATGACATGATAGATAAATGTCATCAAAAGATTAATGATCTCTTCGGATAGTCACATCAAAAGCGAAACGCACACTGTTTGTAGCTACTGTCTTACAACTTAGTCTGTAATTCTCGTTTCAGTCATTACTTTAGCGTCCATGGCTGGGAAGACAGCGCAATCTTGGCCCTGTGGTTGGCCGCCATTTACGCCACCCTTGAGGCGCCACACGTTGTTCATGACCACCACAGCCTCTCCTACTTCTTTGCGCATGCGCTGCACAAGTTTGCTGTCCTGTTTGTCATGATATTTTCTCTACACCATTTTAGAAACTACTAATGTTTTAAACGCATTTGAGAAAGTTAATTGTACTGTATCAATCTTACCTCATTAGGCATTGCACTAAGCTTTGTTTTGTAATGACAGACATAAAGCATTTGATTTCTTACTCCTTTCATTTTGATTGTGATTGGCGAACCAAATCACTTTAACGAAATTAATGCTGTATATTTTTTGACATCGTCAATTTATGTATTTGTGCATGTTCTTTTAATTCGTTTCTTTTGACGTTGACTCATAATTTTCTTGTCTATGTAATGAACAGTGTTCCGAATAGTTTTGTAATAAAACATTGAAACATACAATTTGGTTGTTATATTGTGCATTATTCTCTATCTTTACTATTAATGTTCTTGTTGCGGTTATTGCACAACTGATTTACATTTTGCTTCTGAGGTGTTTTTAAATAATAACTTCTGTTGTTTGGAAAAAATAATGAATTCCAAAAAAAAGAATATGAATGCAATTTGTTATTAATTGCTTAACAATAAATCACAGCCAAACGCTATCAAAACAGTTTGTCAGTACCCAATGTACGGTACAGCATTCATTACCCCATTCTAAGACCTGGAATTGAGAATAAACCCGTACCCAATACATAAAGATTGCATTTACTGAAAAGCGGCGGTCAAAATGGGATGATTTTTTATTTTGTTTCTAGTCAGGATCAACGGGGTTCTCAATGGTTTAGACAAGGGCTGGATAGAATGTAAACAAACCGGTAAGAACTTTATTTTGGCAAATATCTCAAGTTATTGAAATACATTTGCAAAAATCTGCTGTGCATAATGGACAATTTTTCTTGAAGTTTGTGCCGATAATTTTAAGATTTAAAGTGATATGGGCATTTTGCACTGTTGAATTGAGCTGAAAAGAATTAACAGGTAAAAAGAGTTAGTTAAAATGTGGTTACTGACCAATTATCTGCAACTCATCCTGCTACCAGTTGTTTATTAAAAATATATTTTATATTCGATATTTTACATGACTCACCCAGTCCTCTAAGCCGAAATGATCCGTAAACCAAAATTGTGTCTTTGTGTCGTATGAACGAATCTGCACTAAAACTAAATTTAGGTTCACATCGTACATTCATGATCAGTTGTCAAACGAAAGAACAGTTGATATTCAACTGCATTATTTTCTCTTTCCGGGATATTGTTTTAGTATGTTGATGCTGCATTAACAAATATAAGTGTATATGAAGTGAAAACACCAAAAATAAACAACGGTTGCGATAGACACCTATAAACTGTTAGATGCCCATAATATCAATTTAAGAAGTAATCCTTGATTACGTCTGAAATCGGTGCCGAAATTTCACTTTGCGTGCACCATAACAGTGTACATTAATGCTGTACACTTCGAATTTTGGCCAAGAACACAGTCTTAATAAATATTAAATTAAGTAATTTTGATGTATTTTACATTGCCATAAGAAGCATAAAAACTGTATTGTATGCACTAGTTGAATTTCTTAAGAGAATAGTTCTAACAAGAAATATCTTTAAAAAAGATATACGGCGTTGATTGTGGTTGGAGTTTATGAAAGGTAGAGTTCAATGAATGAGATCAAGGATAGCGAATGTCTTTTTCTGTGCAGTTCTTAGCTGCATCATACGCAGTACGGGATGTTACGCGGAGTTTTTGCGGCTTATTTTACATTATTACATATTGCTGGTCATACACCTATAGATACAAAACAGAACACCAAAAGAATAATGGAAGTGAAATTAAAACATATGAGTCAACCGGCCACACGCGAAGTATCCGTACATATTTTAAATATTTATACGCGCGTTCTTCAAACAAACCTGTTTTAGTGGTTTGTCGGGCATTGCTATTTGATTCGAGTATTAACAGTATCGAGAATCATCGCGCTCATGCTTAATACATTAGTCAATATGGTGGAATAATTCTTGTAAAATTTATTAAAGATAATATTTATCATGGTATTGTTGAAAACACATTAATAATCTATTATTGACATACCATAATTATATCGCTGGATATCTTCATTTAACATCTTTCGTCTAAAGAAAACTCCAGTTCACCTAGTTCACGCTATAGCGTCTGTATTATATAACGATTATTTTACTGGCCGCGAACTCCGGTCAGCACATAAGGTAGTCGTGAATACGCAGCGATGACCTGTATATAAACTCTGACATTCACACACACTAACCGCGAACTGACGAAGGTGTAGAATCTACGCACAAATTGTATTGATGTGAAAAGTTGAGTGTAAAACTGTTCTATCTATCATGCCTTTTCATAAGAGATAAAATAGTTTCATGCTGAACACGCAGTAAAACAGTGTTAGAAAGACGCGGCCATGTTTCAAAATAATGTTCTGGTGGTATTCTCAAATCAGCCAATGGACTAAATGAAGTGTATTAATTCGTGGGTAGCCGCGGGCATTTTTATGAATGTAACCTAAAGGTCACCTAAGGGCAAAAGTGACTTTAAACAGCTATGCCGAAGAAGTTATTTGGAAAACTTACCCGTGTGTTTGCATCCATTAACGTTTAATTGTGAACCCCACAAAGTCACGTGATCCTGCTCCCTAGGGTAACGCTGTACTTTATTTAAGTTTCTTAAATATTAAACTTCATGAAGTACTAATGTTTCTGTGATTTGCATGCCGTTGTATTTGTTTCACTAAACTTTCCAAAGCTAGTTGAAAATGTTTATTCCCTAATGGTTTTTGTCCAATTGCATCAGTTAATTATAAAAGAAAAACAAAACCACAATGACTTGTGCTTCACGCATTTTCTTACAATTATTTGACCATAACTTAATGAAATTAAAAGCTTTCGATAAGAGGATGTGAATTTTTTTTTACTTAATTTTCTCTGGAGTATTGATTTAAACTAGATTTTGCATGCGCAGATTTGGTTTTAATAAGAAAATGACTTAATAATTGATTTGTTTGATTGGTTTTGTTAAACTGCGTGTTTTTATTTATCCGCGGTAAATTGCGCGATAAATAGATACAGTGTATGTCGTTGCCTAATACATGTTGAAACCAACACTCGAGGATGAATAGTTTTTGGCCTGGGGCGTAGCCCCAAGGTCATAGTAATGATAACATTTTTTGAGCCTATCCGAATTGGCTGGCTGCCAAAAAACCAAATTCCCAAAACTCCGATTTACCACTTAATGCATGCGCACTAAAAGTAGTTCTTCGCAGATTTCAATAATCCGCCTTGTAAATACAGAACATCACCATATAACATGACAGTGTCATAAAAAATGTTAAAAAAATATTATTGGAGCAAAATTGCTAAGCAGTGGCTACGAGATAGTTTATATTGTGTACAAATTCATGCGAGAATAAGTTCCTCACTTGAGGGTCTAGGCCAAAAAGATACGAGTGTTTACAGAGACAGTAAGATTTTTTTTTCTGATACATTTTTTGAAGACCTTATATTTGGTATTTATAAACATATTTTAAAATACTGTTACTTTATTTTGCGTTAACAAGACATTCCAGAAAAAAAGAAATAAAAAAAGAAAACACAAATATTCACGATCATTCTCGGAAATAGACGAAGTAACCGGATATGGTATTTCACTGAGCAGATCGAGCGCGCAAATCGAGAGCGAAAAGTTCTACGTGAGACAAAGTACACAATCCGTACACCGTTCTTTATCGGGATAAGTGGATTTTCTTGTGAACACATTACAAAGGAAGTATGTGTTTTCCTGATCTGTTAACTATGTAATAGAAAGCTATTTTAGGCTATTGGAAGTGATTTATTTGACGCCAACAATAACAGTTTTTGCGGTCATGTTGTTGTTGTTGTTGTATATCTTCACCGCCTATGTAGACGAACCTCTACCAGATCTGTAGTGTTGAACAAAAGGTTATCGTTCCCCCCACAGTATCGTGTAGTCCTCCACCGTCTATGTACACTGTAGTTTATACACATATATTTTCTTGTCTTACAGTCTCTGAGCTTCTGCACTCAACCGCTAGGGTCAATCCGTATAAATTCGGACAAAGGGAGAAATTCGGACAATACTTCTTCCCAAGCACACTAAATCTAGCCCCAGGCCTTCAGCGCCTACAGCGCTTTGATTTTATATCGTTAATACAATATTGTGAAAATAAATATTTATGTGCACTTTAAAACTTTTAAGTTTTGTAAAGGGGTTTCAAATTACCGCTTATTTATATCGGAACAGAAGTTGTACTTTTGTAAGCTGTCTCAGTTGGCAGCACGCTGGACAACAAAACCTCGGGAACGGCCACATACATTAAGTGAGCATTGGTCATGAATACCTCTTAAGGCCACTCTCCCTTACCTCTGATTCAAGTTGGGCAGATGTCAGTTACTTGCATAAATATGTGCACTTACTGCTGAACAAACCAGCTTACCAAGAGAGAAAAACATAACGTAATCCATGAAAATGAATGCATGTGACTGAGTTTTGCTGCCACCTCCGTACTTAAAATTATAGTAATTTTATGAAAGCAAAATACTTTCAATAGAGAAATAAATACACTCATGCCAAATTAAACTGAAAACACGTTCGTTTTAACACGAAGATCAGTTCAAATTCCTAGACGTGACCTAACTAGGTATACTTTTAGTGATGCACATATTGTCTATGATGATTTTTTTATATAGCAATATACATGTAATCAATAATGTTTAACATTCGATTTTGTTTTGAAAATCATGTAAACTGCATACATAAAAAACGAATTATTGATATATCAGAAAATGTAACCGATTTTCTGATATGATGAAAAGATTTTCGAATATCGATAATCAAAATTTTGATATCAAGTACATGTAATTCATTTTTATAAAACACATATTTTATATCAATAATTTTATTCTTCATCGATAAAGTATAAATGTCATAAAAAGTTCTGTTTCGTACTCATAGTACTGTCATAAAAATAATCAAGCGCCGTAAACTTATGATAATTAACACATGGAGTGAAAACAAAATTCTTTGTGCAAAAATAGTCTGACAAATAAAGTGACACGCAATTTGTACATCTCCAATCTTAACCAATTCTAGCCGCGTTTTGGGACAGATATTTTCACTGATGTGTTTATAATATGCGTAATTAATTTTACTTGACCTACTAACATGTTCGTTTTATACAGTTTCGCTGTCGTGTTAGTGTACGTAATCTTCTTACACCTTTAAAACGACACAGCAACACACAGTATCTTTTAGGAAGTTTTGTCTTAAACGATACTTTAAATTTGTGTGGCCTAAATAGTAACATAAAACGTAGAGGTTCATGCCCACGGCAAGTCTTAAAATAGAACGCTCATTTGATTATCGACTATCTCCGGGAAAATCGTTATTTCGCCGGCATAAAACGTTGTTCCACGACTGCAATCGTGTCCAATGATATTGCTCGCAAATTGTGCC